>NC_086339.1:29510621-30110621 GCF_032445375.1 Bacillus rossius redtenbacheri | reverse complement strand
TATTTTGGGCCCTGTCTCTACCCCTTAAAATACGTTAAGTAAGGTGGAGAAACACGCCACTACACTAGAACAAATCCACTCGAAGGTTCAAAATCGGTTATCTGAACACTACAAAATTAATCATTGTAAATCAAGATCTAGATCAGTGAACGCATACATTTCAAAAAAAATGTAATCAATATCTGTCCTTTTCAATAAATTAAACTTTTTCTGGTCGCATCAAGTCGAATTAGTTTGTTTTATACACACTGTAAAGCAAAAGCAAAAAAAAAAAAAATCATCAAATTATCGACATCTGCGACAGCCAACCAGTTGAGAAATTTTGAACTAAAAAATAAAAAAAAATTATATCGAGTCTTTCAGTAATCGCCGGTGATATTTAAGCATCTAACCTCGCTAACGAGAAAATCCATGTGTTCTCATGTTGTTCATGTTGCAAATGAACTTATAATACGAAACTAGGACACGGAAATAAACGTACAATTCTTTAAAATAATGCCGAGCATGATAAACGCAATGAAAAATAAACTATCGCTTTTCAAGAACATACCAAAATTTCTAGACACGAATCACACACTTCCTTTCTGCACCCACCGATAGAATTCGCTGCCAGAATCGTTAAAGTTGCTTGCACCCATTAACCGCAGATGGCAGGACATAACAAACAGAAATAAAAGCTCCGATAAAAGCGTAAAAGACTTGTTCAAATCCTTTAACCCAAGCCTTGTACCTGATTTTCGAAGATGAATTCGGTTAGATAGGTACTGTCCATCTTGTTAAAATATATTAAACAGTTAATACTATAAAGTTTCCGCACACGTTAGAAAATACACTTCCATGGCATTACTAAAATATTAGAATGAAACATTTTAAAACACATATTAGTAGCTACATTAAGAAGGCCTATATGTTTGTATATTATTTTGCTTATAGCCCTGAAATAAGTCTGTAAATACTTCATACAAAAAACTTTAACCTTATTGAGCTTATTCAACATTATAATATACTATTATTATACTATAATGTCATTAAGAAGGCCTATATGTTTGTATATTATTTTGCTCAAACCCCTGAAATAAGTCTGTAAATACTTCATACAAAAAACGTTAACCTTATTGAGCTTATTCAACATTATTATTATATACTACTATTATACTATAATGTCATTAAAAAAGTAAATAAATTTACCAGTAACAAAACTTAAACCATCCTCCTTAAGGTAACTAAGCGCGTGCTCTACCGATGTGCTACTAAGTCAATACAGAATTTAGGAGGAGAATATGTATTGTAACACTTTAAAGCCACTTGAGATTACTTTTTACTGTAGCTATTTTAGTTTACCAAATATATTCCATGGTAGTTTTACTATCATAAATTTTAATTTGGCGCAACAATGCGTTTGGTATGCCCCCTAATGTTTACGAAAGTGACTCTATACAGGTTTATGTTGCTTCACGGGGGTGAACCCGTCTTGGCTACACATTTCCGTTCCAATTTTTTTTTCGATATTATTCCCTATCAAATGCCGTATACTGAGAGTTAAGATGTTTACACGTGAAAAAATAACGGAATTTACGAGGGTCATTCTAAGAGTAAAGATCGTTTTGATGCGACGAGCCGCGCAGTTATCCCCCTGACCCCCCCCCCCCCCATCCCCCTTTTTTCCCGAAGCGTCCGGAATCTAACCAATCCATCGCGCCAGGCTGGCGCTAACAGCAAGCCGCAACGGCAGTCTACTGTTCACAGAGTGATTGAAATGTGTGGCAAAAATTAAAGACCCCACTAAGAGTAGTGTAATTAATAAGTTTTTTAAATGCAAAAAAAAAGTGTTCGCTCCATCGAAATTTACAAACACACATAATCGAAAGTTTATGGTGGTGTGATGAATGAAGCTTCAGTTTGGAATGGTGCATCACGTTTAATGGCGGGCGAACGAGTATTGTTGATGAATAACGCTCTTACGTACTATGTTGCTTCTTTACTGTATTTATATCATTATCACACTACTTTGTAGTAAAAAATAGCAAAAGTATTATTAATATGAGGCAGAAGTGTGTGTTACACGAAAATGTGTGGCACATGAATACATACCTACAATGTAACCAGGGAAACAAAGAATAAAGAATGGCGAAAAACAAGAATATACGAAATAATTTTATATTCTACGTCAATGTCAAATTACACGGAGCTACAAACTTTATGTAGGCATGCACATAAATGTAAAAAGTACACAAAATTCATTGTTCTCTCTTTCCAACCCCCCAAGCCATCTTTATTTACTACAAGCTTAAAACCCGTGGCTCCGTTCACGCAATTTCAGAGTATTGCTAAAATTTTAACCACTGAAAGAATAGTACGTGATTAATTCCAAAAATTTTTGCTAAATAAATAGACACAATAAATTTGTCAGGTGCATGACATATTTATTTCATAATAAAGAATGATATTCTTTAAAATTTATAAGAGTAGAAGTTTTTTATTTTTAGTGTAGATTAAGTATCTGATTTAAAACTTGTTTTAGAAGGTTGGAGTATATATTTTACCTTGATGAAATCACAACTTGCCTTCTTTTCATATCATGAGGTAGACAATTTAAAAAATTGTTAAACACGCACCTATTTCATTTTAACTCTGTTGATGGCATCTTTGACACTAACAATTTAATTTATAATGGTTAGATATATGCTTAGAATAATTAAATAATTCACCTTATTACAAATTCCTCCATTATTTAAGGATATTTGATACAATCGCATCTTTATATGACATGTAGGTTACAGATATAAAATTTATTATCCAACGTATTACTTGAGTCTTATTTGGCTTAGTATTACTAAAACAAAATCCCCCAAATATTTGACATCTATTTCACACACGGATGCCAATGTAAAATTTCAGAACTAAGTAGGTAAATATCGCAATAACCTTTAACCAATTAAGAACGAAACTCATTTCATTTATTTTACTACAGATGTGAATTCAAAAATAGTAATAAACATTTATTTATGTTAAGTTTAAATTTATCTTTCCAATACTGATTTAATGGATATCATATTTTTTTTAAATAATACAACTTACTTACAACTTAAGAGGTAATATTTCAGAGATGGTTTAATAAGTGAAGGTAGCTAAAGGTATGTTTATTTATTTAACTTCTCCGATATCTTAAATTTGATTTGATCACAAGACTCCAATATGGTATGCTGCTCCAGTGGTTTCTTCCTTGCGATTGGCGGCCGTCTGCGAGAGAAGCCATTGCCTTATTTGACCGAGCCACTCAGGACGCGTTTGCTTCCGCACTGAATTGCTGTGATTGCTGCTCTAACAGTAGTCATGTACCTGAGAGAAATTCTTTACAGAAACGAAATACAGACGATGATATACAGTGTTTAAACTTTCACCTACTCTCGAAATATTTTAGCGAGAAATACGTGCTCATACTAACTAGGACTAATTATTTCATTTCAATCCAGGCTAGTCAATTTTACGCATGCTTGGGTAATTATATTTCTCCTCAATTTTTAACTGGCTCAGGGTGTCAAGGGTGTGACAAGGGATCTGTAGTCCAATCATCAACGTGAATCAGATGTTAATGTGCTTCAAGTCAACTTTGATACCCAATTAACCCGAGAAATAATTGTGGCTCTTCTAATGACGCCGGACATAGCATATTTTGTGAGCAAGCGCCCATATATGACCCAACTTGTAACGAACTTAAAGGTGTGAGTGGTTGAAGAATATGCCAGCCACTTCAATACGACTCGTCGCATACAATATATTGCAAGACGGGAACAGCTCTATTAGCTTGTTTTTATCTATAACGTTTACAAAATTTTACCTTTCCTGACGTTTGTCACTACGAAAACAATACAAAAATATGCTTCTTTGGAGGCAATTTATCTCCTTTTTTTTAGTATTCCTGTGAGATGCCTACGCTACGAATACAGCTCTCATTTTATTTACGACCAGGAATGACGTAAATCAGCAACATTATTTTGCTGCAGTGTTTGGAAGTACATACTGCGACAGATTCCCATTTTGCGCTTTTATTTTCTCTTCTTTAATCAACTTGCCCAATAAACTCGCCTTTACGACCGTAAATAAACATTTCATAGCCAGTCTGTTATACTGTTAACAAAAGCGAGAATATTGCGTGTATTATTTAAAGTGTCTATATTTTTTTTTCAAATCACGGTTCTCTAATATAATAACGAGAACACAGAATATACATAAACTGTAAAATGACCATACATATTAACAATTAAAATACTTATAATTTTAATTTTAAGAATTTTTTCTCTCCCGTCGTGTGCACATGAATCATGGAAGTCTAGAGTAGTAGCAACAAAATCCTGGAAACAGATTAGTCAACAACAAAAACGTCTGCAAGTATGAGTTACAGAGAACTGAATATCATCATGCTTTTTTGGCGTACAACAACATTTCTAACAGAAGCATATTTAAGCTCCTGCGAACGTGAACATATTTTATGAAAATCAGCAAAAACATCTACACAAACGAATGGATTCCTTTGTCGCTCTGACTTTGCATCCGAGCTACGACATCGAAACTAGACGAACTACACAGCCGATGAAACTAAGAAATTAACCGAATGGTTACGAGATCTTGAGACATTTATCCCGGATTATTAAAAGATGTTTGTCGCACATTTAAATGTGAGTTTGTGTTTGTTGGTCTCCTCTGAGATTGGCACTAAAGTCACCCACCTCTCTTCTTGTCAAGACCACAGTCGTCGGTTCATGGGAATAATAGCTCGATACCTAAACTTCTTAATTACCAAGAGTCATTCTTTCAGCAGTGGTTTCAAATACGTAATCAAAACTCACTAATTTCTAGCGATTAGTACATCAAAATTCATTAATTAACATATATACTGTTTTAAAACTAGTTTCAAATATTGTCATGTATATATTTAAATAGAAAAGCATCTACATATTAGGGTAAATTCCTGTAAAATACATCAAAATTATGATTTATTGGAACAATTAAATACAGTTTTATCTACAAAATTATCATCAACTTGGGAGTTTCTTCGTACAATTTTAATCCCCCAAAGTAATGAGTAAAGAATTGTGATACTGAACTTAAAAAATTGTGTACTTTAAATGTTTTTAATCTTTTACTCTATTATTCATTCACCTTGCGTTTGAGAATCGAAGGATGTAAAATTATAACAATTACTAATGAAAATTTGAATTTAGATAAAAATTAAATACTAACCATTCACGAGCGTTGAGTATTAAATAACTTGGAGTTCCGGTTAATCATTATAATGGTGTACCATAATGTTGAAAAACGTTCCATTATTTTGATAATCATAACTTTTTATTAATAACAACATTATTTTGTATAAAATATATTTATAAATAAATTTTATTAAGAAATTTTAGTTAGCTTAGTGATTAGGCCGTTTCATATTAAAAAGCAATTTTAGTGTGGGCTTACTCAATAAATTTAAAACTAATTGAAATTTTAATTAGGTTTGACTTACGTTATTTGTAAGCACTGAGTCCATAATTAAATACCGTCGTGTCCAAACTTTGATATCTGGTCACATTCAACCTTCCTGTGTGTGGGGGGAGGGGGGCCGTGTGACGTCAACCCCCACATTTGCCTTCACCTTTCTAAGTGGACATTTGCATCCCATGTTTGCAATGGAAGTGGGGGGAATCGGAGAAGGTTTAATTAAACTGCGCGCGTAATTAAATCACACAACTGCCATCAAAGCTGCACAGACAGCACTCGGCTTGTTGGTCGCTTCCGACCACCGCACGCCGTCTGCAGCAAACTCCAGGTCTGTTCCCGAACAGCAGCCCATTTGAAACCTCAGCTGAGGAATCGACAGAAAGATAATCGCAGTGGATGCGGCCATCTTTGCGTTGATCCCGAATCATCTTCGCAAGTGATGCCGATGAGGCCCTACACGCGTCCACTGATATATGAGCTATTTCCAGGGATGCGACACTGATGCCTCACTACATCCACAAGCTGCGGAATAGTGTTGTATTTTTTTTTCTGCACAGTATATCTTCACAGATTTGGAAAAATATTACTTTGAAAACATATATAGCTTGGATTACAACTCAAACAGAGATAAAATAAAATACGTGAATAAATTACCTGTATGTGGACGTAAACATACAAATGTTTTTGGATACCCATTATACGTAAGTTATTTTGACGTGACAACTTCTAATAAATCGATGAACGCCGGCTGCACGCACGAAAAAGGATGACTCATTGTCCCATTACGCTCATTGTACGCTTGCGCCGCATCTATCTCTCTTCCACTCGATTGGAAAAACCATCGATTTGACTTTTTCGAGGCACATTAAACTTGAAACACTCCCATTCGTTTCCTACTTTTCCTATCATTGTCCTATCCTTAACAGAATAACACAGATTGGAAGAAGTTAAATAGCAAACACGTATAAAAGTTAATGTTTAAAATAATCTGTTAGTTAAAGTAATAAACATATTTGAATTAATGAGTGCAAATAAAAGTAAATTTATATATTAAATTGTAGATTTCATTTCAGTCCTTCTTTGTATCCATACAAAATAGTGATAATTCAATAAAAATTATTCGATTTTATTCATAAAAGTATGCAATCATTTCATCAATGTTTTGTTATGACGTTGTCACGTTAAACTATCGTCCGTAAACCGACTTTACAGACAACCAATTTTTTTTTTAAATGCTCATTAAAATTTTTATCATCATAACGTTTGGCTTGTCACACCAATACGCTAAGTAGATCCCCCGACGTTCGCGCAACTTAATATAAACGGATGAATCACGCGGTTTCGCGGTTCTCTTTTCGAGAGATTTCTGAGAATTCCTCAGATGGCGGCGCCGTGTTTGGGGACTCATTCCCGTTAAAGTCGACTTCCGCGCCACTCACTAAATTACTCCTGCCGAATGCCGTATACCGAGAGCTAAGATGTTCGCACATAGAAATAAAATTCCTGGCTCCGAGGTGATTTCTTAACCGTGGTTGTGCTGTGGCTTCAGGTTCAACCTTGAAAGCCAAGATAGTTCGTAGCTTATGTCGACCTTCAATCTCAATCAAATAATATTTTAACATGCAATGTAGGCAATAAAATATTACATGAAACTCCAGTTATTGTTAATGCCTCAATTTTATTTTGTTGCTTCCTCCAGCCGGCGCGCCGCGTTGATGTTTTGCTTTCTCAAGGCACAAGGAGGAAGGAGAGAAGGGCGGCAAGGAGGAAGAAGGAGAGAAGGGTGGCCAAGGAGGAAGGAGAAAGGGTGGCCAAGGAGGAAGGAGAGAGTGTGGCCAAGGAGGAAGGACAGAAGGGTGGCCAAGGAGGAATTATAGAATGGTGGCAAGGAGGAAGAAGGAGAGAAGGGTGGCCAAGGAGGAATGAGAGAATGGTGGCAAGGAGGAAGGAGAGAAGGGTGGCCAAGGAAGAAGGAGAGAAGGGTGGCCAAGGAGGAAGGAGAGAATGGTGGCAAGGAGGAAGAAGGAGAGAAGGGTGGCCAAGGAGGAATGAGAGAATGGTGGCAAGGAGGAAGGAGAGAAGGGTGGCCAAGGAAGAAGGAGAGAAGGGTGGCCAAGGAGGAAGGAGAGAATGGTGGCAAGGAGGAAGAAGGAGAGAAGGGTGGCCAAGGAGGAATGAGAGAATGGTGGCAAGGAGGAAGGAGAGAATGGGTGGCTTCCCGTCGGAGCACTTAGATTCCCCTTTGCTACGGCGCGAGAGGCGGTGGCAACGAGCTGGAAGCCAAAGGCTCCCGCTCGCAGCTTGAATACACGCAGTGTAAGCGTTCCTGAATGCCTGATGTGTTTTGGGGTGTATTATGGAGCTCTGCCTGCGACGACAGCGGAGGACGTTCCTGGCGAAAACTCCCCAACCCCAACCACCTCCATACCTTCGTTAAAAGCCACCTTCAAAACACAACAAATAGAGCGTGCAGGCATTTGCAGACGCAATAACAAAGCATTAGAATTTAACCATTTTCTTGAAATAAACTTCAGGTAAGGTTATTTTACTCTTCTGCCATTTGTTTTCACAACACAATAAACGCTTGCCCTATTTTTCAAACAATTTCGCTTAAAATCGGTTTTGAAATAATCTCAACCTTGAATATAAGCTAGTAGATTATGTGAAATAGTAATCAACCAAAAATATTAACGAATTTTCTTGCGAACAAACATAAACATACATACACATGTACACATCGATGTGAAGTTTAATTATAATACTTAGTATATTAATTTTTAATAGTAAGGCTCAATATGTCAGTGACACCCCTTTTAAAAAATGCTTTTTGATAAAAATTCAAAGCGAATTCTGATAAACGGGGATATTTTCCTACATTTGTGTGCCCAAAGTATCATTGTAATATTAGTATGCAAGCCAAGAAATTTTCCAGCTGTGGATGTAACTATATAAAATTTGTTTAAGATCGTTTCATTTAGTTTATGATTTTTTTCATTATTTTACGCTTTAGCACTTTGGATGAAATACGGAGACATGTCAGTGTCACAGTAATTACATCCTGAATATGATACGCATTTGATTCCGTCAAATAACACAGACATTTATATTTGAGTAATTTTGCTATCGTTATTCTTAATAAGTGCATTAAGATTTATAGAGCCTAGTGTATTTTTTTATAGAATTATATGTAAATAGCTAATAGTCCGTGGCTTTACTCGCGTAATCTATGGTATTTCTGATATCTTACCATTTTAAGTGAAGCGTGTGTTTAATTTCAAAAAATTTTACTAAATAATTAGACACAATAAATTGTCAGGTATATAAAAGATTTGATTCAGAATACAAACGGCTAAGAATAATATTTTCAGTTCAGATGATTCATCGGTTGAGGTTTCCAACTGCTGTTCGGAAACATGCCTGGATTTTGCTGCAGACGGTGTACGATGGTCGGAAAGGATGAGTGCTGTTTTTGTAGCTTGATGACAGTTGTGTGATTTAATTGCGTGCGGAGATTAATTAAACCATCTCAGATTCCCCACTTCCATTACCAACATGGGATGCAAATGTCCACTTAGAAAGGTGAATGCAAATGAACTAAAAGAGAATCGCAGCGGACGTGGCCATCTTTGCGTTGCTTTCCGAATTTCTAGGTTAATGAATTAGAATTACTAAGATGGCGGTAATTATGTCATCAGCATATTACTGGAGGCTGGTAGACAAGGAATCTAAGCATCTAAGATTTTTCATCATCATTTTTAAAAGTAATTTTTACCTATAATCAACTTTTTCTGCATCTTCCA
Source organism: Bacillus rossius redtenbacheri (assembly GCF_032445375.1). Lineage (NCBI taxonomy): Eukaryota > Metazoa > Arthropoda > Insecta > Phasmatodea > Bacillidae > Bacillus > Bacillus rossius. Next base: position 30,101,334 of record NC_086339.1, on the reverse strand, counting down.
GGGATCGAACCAAGGACAGGAATCGATCGAATTAATAAGTAAATTAATTGCAAATTTGTTTTAGAATATTTAGAATTCTTTTCCGAATATGGGTAATTCTCATGAAATCCCGAAATTACCTATCAATAAATTAATGAAAAATAATTAAATAAATTCATCTTCGTTTTCTCTTAAATTTGTAGTACTCATGTTACTAGAAGTGAAAAATATCGTGGTCTCCAGAGTAAATGAGTTTTGAACGAATTTATGAGCACTGAAAATAATCAAATGTGAGGGAATGATGACTGAGGTGAGGAAATGATGTTTATATTCATTTCTCATATGAAATCGTATTATTTATTTTTTAAATATCTTTAGAATTCTACTAGGTTACATTAACTTAAAAATTATGAATTAAAACTCATATTGCAACTTGAAGATGAGTAAAAGAATACTTAAACCAAAACTTTTTCTTATCGTAGTAGTTATCACAGTTCAATTACAACAATAAACTATCAATATAAAATTACCAAAAATGTTGTATTTCTTTAGAGATTTTTAAAATCTCTTAGTGAGATTCTTGAACATTATTTTGAACAAACTTATAATATAACTGAAAATAATCAAATGTGAGGGAATGACAAAATAAACCAAAACCTAAAAAATCTCGCAACATAACCTTTTGTAACCATCTAACTTTTCTCTACGCTTTCTACCTTTAAAAACATACTTTACTACGTCATCAAAATTCAAATATTACAATTACCTTCTTTATTCTTCGCTGTGATGGAATGATTGTTTAAAATGTAATCTTTAAAAAATTACAATGACATCTTCTTCCAACAAGTACTTTAACAAGCTTGAAGTCAATTTGCCATTTCGAACAAGTGACCATACTACCAACTATCAAAAACTAATGAGACTATTACTAAAGTCCTCAAGAATATACATACTTATCGACTGTTGGTAATGATGTGAGGGAATGATAATTTTTCATGGGACACATGTTAAGTCAACATTAGACAACTTGTTCATGACTTATGATCCTAAACTCAAAGAAATTTTGAAAAGTTGTTGTATTTACAATAGACAAGCCATAGTTGCAAACAGATTTTTTAAGAAATTTTCGATAAAAACTTTAGACAATGTTTTAATCTTGAGTTTGGGACATAGTGAGGGAATGATTTTCAGAGTACTATATATTTATTATTCTTCACAAATGCCCGTACGGTTCCTAAGTTATGACCAACATTTTTAGCCTTGATGATATTCTTTCCGGGGAAAAAAACATCCTAAATCGCTTAGGATTATTTTAAATATTGCTAGGACAGGAATTTCGAGTTTCCATGAGAATTACCCATATCTAGGTTAATAAAAACGAATTTTTAAGGAGGTGACCAAGATGGCATCGGCAGCCTACTGGCGGTTGTTGGATGAGGAATTTAAGCCTCCTTTAGGAATTTTTACCATGTTTAATTAAATATGTGTTTTTCATTCTAAAATAAACATTTTTGCTTTTACCAAGGACAGGAATCAATAGAATCTATTGAGGGCTGATATATGAGGAATTAATTAATGCCTCTTTTAGGATTTTGCGCCATATTTTATTAAATAAATATTTTTTTGCCTAAAACTAACTCTTTTTGCATTGAGAAATGACAGAACCAAAGACATAATTCAATTTAATCGATCATTTAAAAAATAAGTTTTTCTGATGAATTTTTAAAAAATTTCTCGAATTTCTAGCTTAATAATTACGGATTTTCAAAATATAGGATTCCAAGATGGCGGATGTGGCGTCATTCAAGATGGCCACCGAGGTCTCGATCATGAGCAACGAGAGGCGAGTACGCTCGAACAAATCCGAATCCTTACGATTGCTATGCCATGACTGAGTAAGCCACCAACCCATAGTACCATAAGAAATACATTGTACCCGTATGCCCATTTTCCATCTACTGACAAGCTAATATTTTAGTCTCCACGAGTTAAGTTTACATTTTTTTTTTAACTGTGAAATGTTTAGGATGTCACGAGATTTATTATTAATATGCGATTAGCTAACCACTTCCGAATTTCGTTGAAGTAGAATATTTTCAGAGGATCCATCAACGGTAAATCTAGTGACTGTAATACATGAGGACGACGTGGATAGCAAACACACTATCACAACATGTTTCTCGCGAGCACACTCTATTACACCTAAATTTTGGGAATGAGACGCTACTCGGAAACTCAGTCCTGGGAAGGAGTATCAAAACTTTTTGCGGCGCGCGTACGTTCCGCAATTGTGACGTTTATTATCTGGGTACATATTCCCGGGTGTGTGTGTGTACTGTTTTTGGCGTGGGGAGAGGTTGAAGGAAGAAGCAATTGTGTGAGAGAGTACAGCGCTGTGTTTTACCCCCGTCTCCACACCACCCCCCCCCCCCTATCTTCTGTTCTGTACACGTCCAACCCTCCCCCTTCCGCCTCCAACGTCACCAACCGCCTTCCCACGGAAGTTCCTCCTCACGTCTGTCAACTTGCTGCAGACGTCATCTCCCGAGCCACGCGCGAACTCGCAACAGCGATAAGCGAGCTGCGCTTGTGTCCCGCTTCCAACAGAGGGAATCACTCATCGGTAGGAACAAAGGGATTTTTATAACAACGAATCAACCCAACAGAAAACATAAGTAACTACGGTGGACGTTCGCAGTACTACAATGGTTAATTTATTACAAACGGTTATTTATTTTTCAAGCGGTACGTATTTAAGATATTCTATTTCACAACCTTAACCTCACTTTTTAAACGTTTTTTTTTTTTTTTTTTTTACTGCTTTCCTGGTTCTATAAGTAGGCTTCGTTTTCTCTTTACTGCTATTACAGATCATAAATTACTGGTGAAAAACAAGCTTCAGCATGTTAAATAAGCCAGGATAATCTTACATTAAAACGTAGCTTTAGTTGGACATAGAAATAATTACAATTTAGATTTATTTTTCTTTTAGTAAGTGTGGACTGCTAAATAGGGTTTTGGGAATGGTTTGACTTTAATATTAAGCACATGGTTGCAGAAAAAGAAAGAACACAGATTGTGATTCGTGGGTACTATGTAAAACAAACAAATATTATTTTAACTATCCTACTGTAAGCCCGGATTATTGTATGTATTTGCCTTAATGTTGTGGGCATTTGTTGTTTAGGTTTTGATGGAAATACAAACATGAGGATACTTGTACATTTTTTTCAAGAAATATATGTTTTAATGCTAATCAAATGAAAGGCACTTACAAAGAAACAGTTTTGGATTTTAAAAAAAAACGTGTTCTATGTAAACTAAATTGACTTCATCATTTAAATCTTAAGAAAAAACTTTACCAAAGAAACGGAAATTATTTTAAAATACATAGATTCCTTTACGACAACACAAAAAAAAAATGGTAAATTTATCGTAACTCATAAACATATTACATAAGCAAGTTTTGAAACATGTAATTCTAATAAAATTGTGATCACTTTTGCAATACTCTTTCAAGAATCAACACGGCCTAAATTAATACATAGGACCACCGATTTCACTGTTGATGCAAAATGCTGTATTACTCAAGGCTTTCAATCTGATAATAAATGTCACAATAATTATATTTTTATTATTTTTAGTTGACCATATTTAATCTGGCAACAAAAAGAAAAAAAAAAGAATAAAACTTTTCTCTAGCTGAACCTTCTGTGTGGCCTACAACCAATATTGCGTTCTCTTTTTGAATATAACGCAGCTCACAGGAAAAATGCAAGCGGGTACTTCTTTTCTTCATTAAAATGGAATTTGCAAGCAGTTCAATATACCAAGTATACGTCTGATAGTGAAATGGTCTCTAGAGAAGCTTCTGTTGGTATGATATTAAGCTTCGAACATCCCTTGTTTCAAAAAATAAATATTGAAGACCAGAGACCTCCTCCTAAGAAGATTCTCTAAAAATTAATTTTCGTTATTAATAAACTAGCAACAAGCACCACGATAATGACGTGAAAAATAACATACTGGGCTTAATGCACGCAAAATTTGTCGACATACCACAAAAAATATTCATTAATAATTTCGTTCCAAAGAAAAATTACGACTTAGTTATAAATTATAGTTATAAAAGCCTAATTCAGAAAATGTCTTCATGTAAAAGTATTTAGTGTTTTAATCACCTATATGGTATGAATGATGGTACATTTTTATATACTTTTTTTCACAAGGTTCATATCTTAAGTCAAGTAAGTATTAGTTTAAGCAATTTATCACAGCCAAAAGCGTAGTTCTAGCCTACATTATAAAAGCATAATATGTCAAATTTCAAACTATATGTCTGTCCTAACATATTAATTTAAAATAAAAGAAGTGCAAGTTTAGCAGACTCTTTATGCAAAACAATCAGCTAACAAACAGCGTGATTTGAAAATAATTGGCGACTGATACCAATAATCTTTCGTCCTCATTACAACGCAGCCAACTATCGCAATCAGATACTTTAATTATGCTCGAGGAAATCGCAGAAGACTTCCTCTCGCCTGCAACCAGCAATGCAAGGGCGTGCGAAAATAAACGAGCTCTCAAATCACTAGCTAAATGAGTGCGAGAACAGCGTAGACCACTTAAGTTCTGAACATTGTAACTGTTTTTTTTTTGTGAATGGAAAAAGAAATATACATATAAAATTTCAGGTATTTGTAAACCAGAAATGCAAGGGCGTGCGAAATAATCAAGCTCTCAAATCACTAGCTAAATGAGTGCGAGAACAGCGTTGACCACTTAAGTTCTGAACACTGTAATTATTTTTTTTTGTAAATGGAAAAGAAATATACATATAAAACTTCACGTATTTGTAAATTTCTACATTTACATGAAAACAAATTTATCACTACAAAAGAGTGTTCGCAATAATACTGGGTTCGGATTCTTTTACCCGGGCATTTGTGCTTTGTGTTGTCGGAGTGCCTCCAATAGTTAAAGTTGTTTGTAAACCATTCCCTGAATAGCTTTCCAGTAAGTATTGACTGTGCACATAATAAGCATGATACTAAAAAATATAACGTCCAATTGTTGAATATTCGATTATCTTTTCCATGTTTTAAAAAAAATAATGCTTGAAATAAACATCAAATAAAATATTAAATTTTCATAAGAAATACTCAGTATTATCTCGAAAAACATATTTGATAATGCAAATTGTCTAGATCTGCCCTGTAAGGCGTTTCATATGTACAAACAACTAGTGTGATGTAAATTTTCAGATAGTACAAACGTTGAAGAAAGAATGAAGTTACAGTCCTTCTCTTCGCAAGAGAGTGACAAAACAAGACAAGTAAATGCAATTTTGCATCCGCATCAATTACTGTATTTCCTAGACAAAATACTTTAATGAAATTAAAAATACGTCCGAATCCGATAAGGCATAAGTTACCGGGTATGTAATAATATACATGGCAAATATTCATACTTTTTTGAGTTGCAAAAACAGTCACTATTGTATGTGGAGTACAGGATAATCTCTCACGGCCTCAAGAGAAGGATGGTAAAAGCGAAAGTAAAAACAAGCTGTCTTTGTCAATAAGCAATGCGACAACATTTTAGTGGCAAAGTTACCTTTCATTGCTATTAAAAAAATTATTTTGCATTAAAAGTTATTGTAACTTAAAAGATACATATAATGTCCAGAAATATCAAATGTATATAACAAGCGTCAAACACATAATTTTTTTATATTATCGTTTATTTAATGTTAGATTTATTTCATTTAAACAATGTATTTGGATTTTTTTCATAACGAAGGAGATTAAAAACATTATTATGGACATACTGCATGGTATGTCATAGAGAAAACCCTAAAAACATACAAAGAAAGATGAACACACAAATACACAAAAAAACAAGCCCAAAATCAGCCGACGCCAAATGTTACATGTAAAGACAGCACATCGCTGTGCAACCTAGCAATGGCGTGTGTCCGAAATAATATTTTTAATCAATCTCCCCAATGCAAGGATCATTCAAAGAACGTATAAAAAGAAAGTGGTTTTACAGTGCTTAGGTGAGAAGCAGTAAATTTAATCATCCGCACAAACAGATGAGATTTTTTTATTATTTAAAAATTAATAACTTGAGCCACAGGCACCTTGGGTGAAGTATTTTTTTTTTTTTTTTAATCTCTCGATGAACGTTAACCTTCATCTTCCCCAGACGCCAGCCCGGGGCTCAGATGGCGCGGTGGCTTTAAGGCGGTGTGTAATCTCCCCTCCACGCAAAAGCCGCGAGGAGAAAAGAGGGCGAGAAAAGATTATAATGCATCCTCGTTATCAGGCCTACCCCCACCACTTCCACCCCTTCCTTTTTTTTCCCCCGTTCCTTATCCGCAACCATTTCCACGTCTCCCGCTCGAAACCTTCTCTTTCCGCGCCCGCAAATAATTGTCTCGACGAAGGAAAATTGAGGGGGGGGGGGGGGGTGAGGGGATATGGTTGTGTTTCTTTCCGCGGACGGAATAGATTGGAGCTCCTTTAACAATGGACTCGAAACACCGCTGCCGTCATTTATGAAGAATGGGTTCGTGTTTTCTTTTTGTGCCGGATGGTGTCAGCCAGAACCCTTTAAGGCCCTCCTGTAAAGAAGGGGGGAAGGGGGAACAGCATCCCTGGAGAAACAGACGCGGTTTCACGAGCACATTTATACATTACGCCCTTTCAGAGAAGTGCGGAAAGTACTGATTGCTTTTCTAAAGATTCTAGTGGCTGCAAGAATGATTTCCTCATTATACAAAATCCTGCATAAATATATGTATAGAACCCTAGAGATATTTCATTTAAAGTTTTCATATCAAGTGGTAAATATTAAAAATAATATTAGGTATGACATGTAAACATATTACAAGGTTTATTTTATAACTGCTATACAGTCGCTTGTCCTATGTTAACTTCTCGCAAACTAGACGTTCTTTACATAAATTTATGGCCGACTTTTGTTCTCATTTCAAGTAATATTTTGTTTCAAAATGTAACAAAGTACACGTGTATCCATGCATCCTTTGTATTGTAAATAGGAAAGGGAAATTGTAGCTTCTTAACAAAGAACATCATCCCTACCGTCCTGAAAAAAGGTTATTTTCATAATTAATTATGTGCACGCTCATGTGTTAACACATCTTAGCTCTAGGTATACCGCAATTTGTGGGAGAAATTTCGGAAATGCGACGAAAGTAAAGGAACGGAAATGTGTAACAACCACAGTTCTGCCATTTATGGCGGATAGCGCGAACTAAATTTGACCAATTCATAGGGGAGCTTACTTTATAGTATTAACGGTTTAGTGAATTTTCACCCGATATTTTAAAAACATTTTAATTAAATTTCTTGTCAAAATCAGGTCCAAAGCGGGATTTAGTAGCTATATTTTTTTCCAAGCTTTTTTTCTCGCTTTTACCGAAACCGTTAATATTTCGGTCTGCTTTTCAAATGATTCAATAGTCGACGAAGCCGCTCCATCAGCGAATTCTGGCAGCGGGTGTTGAAACTAAGAGTGATTCGCGTCCATAAATGTAATTGAAAACACCATTTGCGTATATTTATAAGGTTCGGAATTATTTTAAAGAATTCTACGTTTAACTTCGTGTCCGAGTTTCGAACTATATAAGTGTATTTGCAACATGAGATCACATGAATTTGCTTGTTACTGAGGTTCGATGTTTACACATCACTGGGGAGTACTGAAACACTCGCTCACGAATTATTTATTTTTTAGTGTGTTATTATTTTGGAGGTAGTTTATGTGTGAAGCGATTCCTCACGAATGGATATTGTTCTATTACCGAAGCAACAGTGCAACACATACGGAAAACAAAATTTTGTCGCTCATTTCAGTAACTTCAGCCCACGAAGCGACAGAAATATAAAATCCTTTTTAGTCGGAAAGTCTCGTCGCATCTACGAATTTTGTCGCTCCGATGATGCAGATGTGTCGAAACATGATCGGTTAGGAAATTGTTATATTCTAGTTGTGTCCATCGCATCGCATTCCAACTTAAAATAAAATTATTCATTGGATTTCAGAGAGTGAACACCATGCTAGACACGAACTATAAAGTATAAAAATGTATTAACTGCAAAGCACGCCCTCTATTAATAGAATAATTGTTTTATATTTCATCTCAAGTGAAATCATAAGAATTCTCACTTTTTTGAGAAACTGGCATAAGTAACTGAGAAAAAGAGGAACACTCTATTAAAAAAACTGTTCTATTAAGTACCTAACTAGCTGTCTGGCGCATAGTTTTAGTTTTCTTTTCAAAGCGACTTCGTGTAGTGTGTTTATTATTCAGCATCCACGTCATTAGGTAAAATAACTGAAAGCCTAGTATTATTAATAAGTGGTATAGTTGTATGCAAGGTTAGGATAAACAAAAAAAAAGAAAATTAAATTTCACTAACACTCCCAACATGATCACGTTTCTGCTTTTAGGAAAATCTCCAAAAAAAATTTCAATTTTTCTGCTGTACTTCATCTATGATACTAAAACATTTGATTGATTAACCTTAATATTTTCTCCACGAAATTAATAAACTTAACAAATTATGCATACCGATTGTTATAAAATTTAGATGAAGATTTTTTAGTTTAAGGAAATATGACTGAATAAAAAAACCAAAAATTTAATTTTCTATATAACATACAGTTGTGTTATATTTTCTTTTTGAGACAATGATTAAATAGTTCAGTCAAATAGTTGTAAAAGTTATTGGTTTTATTAGACGCAATCCATTGTATAGGGATAGAAAATTGTTAATTTAATATATTATGTCTTTACTTGATTTCTATTATAAAAATTGTGAAGTAAATTATTTTAAGAGAGAACTCAAAAATTAACGACATAATTCTGCGTTAAAATTTTACCGCTCAATTAGTCCTACTTGATACTATTTCATGTTATTAGATTGTTACACATAAAAAAAATTCTGTACTTTACAAAATATTCCTTTGGAAACCAGTTGCAATAAATAGTTCATAACACTGCAAGAAAAATATTGTAAATTTGTATAACACATGATTATGGTTTGCATACATGAAATACGTTCTTCGAGATAATACTGAGTACTTCTTACACAATATTGCACATAATTTCATATTTTAATTGAAGTAACATTCATGCAGAATTTTTTATACTATGGAAAAGATAATCAAAGATTCAATAATGGATTTTATTTTGTTTTATTATGCTTTTTAACGTGCATAGTAAATACTGAAAAGCTATTCAGGGAACGATTAGGAAATAACTTTAAACATACGAGGTACTGGGACAACACAAAGCATAAATGCCCGGGCAAGAATCCGAACACAGTGTTACTGCGAACACTAGTTGTTTTCATATAAATGTACTCATCTACAAACATCTGTAATTTTACATAAATGTTTGTTTCGTTAAAACAAAAGTTTATTTTACACTTGGCAAAATATTTTCTACCTTCCTCCCCCGTTGCCAGAACATTGTGGACTGTTCCAAGTTCTGTCTCGTCGGGAAGACCTCTGCGTTAGTTACTGCTGCGTCCTCGGTGACGGCGGAAACCTCCCGGCTAAACGAGTTCAAAGCTGGACGGGTGGAAAGAAAAGAAGAGTTTACATTTTAAAAATGGGTGCGTGTACTTAGGTACGCGCGTGAGACTTATTTGGCATCATTAAAAAATAGTTTTTAATTGCATGCAAATAATTCTCCATGGTAGCGTTAAACGTTTAACGCAACCTTGTTGGAAGTCGCATTAGAAGTATAACTTCAAAAAAAAAAGATGGCACAAATCACGAAAGAAAGAGTCCTCCGCTCAAAATGCCGCTGACTGCGTCTCTGTTAGTGAAGATACGAATTAACGTCTGCGTGTTACGAAAACACGAACTTTAAGGGCGCCGCCTGTCTGGGCACACACACACACACACACACACACCAACACACACGGTTGTGCAGAGCTTCTGAAAAAAGAAGCACGTGATTCAGAAACTGCCCAATGTTATCCGAGTGGTGTCTACTTACGAAAAGATTTTAAGCTGAGGGCGGATGTGTAGTTCCCGTTTCAAGATTTCGTTTTTAAACTGAATTATTTGATGAGTTAAAATTGCCAAAACGGATGTTCGCGTGATAATTTTAAGGCATGAAACTCCCGGTACAAATCCTTGAAAGCACTCGAGTGATTAGTATTACACCTTTACCTTTATTTTTCTGCCTTGTAATGTTATGGTTAGCGCTCGAATGTCACAATTGCCCCATGCACGACGAGAAGACACAGCCTTGCGCCTAGAGGCGACACCGCGCTAGAGGAACCAATCACCCCGCTTCACTGACACAGATACAACTCTGACCATGTGGACTCCTTAACGAACAATAACTACAAAGTAGCCACATATACAAAAAAAAATATTTTTTATTTTTTTATTTTATTTCTGCCTGAATTCTGATCACCTGCGAAGTGTTGGAGATGGATACATTATAAAATAATCAACCATTTTTTCAACTAACGTGCAAACTCAATCCTTTCAACCACACTTTATCAATTCTTAATATATGCCTAGTTTTATTTTTATGTAGCTTAAATTAATTTGTAATTATTTATAATAGTAAATAAAAGTAAAATAAAATTTATTTATTCGATACACATAAATTATGACGTCCTCTAGAATTTACAATGCACACTTTAACCCAGGGTTAGATAATTTATAGCACCATGGTTAAAGAAACGATTCAAACCAAGTGTTTTTATAAAAAAAAAAAAGTAATGTTATTATAATGTATTTTTTAATAGAAAATCTTATTTTTTAAAAAATGAATGGTCTAATTCTTCTCTAATAACAACAAAAGTTTGAATATTAATGTTTTTGTGATTTACAGAAACAAAATGTATATAATAATAAAGATCTTATAATTAAAATTATCTGATTAAGTTGTAATAAATAACCAGCTCAAAACTCATCTAACATTAAAAATACTAAATAGTTAATTCATATTCTGTGGGAAACACTCATTCTATGGAGAATCATCCTCTGCGGGCAAAAACCCTTTCTGTGGTTAAGTCCCAGTCAGATGTGCAGATTTGCTAGATTCCAATTCATTGATGTTAAAAATTTTCTGGTTCGACAAAGGGTGGCAGAAAGCAAGATGTTTTGTGGCTTTCATTTGAAAATTGTGAGAACCAAAATAACAAACGTAATAAAAAAACAAAAAATAAAACCAGGTTGTTTTTTTTTTTAAATCTGATTTCCATCCGAACCTGCTCTAACCCACACGTTGAATGTTTGATAAGACTGCATGAATCGTTAAGATATTATATATTATCCATTCAAGTGGACTAATAGACTGAAAGGGTTGGAATGTTTATGAAACTTGGCTCTTTGCGCCCACTCTGCGCCGTGAACACTGCGCATGTGCATGTTTTCAAGGCCGAGCTGTCGAGACCTCGGAGCTCTGGCGACACGGCAGCGAACCCCGAGCGTGTTCGAGCGTGTTCGAGCGTGTTCCCCCGCGACGGCTCGTCACGCACGCCGCACGCTCGCTGATGGCGCGATACAGATGCCGACTCCCCGAGGAGGCACTCTTTTAGAATTCAAAATTTTTTTTATTACTATTATTCCCGCCTCCCACCTCACGCGATGCGAGCGCGGTAGGACAGGCAGGGAGAGGGAAATGAAGTGAGACTGTGTTTTCCAACCCGAAGGCCGGCTGATCCTCTACCTCCCCTCCCAAGTCTTCGCCCTTACAGGGTAGTTTGAGAGTCGGCCTACAGAACCTTATGTAGACATTCCAGAGCCGATAATAAGGCCAGAACTGTATAGGGATTGATTGCTCCCACGTTTTTGATCAGGAAGGTGCTAGAGCTTCAGATGTGACCAGAGGCTAAGGCTAAATTAAGTGAGACTGAGAGAGAGAGAGAGAAAAAGAGAGAGACAGACAGTGTTAATGTTTGATCACAATCTATTTCATTCCGATCATCATGCCACATGCGAGATGCGTCTGAATCTGACCGACCAACTTCTGCTGCAAGTTCATCGCAACTGCTCCGAAACCCATCCTCCGCAGGGAGAGGGAATTTTCGGTTTCGAGTTCTTGAAATATTTTTTTTTTCCAATGACAAGAAAGTGCAAAACTGCAATGGCGCATGTTCAAAAAAATTGTATTAAACACAATTGTCACCGTGCATAAATCAACATAACGTGTAGTACACTTTTTCATTGGCTATTTCTTAAGGTATATAGTCTTGAACGTTTGAACAATTAACATTTCAGTTTCCATGTACGTTGCCAAAAATAAAAATAAAACGTCACAAGTTTTTGAAAGTTCATCAGATGTGGGCAATTAATTTTTTGTTCCACAGATTTTTCCCTTACATAGGTAGGTAAGTAATGTAGGGATATGAAACATATTTAAATGAATTTGTCTTAAATAGTCTTTGAGAAAACGTAATCAGCAATTGCACAAGTAATAGGCATTCAAAGCATCAAAATGACATAGAATACCTATACATATATTTAATTTATTAAAAATAATTTTTAATATTTTTAAATATTTTAGCCCTTAACCCTGATCTATCAATAATATTACAGTACACAAAAGTGACAAATTTAATAATGAATATCATACATTTAGTAAGTTTGAAATAACTGCTAATTTAAATTATTTATTTATCTAAACTATTCCTGCTCCAACTTTATGTTGATTAAATTAGTTAGATCTACAGAGGACCATTTATATTTCTACATTATTAGTATTAAATTTAATTTTGGTGATCAGAATTGCAGAATTTTAGACTCTATTGAATCATTGTTGAAAAATCTTTTTAACACTTACAATTTACTAGTAAACAAAACAATAGCATTTCATCAATTAAAGGTCATTTTACTAAAACTTTTCAAATGACAGACAATGTTTTTAAAATCAATAACTCTGTTTTTAAATGAAAGAAAAAAACGATATTAAATCATTAGAGGAAAATAGACTAATTAGTTATAAAAATTATTACCTATTTTTAACAGTGATATTATTAGAAAAGCCTTAGAAACTTTCAGCTTATGTGTGAAAATATTTATTTATTAAATATAAAACACTTTCGCTGCATTATGTACATTAATAATTTTTGGCATTGTTTCAATAGCACTGTTAAAAAGAATTCGAATATTGCGGGTCATGACCAAATAAAATTTAAATTTCTGTTGAATAAGTAAAAAATATTAATTAATTATCCGGAATTTCAACTACCAAAATTAGCAACATCTCACTGTTGCATCCACATACAAACCACTGCAGCAATACTGCATTGACACATAATTAAGCAGAGAGATTCATATAAATGCCCAAATATTTTATAGTAATATTGCAATTGATACAACAAAGGAATATTTTTCGAGACAGTTGTTCCGAAAGCCATTTCTACTGGGCCATTTTGGGAGAGCACACGGAAACCCGAGAAAATAAAAACATAAAATATTATTGTGAAGGAAGGATATATATATATATACACACACACACTTTCAGTAAACGTGTATTGGATATTTTATTCTTACTACACATTTCGTACGCTTACATTACCTACCTACATTAATTGGGGAAACAAAAAATAACCTTCGATAAAGAAAGTTCAACCGCAAAACTGCTTCGAGATTTATTTTTTTCTGGCGCATCACAGCACCTACAGTGTTAAAAAAAACTAAACTATTTAAGGCCGTGCAGCACAAGGAACACGACCTTCAAGTCCGACGTAGTTTGGCAGGTTGGTTTCTTCATAACGACGAGTTCACTTCACCGCCGGGAGTTCGGCGTTAACTTGTGGCGCGAGACCAGAAATAGCGACCGTGGAAACCCAGTCTTTCTTGTAGCTTCAGTGTTTACCACCGCGTCAACTCCCTTCGTACTGCGGGATGGAGTTCCTGTGTCTGGCGGGTTGCGGGGCAGGAAGGAGGGGAGACGTGAGAAGGAAGATCGATGCGAGGTTGCATTACCTGGAGCCTAGAGAGAGAAAAAAAACCGCGTTGGCTTGAATAATGAGCTCGCCCGCGAAGACAGAATATTCCCGCGGCTTTTCGCTTCCCCCCCGTCACCTTCCTTCGCAGGGAAAGGGATTTTTCGGTTTCTCGCCCTCCCGATGAAGAGGAGAAGATAGGAAAAAAAAGACGAGGTTTTAGGCTGGTAGAACAGCCGTCTGAAACGATCCTCTCCGACGTTTAACGTCGCTCGTGACAAGTTTTCGCGATTCCCGACGTGGACGACATGCTGTCGATCTCGGTTACGACGAGGTCATCGATAATAGTCGACCGCGTCGTTGGTCGACAAGTGACTGCGTTGCTTACGTGCCCGCTGCGTTGCCCAGCGGTTGGATTTTTTCAGTGCTCTCGCAAATGGCACAATGGAAATGGCTTTCGGAACAGCTGTCTAGAAAAATATTCCTTAGTTGTATCATTTGCAATATTACCTTAACATATTAGGGGCATTTATATGAATCTCTCTACCTAATTATGTGTCTATACATAGAGTATGCAGTATTGCTGCAGTGGTTTGTATGCGGATGCAACAGTGAGATGTTGCTAATTTTTGGAAGTTTAACTTCCGGATAATAAATTATTATTTTTTTCTTATTCAACAGAAATTATTTTTTTTTGGTCATGACCCGCAATATTCGAATTCTTTGTAACAGTGCTATTGAAACAATACCAAAACTTACAAATGTACATGCGTTTTTACGCGCATACGTCTCATTAATCGGGACGCCTTCTTGAAAAGTCAAGTGTTACGAAATTTGGGACGATTGAAAATTTTTTTGTAAAATACAGAACAATCAGCAGTACAAAGTAGCTTGGCTTCTGGGTTGTATCCGTGTCCTTGGCGAATAATTCACCGATGTTTTCGGTCGACGTTGCAGTCGCCATCATCAGGGAGCAGTTACCTACTATAGTAGGTACTACAGTAGGTAACTGCTCCCTGATGATGGCGACTGCAATGTCGACCGAAAGTCGGTGAATTATTTTCCAAGGACACAGCTACAACCCAGAAGCCAAGCTACTTCAGACAATGACCGTGAAAGCCTGCAAACATTATTAATCAGCAGTAATACAGTTTCGTGGGAATGTATGTCGAGTCAGAGTTTACACATCCGCCTAAGGGCAAATTCAACACTCTACCTCCCTGGCATCCGTTGTTCTGTCACTTAATTTCACAACAAGTATTCACTGAGTGTAATAAATTTGGTGTAAAAAGGCGCACGAGTGTTCGTAATTACTATAACTTGGGCGAATTTTCACACCAAGTGAAAAGTGACGCACGGTCATAGAGATACGTCTAACAATTTACCTTTCTTTCTCCGTCAGCTCAGTGAAGCTCGCGGCGGTCTGCGAACTAACGGCGCTAGTAGTAGTAGTTGAGCCCACCAATTAACATTGTGTTAAAGGGAGTTTCGTGTAAAAGAAGGCAAAAAAAATTTAATTTTTCGTTTAAGCGCCACACATTGGTTACGCTCTAATGACGTCATCGTCCGAACTCATCCTACCAGCTGTAAAAGAAGTTTCACTTCAATAATAAATTTTAAAAGCGGTAAATCACTCGCTTGCCACCTAACATTTTTTTAATGGTGGCTATTAGTGTTAAAAAATCTTCCATTTCAACAATAGATAATGTAAATATTTTCTAGTGAGATGACCATTACCAACAACATTAAATTATCCTCGTTAGAGGCCCAGCTGAACAGAATCGAACATGGTATTTCTGAAATATGAAACTTATTTTCCTTGCATTTATTACCAGCTTAACAAAATTTTCCAGTTGATAAAATACAATTTCACTAATCATTCATTTGTACTAACCCAAAAACTTTTCAAATGAACATTTTTAAGAAATAATCATAAAATATCCCGTTATTAAACGCTTTGTTAATCGATGAATTGGTTGCCAGTATAAACGGCATCCTCTAGTTTTATTCAAACTATGATAACAAATAGTGTGGTAACAATTCCATAGTCCACAGACATATTTCGCTATATTAATGACTATGGGCGTAAATCTTCTCGGGGGGGGGGGGTAATTCATCCCACCCCCCTCCCCCCCAACCACCACCGAAATTAAAAAGCCCTTTGATTTGGGGGTCGGCTTGCACTTCCCAAATCGTAAATGTGAAAAGGGAATCGGGCAGATTTTCAGTCTTGCCCTTGGCCACCAGCATTCGTCGCAATCATGAACAGTGCAGTAAAAATCATGTCGTAGGAAGGGCTATGTCCTTGATAGGACACTTAACACTGGATGTCTGGTACAAATTTCACCGGTCGGGTTTCCTTGGCACGTATGCAAAATAACGCATTAGCGAGGACTCATTTCGGAACTTTATCACAGTAATTGCTTGTTATTTGAAGTTACTGACGTATAACGTGGCGCGCAAACTAAATGAATTAAACAGAAACACGTTCTATTCTTTACACGAGTTTTGCAATGGTAAATATTTATTTAAAATGATTTCATGGAACTACTCCATTGATGGTTTATACTGTTTGTCAAAGGAAAAAAAATCGTTAGCACACATTGAGAACAAACCTGTATTGGCTGATGTTAAATACTACATGTCTCGACAGCACACAGAATTCTGCGGACTGAATTAAAATTGAAAAAAAAAAACAATTACAGCGCAGACAAATGCAGAAGGCTGTCAACGATAAAGAACAGTAAGAACAGAAAAAAACAACAGAATCGGACAGCAAAGCGACGCACGGAGAAACACGTCCTGCATGTTGTTTCGTATATCCGGGGATGCGGTTAGTGTTTCGGTAGAGCGCATGCCTTCAGCTTTAAGATCTGTGCGCGCGCTGCAACACACAACACCTCCGTGTAAAGTGTGTTGCCTACTATCGCCTGGCTGGGCCAGACGGGGTTGTTTAGCTGCAGATAAGGGGTTATATTTATCTTATTTATTTTTGAAGTAAAACTTATTTGGGCGCGATGGGAGTAAAATTTCGTGGCTGAATTTCAATGCAACGTTTTCGTGTCACATTGTTGTGAAACGATTTCTGACGCTAGTAGGTTGCGGACGGTGCAGAGAACTCTCAGGTTGAACCCCGCTATGCTGCAGGGATAGGCGGGTCGCGGCGGTAGGAACCCGCCTGCGCCTGACGCCACACGCCTTGGACAGAGGGCAACACAACGGGGTTTGAGGTTATTGTTGTGCACCGCGCCACAGGCCATTATAGCATAAACATTGTGTTTTTCCAAGTACGTATTATTATAATTAATTGTGTAAATCAGTATTGTTCAACAGCGTTATATGATTATTGTTTCAGCTGTGTAAATAAATATTTTTTGCTCGTACAATGCTTTCACACTTTTGTTTGTCTCGGGGTAATTATTTGTCACGTATTATTATTTGATTAACTAAATCACACACCGTATTATAATTATGAACCACGAGTGTGTAAATATGTTTGAGTCCAACTAATAATAAGCTAGTTGAAAAAACGTTCAAACAAATACCGTGAGTAGAATATTATAATTTTTTTTTAATTTGTGGCAATATGGTTATAATGTAAAAAATTACATTGAGGAAAGTCCGTTCCGTTTAGTTTTCGCGTCGCGGAGCGGCGGACATGTTACTCACTGTTCATTCATTCGACGGCAGAACATTATCAATGCATGTGAATACATTGCAGTATGTATATGTAGCCTATTGGCAGAATCTTTTGCACTATAACTCAATGATAAGGTGATATTTGCAGAACTACAAAATCAGTCTAGAAAAATGCTTAAATTCTTCTTTCTCTCTTTTTCTCTCGCTGCCGTTTTACACATTACGATATACTTATGAGTCGAGGTTTCAATTGCCAAAAAAAGGTTTCACTTCTACCACATGTCCGGAGCTACACGCGCTCTTTTTTATTTATTTATATACGTACAAAATTCAACACTAGACCGGTTTTCATTTTTTCAGTTGTTTTTTTTATATAACAAAAATTAAAATATCAGGTTAACAATAAATATTTAACCACACTTTATAAAACCATTAAATAAACTTAATAAGTAACATAAATAAGAAAGTAATTCTAGCCCTTCCATAAATAAAATAAATCAGTTCACATTCGTAAACAAAACCCTACTTAAAAGTTTATTTCTATAAATTATACCGTATTTTACGAATTGTCTTTGTTAATGTTGAGTGGGTAAGGTCACACTTACAGTGAGTGCGCTGCCTCTGTTAATGTGGCAGGTTTCCAGCTGACTGTGTCTTGTGAAGCAGTGCGTGATAGCGTGCTCTGAAAACTGCGATGGACATGCTCTGCCGAAGGGAGTCTGGTCTCTCATTCCACAGATGGATTGCCAAATAACTAAATGGTCTTCCAAAGAAGGTTCTATGGTTCTTAGGTATATGGACATTTTTCCTATGTCTGGTGTTTATCACCAACTGTTCAGAAAGCTTAGAGAATACAAGAAATTTGGTGACGTTCTAAAATGTATTTTTTGAGTTGGGTGACAAAGTGCAATTGCCGTCCGTGATCCATGTTGGGCCAGTTTGTTTTAGTTAGTTTCTGACTTACGTAATCGTGTTTATTCAGATTAAAATCGTTACGTAAACATAGTTTCTGAATTCTATACAAGTGAGTGGCAAAGTTTAATTTTAATATCAGGGGGGGCAGGGGGGGGGGGCAAGATGTGTTTTAATTTGTATAGGTCCCGTTAAGAGCCCTTGAAAGTGTCTGATTACGAATAGCATTCAACATCCATTGCACTTGTCTATACAAAGTTTCGCCTTTAACATGTATTTACTGGACAGTGGAAAAGGCTTTAAATGGGTGTTTTCGCAGACGTTTTGAAGCATGAAAAATTATAAACACAGTTTTTTAAGTGTTGTAGGGAAGTTTAAGAAGTATTTATATTTAATATTCCAGTAAAAAAAAATCACTGTCAACACTTAAAGTTCCACAGAGACGCGTTAGCGGCGAGAAGACTCCACGCCAGTTCGGTACCTGGTGCGTAGAGGCGATGAGACGTGTGATGCGCTAGCCAGGGTCAGCCTTAGCGCCTCCGCGCTTCGAGGGTTCATGCGCCCAGTCAGACGGCAACCATAAACTACGCACCCTTCCCCACTACCAGTAACCCCGATATTGTTGAGTTGCTATTGAAAGATCAGTTGATCATTTATCCGAGAGCTACGAAGTAATGCGTGTTATAAGGCTACTCCATTTCAAATAAATTCGTGAGTTTCTTGTGCGTCTAAAAAATATCTATTTTGCTAGTTTAGATATATATTTTTATTTCAGCCATTTTTTTTTAAATAATTGCATACCACTACGTGAATTAAACCGAAAGCTTAAAAGTGGATCTCAAAGGTGTTTATACATCATTTAAGTTTATGTGCATAACGTTTATAAATTTAACACAGAGATTTCGATATGTTTGTAAAACATAAAATTAATCTACAAAAAATATCTCAATACGTTATGTCAATGTAGTAATACAATCTAGCTTGTGCATATTATTTTTTTTTGTTTTCATTGCCATATTTTAACATCTAGGAACTTAATATAAACAATGCTAAAGCGATTTAAAGTTTAGGTGGTTCTATGTTTGCCGTAATCGGATTGGAACTGTTACAAAGTCCACAAAGAATTCCCGCCGTTTAAACAGCCGTCAAAACTTGTAGCTCAGTTACGGATTAAACCTCGCTTCAGATATAAAAACAAATAATTAAATTAAGCACACACGCGTTGTAACTATAAAACCGGGCTGGATTTTATTTTATACGCTCTGAACAACCACAACCAATAAGAACCTGAAAAAACATTTGGCACAACAAAAAAAAAAACATACAGTTGTGAAATGTATCAGCTGAATACGACGTGAAGTATGTAGTAAGAAACTCAGCAAAGTACCGCAGGTATGGTGAGTTGATAGGTAACTAGCTACATAACGTGGCGTTATTGCTCACGAATATATATATATATATATATATCTTTAATATTCACGGTTCCGCTTCCCCTCTCCCTTCGTCAACCAACGGCTCCCAGCCGGAAAACAGGCGGTGGTACGAAAACAGAATTATTGAAATTCCTGACCGCTGCGCTTTTTTCTGGACGACCGGAACGTGATAGGGCGTGTTTCCACAGACCGTTTATTTCGCCTGCGCTGCGTTTTTCTCGTCACAGAGAGACCTGAAGAGTGACTAGGAATCGCAAAAATTCGCGGATTCATTTCGCAACAAGCTAAGATTAAAATACTTACACCTTCCAGTTGCTTCTGTTATTGGGTAATAGCTAGGGGCAGGCATTTTTCGCGAATAAATCTGAACGACTAAGAGACTGCAACAAGCACCAGGGGTTTCTTCCTTGTGATTGGTGGCCTGTCTGCGAGATAAGTCGTTGCCTTTTTTGACCGAGCCACTCAGGACGCGTTTGCTTCCGCACTGAATTACTGTGATTGGTGTTGTAACAATAGACATGCGCCTGAAAGAAACTCACCCAATCACAAAACACAGACGATGCTAAAGTGTTTTAACTTATAACTAATCTCGGAAGCTTTTCGCGAAATATGCATGGCCCTAGTAATAGCTTATTTGGAGGACTCTTGCCCAATAACAAGCCATCAACCAAACAAGTGTCGATACCACGGGCGACCCAGTTCAGACGTCTCACAAGTCAGCAGCCAATCAACAGACGAATTTTACCCGATAATGTAGAGTTCTGTGGAGTCCATCCTAGAGGTATGTGAATAAGCCATTTTTTTCCGGTTCCTAAGAGTAGCCATTATTGTCTGGCGACGGTATTGATTGCAAATATTTGTGAACTTTAATTTTTTTGTGAATGGGAAATAAATATTCATGTAAAGTTACAGATAATTGGACATTTGTCCATTTACATAAAAAAAACTGTATCACTACAAAATAGTGTTCGCAGTAATACTGGGTTCAAATATTTCCTCGGGAATTTTTGCTTTGTGTTGTCCCAGTACCTCCAATAGTTAAAACGTTCCCTGAATTGTTTTCCTGTATTAAAAGCTCATTAATAAGCACATTAAACCAAAACAAATTCAAATTATTGAATATTCAATCATCTTTTACATGGTTTAAATAATTATGCTTGAATAAAACATAAATTCAAATATAAAATTATCCGCCAATTTTCACAAAAAATTCTCAGTATTATCCCCAAAAAAACGTATTTAATATAGGCTATGCCACGTGAAAAAACTATTTCATGCACAAATTTGGCTAGAAGGAAAATATTATGTCACTGTCAGAAACATCGAAGCATTTCCTCCTGCTGTGACATAATTTTAGAAAACATTTCTTGAGAAACTTTTGAGGAGAAATGGCCATCGGAATAAATTTGCAAGGGAAAACAAATCTGAAATAGGGGTAATGACAAGAAACTTAAATAACAAAACTGGCGTGTCAGGCAGAGTTTAAAGCTCTGCTGATTTATTTCACTCTTTGAAGCAGCAGTTAGCAATATCGAACAACGTGCCATTGCATTGTAGTTGGTGGTTGTAGACGATGGAGAAACTTGACCTACGGTGTTGAGAAGAGAACCACCTCCCGTGCGTGTGGAAAGGGGCAAGCCTTCTTTTCACAGACGAGACAGCCAAACGCCCCGATCGTGCATCTTCGGTTTTTTTTTTTTTTGGTTCATCGTAAATAAATATTGCTGTGTTGCTAAAAGGATACTAATGGTCAATTAGGTTAGGTTAGCTACATTATAAATACTTTAAAACATTGTGGACGGTTGACTTTGGTTAGGATAGCTACATCAAAGATACGGGGGGGAAAAGTATGAACTTCGGGGAACTTCGGGTTTCGGCTCTCTCGTCTGTGAAAAGAAGGCTTCCCGTGGAAAGAAGAGGGTGGAGGGGGGATGGAGGGGGAGAGAGAGACCGCAGCGACCCTGGCGACGGACACGGGAAGCTCTCGTAACCGGTTCTCATTCGCCGGTGGCGTCGCGAGCGGCGCGTGAATATAACCTCATTTCCGGCGCCGGGCGGCAGCTGAGCTCGGTGTCTGCACGTCAGTGGTCCGGGGAGGAGGGGGGGGGGGGAGGCTGTTCACAACCACGGAGAGAGGGGACATTAGGGTGCGTGTCCTGTTCTACGTCACTATTTATATTTACGTTTGATCCGGCTGCTTGGAACTGCAGAAATTTCGAATGGTTGAAAGTCAACAAAATAAAAAAAAATGTGCATCCTTTAGCAAGATTAGCTAGCTGGAAAAGTTAAGTTTTTAACGGGTTTTTTTTTTGCCGTATGGATACGGAGAACCAAATAATATAAATGACTGACATGATTTTTTTTTTTTTGTTTAAAGGCAATGCTGTTGGCTACTGGGTAACTCGGTTTTAAATCTTTCAGAAAAATTCTGAGGATTTTATAAGGCTAGGTAAAATTAAACATATTTTTTTTCTAAAAAAAAAAATCATATCACATAGCAGCCAGTAAATTAACTTTAAAACTGAAAAGTTAAAAAGTTCCAGTTTTATATTCCATTGCATTCTTCTTATATGCTTCACGAAAACGTTAAAAATGCAACATTGTCAGCTAATCATGCGAAAAGTATGTGATTTATTATTTTTTTTTGTTTTGTGAGAGTACAATCACTCAAAACGTCAGCACACGTTTAACTGTTTGGAATTTATATATAAAATTATGATTTGGAATTGGATACCCCCTATAAGGTAGTGTGCTCAATTATATTTCTTCTGATATGTTGTGTTAAAACACATGATTTTAAATAATTCATAATATAACAATATTTAACTGATTATAAAACTTTTTTCTACCAAACGCGTTCCTAAGTAATGATTTTAATGAACTTAAAGGCAAATTTTTATGTCAATCGTAGCATGTAGTGAAAGCATGGTATCAGTTTTGGATTAATCGCGATCTTATGTAGCCTTCGTTTTCATTTTTTTAGTATGTAAATTAACATTAAACAATTAAAAATTTGGTTTTCCAAAAACTTTGGAAACCTGTGATTTTCAGGGTTAATAACGGTTAATCCCAAACTGTATACCACACGATTTCATGTTTTCAGTACAAGCTATGTTTGGCATAAAAAAATTACCTATAATTTCATTAACATCATTAGGACAAGAACTTGTCTAGTAGAAAAATACCTTTCGTAAACAATTAAGTATGGTTGTATTATGGATTTATTTAAAATCATGTTCAAAAACACGAACTATTAGAAACAAAATAATTAGCATACTTCCCCTTAAGGGCGCGAGCGGAAGAGATCCACGGACTATTTCCTACTGCAACAAGTGCACCGAAAGAAAAATCAGGTAAGGGAAGGACTCCAAAAAACAAAACTTGATCATCAACAACATAATTATTTATGTTTTTAAGTAATGTCTCGTTTATCCGACCTTCGATTTTCCGACACCCCAACGAACCAAAAAAAAACTGCACCAACCAGCAACAAGAACTGCAAGTTGCAAGCGTGAACGTAGTCGATCTTTTTTTTTTTACTCCCGATTCCACCACAGCTAATTAGTTACCACGACGATTTTTCGTATCTTTTTTTCTGTTGTTTTGTTGCAAAACATGATTATAAGGTCGGTGATGTGTAAAATTGTTACATTATTTGACGTTTAATAGGCTTTTTCTTATGGGGCCCGCCTAGTCACGTGGGTTTTTTTTTCTCGTGATATTCGTGAGTTTTGTGACCTGTATGCACCATGGACATAAACATTCTTATTTAATTGGATGAAAATTGGAAATTTTCTAAGTCTGCATCAACAAAATCTACCCATCGATAGCGACTTGTTTATTATCTATGCAACTGATACAAGAACACAAGACGAAATCATGCCCGAACGCCGGTATCCAATATGAAAAAATGTTGTAAAACGAACGCGTTCCCAAAGGCGGTGTTCCAAGACGTTCGGGTAACGCACAGAATAACTACTACCTTGTTGAGACTCAACCGTAACTTAACTCGCGAGCCTTGTTCCAGAACGTGACCAAACAGATAACCAGTAAGGAAACAAATCGGCAACCGTTTTAATAAACGAAGCATGCGCGAGGCTTGAAACTGGTTTCATCACATCCTAGCAGAAGTTTGGCAACCTTTCGATACAATTATTACGACCAAAATCCCAGAGAAAGTAGCACCGTCGCATGAATTAAATGTTGTTATTGTAATTTTCCCCAAGTACTTTTTAAGTTACGATTATTTCTTGTTGTGACCATTAAAGTTTACTAAATGTAGGATAGTTTCGCTGACACAAAGTTTCACTTGGCTCATCTACACGCTTGGTACGTCGCCCGATGATCACGAAATCGACTATATACGAGTTAATGGCGCCAGACGCGGGTCCGCCATCTTGGCGAAATCGACGAAAAAGTGAGCTCTGCGCATGCGCGGAATTCTGGCAATAGATAGGTCACGGATAGAACACCAAAATCCGTTCCCTAAAAATAAGTGACTAGTCGTGTCCTATCGTGCACTAGGAATACGGTTAGGATACAGATGTATCATAAAAAAACACCTAAGCTCTTTATTTTTTGTCTTGGAATATCGGTCTAAATACCCTTTTGTATAAAGTAACACTTTACATAGAATAAAAAATAATTGATTAATTTTTGGGCTGAATAATTTGACACCACTTGGCTTTAGGCAAAATATTTAATTCATATTGCATTAAACTGGCCCGACGTTTAAGGACTAGTGACACATACTCCATTCATCCTGTAGGATTATCTCCAACATTTTTTTTGAAGTTATACTTCTAATGCGACTTCCAACAAGGTTGCGTTAAACGTTTAACGCTACCATAGAGAATAACGCTACCATGGAGAATTATTTGCATGCAATTAAAAACTATTTTTAATGATGTCAAAGAAGTATAACTTCTCACGCACGTACCTAAGTACACGCACCCATATTTTTTTTTTACATTTTTTTAAGAAGCTAAGCAGGGAAAATATGCAAACAATAAGACAATATTAAGAAGTCCCTCCCGAGAGGTAGGCACTATGCGGCTGTGGCGTGTGTGGCGGGATACCTGCTTGCAAGGCGTGGCAAACTGTAAGATAAAGAAGGTTATAAAACCGATGTTATTTTTATCAAAGACCTATCTCTCTTTAAGTTTGCTGCAATAAACTGATAAAACAATTGGTTGTCTGTAAATTCGGTTTACGGACGATAGTTTAAAGTAACAACGTCATAACAAAACATTAATGAAATGATTGCATACTTTTATGAATAAAATTGAATCATTTTTATTGAATTATCAATCACTATTTTGTATGGATACAAAGAAGGAGTGAAATGAAATCTACAATTTAATTGATAAATTTATTTTTATTTGCACTCATTAATTCAAATATGTTTATTACTTTAACGAAGAGATTATTTTAACTACTTATAACTTTTATACATGTTTGCTATTTAACTTCTTCCAATCTGTGTAGTAGAAAAGTAGGAAACTAATGGGAGTGTTCAAGTTTAATGTGCCTCGAAAAAGTCCAAATCGATGGTTGTTCCAATCGAGTGGAAGAGAGATATATGCGGCGCAAGCTTACAATGAGCGTAACGGAACACAGCGTAACGGGACATTGTGCGTTACGGGACACTTTTTCGTGCGTGCAGCCGGCGTTCATCGATTTATTAGACGTTGTCACGTCAAAAATCGATGTATATTAATTATTGTTCGGAGACGCATTTGTTCGACCCATATAAAACGAACACACTAATCATAATTTTAATTTCACAAGTCATGTTAGGTAATCGCACATGGCACGTTACGTGACCGTGCATCATACCAGCTGCAACGAGGGTAAACTAACTAAAAGTTCGCAGTTTTAATTAAGAGATTAATTATCTTGAAGTGAACGGTTTTTATCAAAAACAAAACACGCAAAATGAAGAGTCAAGAAAATTTATGTCAAAATCTTTTTTGTCTTGAAACTAAAAAAAAAAAGTGGGGGGGCGCTTATAAAGAGTCGTGCGAGTGTTTCAGACGAGCACGCGTTCAAGAGGCGTCAGTGAAATAAAGTTTTAATGAATGGCAGCAGACAGGTACGTACGGGGCGGGGCAGGATCAGTCCTGACGGGGAGGGGGGAAGAGGAGGGAGGGAGGATAAGTTTTAATGGACCCTCCCGGCACAGCGGCACAGAGTACTCAAGGACTCAGAAGCGAAGTGGTATTGTGGCAACACCACCACCGGACCTAATTAATTATATTTATCATATTCATCATCCTATTTATCAGCATATGCATTATCTTATTTCCATCATATTCGTTATCATTACATTGGCCGTAATATTCATTGCCATATTAATTATCGTATTCGACATATTCAATATCATTATATTCACAATCCTATTCATTGTCATACTCATCATAGTATTTATCATAGTAATCATCTTTATATTCATCATATTCATCATAATAATCATCATTATATTAATCTATCCATCATCATATTCATAATCATATTAATCAGCACATGCACTGTCACACGCACCGGACACTCGGTCCTTGTCCGCGAGCAGGAAGTGACGACGGCTGTTGGGAGACAAGCGTCCAGTCCGGTGCGACGATGCGTGGAGTCCTCGTCCGGACCGCAGGAGCTTCGAGAGCTTCTCCCTCAGCACACAACTTCTCCATTCCGTGCTCCATCGGGACACTTTATCGTCTAACGTGTAACATGTTAGCTCCCTGGGCATCGTTGGCTCACGGTCGCAGAGGTGCGTGTCCTAGTATGTAACTGAAGTCCAATCATGAGCACGGTGCGTGAGTATAGATGTTTGTATTCTAGCCTGCGGCCAAAATAATCAGAGAAATTTTCGTGCCTCTGATTATGCCGGAGGGATCATAATTACGACCACTAGCGAGACTTATTTCTAGGGGCATGCGTTTTTCGCGAAATAATTTGCTCGCTCGTTAGACTGCAACAAGGTATGCCATTGTTCCCTTGTGATTGGTGGCCGTCTGCGAGAGAAGCCATCGCCCTGTCTGGCCGGGCCATTCAGGACGAGTTTGCTTCCGCACTGGGTGGCTGTGATTGGTGCGCCGACAGTAGACATGCACCTGGAATAAACCCAGCCAACCACGAGACACAGAAAATGCTATAGAGTTTTAGCACACAGCTGGTAGGAAAATATTTTTGCGAAAATCACATGGACCTACTTATTTCTGCTATAACATTTATTAAATAAATTTTCATTACATTTCAGACAAAACCTAAAATTCAAAAGAGCGCTACGATGATAAACTAACAGGAACAGTCTTTAGGTACCGGAAAAATTAGCGGATTAATTTCGCAATAAACCAACATCAAAATACTTATACCTTCCAGTTGTTTCTGCTATTGGCTCCACGGATTATTTGGAGTTCTCTTACCCAACGACAAACCATCAACCAAATAATGGTGTCAAGTCACTGGAAACCCAGTTCAGACGACTCACAAGTCAGCAGCCAATGAACAAACGACTTTTACCCGTGAATGCAGAGGACTGTGGAATCTGTACTACATCTGTAAACGGAACAGAAATATTCATGTATGTAAAATTACAGCTGTTTGTAAATTCGTGCATTCACACGGAAACAACAGGATCGCTTCAAAACAGTATTCGCTAATACTGGATTCAGATTCTCACCCGGGCATGCACGCTTTGTTTATATCCCTGAATAACTTTCTAGTATTAACTGCGCAAATTAACAAGCACAATGAAACAAAATACAGTCAAATTGATGGTTATTCGATTATCTTTTCCCGTGTTTTTTTTTAATATGTGCTGTACTGTATTCAGCAGTAACTATTTAAATTTACTACATGGTTTGATGAATATCAAACGATTTCTGCGCCGGCTTGGCTACTTACGTAACGAGCATAAGACCACTTACTTTCAGACCACTGAGTGAGTAATAAAGGTCCTTATTGATATAGTCTGGAACACCAAATTTATAACAATTTATATCTTTTATAAAATAATCATAACAATTTCAAATGAACACACACTTTTTTATTTTCTTCTGTTTATCCTCCTCTCGATGCTCATTAATCAAAACAATTTTCGTTAAGATATTCTCATTATCGATTCGAAAACTGTATTCCACATTATTAAAAAAAAAATAACCATAGCGATGTGCTGTACAGAGTCAAAAAATATCTTACTCGTGGTGTTACAAACTATTTCTTGGCAACTGGTTTCCAAAGGAATCTTTTGTAAAAGTACAGGGGAAAAAAATGTTGGTCGAGTGTTGGAGTTGTGTGAATTGGCGAATTGTTCCGGTCCCTGGCAAAGGCAACGGAATGGATCGGCCGGCTCGGCTGAGCCAGGGTGTCAAGGACAAGAGGTCACTAGGGGGGGGGGGGGGGGGGTGGACGTCTAACGAGGGAAGTTCGGGGACGGATGACGGCGCCCCGTCCAGCGACCAGTGGGGTCGCGGGGCCGAGGGCTGATCGCTCGGAGGGCGAAGGTCGTTCGTTCCCTTTCCCTGAGACAGGCGCCAAGTCCTTCCGCGCTCGTTACGTTCCAGCTTCTATCGGGGCTCAAGGGGAAAGCATCCCGAAATTATTTTTTTTTCCTTCGGTGATTTCCAGTTTTCTGCTCATCATTCCTACTTACCTACTTACAATTATAACGTCCCTACTTAGTATTATAAATGTGCAAGTGTGTTTTGTCTGTTTGTCCTTTTCACGTAGCAACGTGCAAAGAGATAGTTTGTGGGCCGGAAGAGTGACATCGACTACACATAATTATTGAATTCCATCCCTATGGTAGGGAAAAAGTTGAAATTTCAGTTTTGCAATATAAAATCGTAGGAGGTAGGTCATACATAGACACACAAACAGTGAGTGTGTGTGTGACGTTTCTCCATGTCCGCCACACGGTCATATAGTAAGATCTGGCAACTTCCTTACTTTCTCCTTGGCGAAAATCAACCTCTCAGTAAAGCTCGCGGCTGCTAGCGAACTAAAGGCTTGGTTTAGAACTTCGTAAAAAGATGGCGTTTCCTTGAATTTGTAACGCGCTGTCTTTTGGTGCGTCCGTCAGGTCTTGCCTAGAGGTTACCTGCCTTCCCACAAAATGATGCTGAATATTGGCGTCCCAGTTTTTCTGATGTGTAGTCTTGATGCACCGAGATTGTGCAATCAATGGGGCTTTAAAATTAAAAAAATTCTGTTTTTCAAGTGCATGTCCTACTGACTTGAAACTCGGTAGTGATGTTCCCTATATTATGATGTGTTTAGCCCGGGAAACGCCGGGCACTTCAGCTAGTTTTAAATAAAGTCATAATATAACTCATTTTCATTGTTTATGAACTAGTACAACTAAACAGGGCCTTATTTAATGATTTTAGCAACTAAAGACCAACTTTTGCGTCTGACCTTGCATACGTACGTTAAATCGTGTGGTCTACACTTTTAAATTAACCGCTATTATACAGCCTTTGTCTAAAAAACTCTACATTATAGTACATCATTCTAAAATCAATAAAAAAGTTGGTTTTCCAAAAATAATCATAGAAACCCGAATTTTCCCAGGGTTTTGGGAAAACGTCCTTTTTATCGATTTACGAATGAAATACTAAAAACGAAGAGTTTTCAATACATAATGCTGTATCGAAGGGAGACAGAAAAGTAAGGACATCTACGTTAGTGGTTACTATACTTCATCTATCCTAGTACATAAGAGAAGTTTTCAATCTAATTTTTTAATTAAATTAGAATTAAGTTAAGTACCTGAAAAAAATTACAAAAATTACTCAAAGTCAACTTTTAGAATACAGCAGGACTGTTATAACAAATTTTCTTTGAGTTCTTGAAAACCGTGAAATAAAAAATTTTTAAGTGATGAAATTATTTTATTAACAATTTTACTACGGTATATATAGGATAAATATGTCAATAATTAGTAAAAAATGTCGTGTAAGCAAAATAATTAAGGATAGCATCTTCTTAACGTCTCGTCGAAGGCGGTGCCATCATTGAACGGGTACGCAAGAGCTCAACGTTGGGAGTTGGGAAATAACCAGTCATTGCCTGAACCTGTGTTTCCCGAGCTGTGCTCTTCGCAGTCCTTCATTCTCAGCGTCTTCGTCCGCGGCAGTTATGCCTGCGCACACACTCGGTGCGCAGAGCTTCACAAGCTACCACGTGACTTGAATGCTGCTCAAGATATCCCAGTGGTGTCTTGCCTACCAAATGCTGAGGGCGGATGTGTAGTTCTGATTCCGTATTTGTTGAGACCGGAAAAATTCGCGGATTCATTGCGCGATTGGCTAGACTCCAAACTCGTACACCTTCATGCTGGGCCAGTGATTGGACCCCCGGTTACCTGAAGGACTCCAAGGCAATTAAAAACTTTCAACGAAAGAAGTATCAAATCACAAGCATCCCAAGTAACGCGTGTCACGAGTCAGTATCCAATGAGCAGGTGAAATTTGTCCTAGTACATAGAGGATCTTGGAGTCTATCCTAGAGGTCATTGAAACCGCGAATTTTTCCAGTCTCTACGTATTTGGCTTTTAAACTGTAATTTTAGGAGAGTGAATAGGGCTACAACTCATGTTTTGTGAATATTTTTTTTAGACATGAAACGTACGGTAAATATTCTTCAGAGCACCCAAGAAACTTCAATTACACCTTTATGTTCATCTCTTCACCATCTAATTTTTATGGTTACCGCTAAAAACCTCATAGTGTCTCTATGCACGACGAGAAGACTGCGCGACATTTCACAGCCTTGTGCCTAGAGGCGATACCGTGCTAGAAGCACCAGCGAGCGTCGCTCTTATCATCCCGCATCACTTACACGGGTACACCCCTCACTAGGCAGGCCCATATTAAAGGGATCACTTTAAAAATACACAAATGGCATATGTTAAAAAAAATTCCGTCCAGCACTGATGCATTATTAAATTGCAAAAATTGAAATTTAAATTGAAAAGTTAAAGATAGCTCAGAACAAAAATAAACATTGAACTTTTAACATGATTTAAAACATATTTCAGGTTATCTGTCAAAATATATATTTTATGGAGAAAATTGGAAGCCATTTTCCATCCAATACTGTTCCTCTAACTCTATTGTCAAATATATTGGAAACATATTTGACACTGTCATACAAATGCAAGAGTGCATTGCGCGGTACTGATTACACGCCAAAATAACCCCAGGACCGGTATATACTCCATGCGGAGGATGGCCCCGTAGCGAAGGAACCGGATACGCCACGTCACCGCGGCCAGAGGTGTTTGGGGAGAGGCTTTGACGATAGGCTGAGGGGAACCCATCTCAGCATCGACACTACAACCTCCCCCCTCCTTAACTCGAACAGCAAAGCCCCCCCTAGACCGAGCACCATCTAGCCTATCACATCTCTGGACTCCTCAGAACAACCAGAGCGCCTGTGATCCGGCCGAGGATATTTGACAGCGTGACAGGGTCTTTAGCAGTAAAGCCTGTTTTGCCAGAGAGGAGTGAACAAGCCTTGGAGTGTGGGGGGTAGGGGTTCTACCTGCCAACAGTGTTGACACGTCTGCAGCACGCAGCCCCGGCAGCTGCCGGCACCGTCACTGTGCAAACTAGCTCTCTCTCTCTCTCTCTCTCTCTCTCTCTCTCTCTCTCTCTCTCTCTCTCTATCTCCTCCTCCCCCCCCCCATCACCAAAACCACACGAACAACCATCGCCTCGCCCTGTAGCGGCGGGCGACATACAAGAGCGTGCATTTTTTTCGCGCGATGAGCTTCCGAGACTGGCCGTGTGGTAAAAAAAAACATCGTTGCGTTGTCAGCGTTTCGTGATTGGTCGAGTTTTTTTTAAGGAACGTGTCTTACCGCAGGCACATACGAATCACACATACGTCCCGTGCGAAAGTTAACGCATCCCCGATGGCCCGGCCAAACGTGGCGATGGCTTCTCTTGCAGACAGCCGCCATTTACAAGGCAAACGATCGCTGGCGCGGACATACCTTCTTCCAGTCGATGAGAGATCGCATTATGTTTAAGTGAAACTTCTTTGCTGAGGGGTCTACAATTTTCGAGCGTTACGAAAGTTCCGATCGCATAAGGGTAACAGTCAGGTACGTGGTGGGGGAACCGGAAGAGTAAGAGAGTGCGTCAGCGGCGACGCCACTCCAACGCATGCGCTAGCGGTCGAATGGGAAGACGACAAAAAAGGGGGTGGGGGATATGTACGTAGCGGAGCATGCTATATGCTAATTGTAAAGGTCGGAAGAGGAAAAGGCAGGGGAGAAGTATAAATGACTCAGCAGTGATGCTACGGAATTCTCGTAACGCTGCTTGTGTTTGTCTAATCCTCAGTTTTCGTAATGGCAGACGATTGACGCTGACATATTTCTTTTCTTTTATTTAAAGAATCTACAATTCATTTATTCGTATGTATAAACGTTATTGATTTGTGCGTAACTTTGATGATCTTCCTTGATGGAAGGAACATGGTCAGACCTAACGCTACACGGCGAATGGCAAACATAAGAATACAATTTATAAAAACGAGCCTATTCTAAAAAAAATATATATAAAAAATGAGCGTTCATATGTTCTTCCAAACGTCCACAACCGCGCGCCGGGCTCCGATATCATCACAATCATCATCCACACTCGTTTCGAGCGCATTGATTAATTTTGTGAGTAACAACTTCAGCAATTTTATTATTCGTTTGCACACTAACTACGGTATATCGCGACTGTTTTATTTACAAAGAGTAGCATGAAGAGCGCCGGACAGGCAGCTAAGTTGAAACTGCTCATCAGGGATCAGGAATCCCAGCCATTTATTTTCTCTCCAACAATGTTTATAGTCTTTGCTCTAGGCATTGCGCGGGTTAAAAATCAGTACTGCAACCCCGCATTCTTTATCAAACTCATCACACATAAGCAGTCACACACACTCCTCCGTTATTACCGCCATCTACTTTTAAAAAAATTCTTGACACTGGCTTACAGAAAACGTCTAATCTAAACCGGTAGGTCTAGAAGCATGAGATTTTGCAAATGAGTTTCCTATAAAACGTAGGTGAGTAATAAGAAAGGATATTCGAAAATCCATCCCCTAAGGGCGTTAAATATGGGATGAAATTTTGTGTTTGTGTGTGTATATATATATATATATATATATAAGTAATAGACATACAAAGTACAGATGTACAAACTGTGAGTGTCATTTCTCCATGACCACCAAGTAATAGCCGTGAAGACATTACGTTTTGCTGTTGTAACGAATAAAGTAGAGTAAGAAAATTGAAAGCTCTTGACCGTTTTTTGTCGACATGAAATAAAAAACATATAACACGACTTATAGTCAAATGTACTTCCCGTGACTGGTATACGTCATTAAAATAGGAGCTGGAAAAAAAACACATTTTTTATTGCAAAAATAATGAAGTTTGTGAGATGGAACGGTGAGCATCTGGAATATGTTTAATTCAATGTAATTCTACAACCAGCGCGAATTTTGGTCGCTGTCACAATATTTAATTTTAATTGGATTAATTAGGGGTGTTTTTTTGTTACAAAAGAGTGTAGGGAAGTAAAGGTTTTTGCTCGCAACTATTCAAATGAAATAATTTTTTCTGCACGGTGACAAAGTCATCCAGACGCGCAGAACTGGGATGCCCTCGGACCGACCACACACGCACCGGGCGCGGGTGGCGGCGGCGAGGGGCTGTGTCGCCGCCGCCGGGGGCGGG
This sequence comes from Bacillus rossius redtenbacheri, assembly GCF_032445375.1. Classification (NCBI taxonomy): domain Eukaryota; kingdom Metazoa; phylum Arthropoda; class Insecta; order Phasmatodea; family Bacillidae; genus Bacillus; species Bacillus rossius. The sequence goes on along the minus strand of NC_086339.1, from coordinate 30,067,680 downwards.
ACAGCGCGTGCCCGCCGCCCCCTGGTTGGCGCGACAGCCGCCAGGGCGTGCTCGCAGCGCGGCGACATCCCCCCACCCCCCGCACGGTCACCCTTCCCTCCCCCCTCCTCACCCTCTCACACCCAACACTGAGCACAGCTCGCAAAAGACAGTGATATTTTTCCTAACCTCCTAACCTAAACTAGAACCAAGTGTTACTGGGAGGGGTTCTGGGTGCGGAAGACTTAAGTGCGTCTCGGGCCAAAGCCTATAATTAGAGACCGGAAAAATTCTCGGGTTCATTTTGTGATATGCTAAAATTCAAATAATTATACCGTTGCGCTGTTTCTGCTATTGGTTCACTCATTACCATGTAGGACTCTTGGCCAATTAGAGACAATCAATCAAAGAAGTATAAAAATCACAAGTTACCCACTTGAGACGCCTCAAAATTCAGCACCCAATGAACGGACGCCGTTTGCACAAGTAGGCAGAGGATTGCGTAATCTATCCTGGAGGTCATTGAACTCGCGAATTTTTCCAGTCTCTACCTATAATCCTAATCACGCAGGGTTTTTAGCCATGTAGGAGGGGTCACATGCATCATGTTCCAGGAGGGGATTGGCCAGCCACGGCAGCGATTGATGCCACGACCCTAGAGACTAAAACTATAAAAGTTTCGTCCTACGTAAAACCTGCACAGACACCCTGGGCTCTTACGCGCGGGGTGCAAAATTCATGCATCAAGCAAGTAGGTTTGGTTACGGGAAACAGAAGAATGGCACAGGAAGAAGAAGTGGTCGGGGCAGAAAGAAACCACTAAGAAAGGGGGCGGGAACTTGGACACTGCTGTCCAAATTGTTTTTGGGCAGTGATGGTTTTTTTTTTTGGGGGGGGGGGGGCGACTTTTGTTGTTTCCAACCAGGCTGCCAGCCTAAGAAAGACAGTGTTGATTATAAATAACGTTCGCGGAAGCTAATACATACCCATGTCCAAAGGCAATGTCATTATAACTAGAGTCACAATTGTGTCGCAGATTCATTTCACTCTAGGCTAGACTCGACTTGCCTGTACACAATGAACCCTTTTATAATGCTCATTGGTCGATAACAAATTGGCATGCTCGTTTATAACTGGATCAGAGTCACCAAGGGCGTTTCAAGAAGATTGCAATCCAACCATCAATGTGAAGCAGTGTATATGTGTTATAAATCTACTTTGTTACCCAGTGAATCCGCGAAATAAACTTGGCTGTAATTATAACCACGGACCGAAACAATTCGCGTATTCATTTGTAAACAAGCTAAAATTTAAATACTTATATCTTGCAGTTGTTTCTACTATTGGCTCATAGATTATTTGGAGGACTCCTACTCAATGACAAACCATCAACCAAACAAGTTTCAAACCACGGGTAACCCAGTTCAGACAACTTTCACCCGATAATGTAAAATAACTGTGAAGACTATCCTTGAAGTCCGTCAATCCTCAAATTGTTCCAGTCCTTAATTATAACGCAAAACGGTAAACGTTCTCGCCAGTCTCCAAATCAAAACGCAAATTTTTCAAGTAACTATTTATGTTTAGAGAGTGGGTTTTTTTGTCATAAAATTGTTTTGCGTTCTTTGGATGATCCTTGCAATTATTTTAAAAAAAATTATTGACATACTGACTAAATTCCTTCCGTGTAAATCTCTGTGCTGTCTAGGCATGTAACATCAGCTGATATTGGCTTTAGGGTTTTTTTTATTTCAATGGGTGACTTAGGTGCCTTACGAATAACTATGCTTATAATTACTAAAAAATGGCTTATATCTCAAAAATTTTAGCTCTAAACGAAAAAAAAAAAATGAAAATGTTTCCCTTTTCGGAAATTAAAGTTTGCGTCACTGGTAATCTTTTGATATTTTGCATTTTGTACTCATGCCCTTTCGAAAATCTTTGTTTTTTTATTTTTTAATATATTTATATCTTTGAATTTTATATTATTAATTTTTAAAAAAGTTTGCTTTTTTGTAGTAACCCCCTTTTGAATTGTTATATTATATTCTTCTTTTGTTGTCTCTTAATTTCTTGCTGCTAAAATTATCGTAAAATAGCAAAGAAATATCAGAAATAATTTTCATTTCCAAATTATTAAATAAATTTAATTTTTAATAAAAAAATTCGTGTATAGTAAATTAAAGTGTTTGATATATTCATCATTTTTCAATGGGCGCCATTGGTGCCTTACAAGCTTCTAGTAATCTGTATAAGAGCCTTTCTCTCGTAATACCTTTAGTAGATAACACCGTGCTTAGTTCAACTAACTTTTACACATTTTTCATAATTTTGCTTCTAATAGAAACACATTAGGTTTGGATGTATGCATTGTACAACCATTAGGCACAAACGTACAAATATTGTAGCATAATTCAAATATTTTTGTGAAAAATTAATTTTTACCTTATATTTGCAAAAAATAACTTCAAAACCAATAAATGTATACACAGTGACTAAAGTTTTATTTGTTATTTTTATAAGCATACTAGCTGCCCGACCCGGCTTCGCACGGCTATACTAATGGAAAAAGAATTATGCCACATCTCCCATTTACAGTAATGGTAAATAATAAAAAATTCCGTGAAAATTTATTACAATGCTGTATAATGTACCGATGGTTTCCCGACTCGTGCACGCAACATAAAACAGATGTACCCGTACTTCGCTACGGCAGTCTACAGGCAGATCACTCTTGCGCCGCTCATAATACATGCCCCTCGTTGTGGGTACGCCACTGCCGCGCGATGCCTGTTGCCATGGAGACGCAGAAGGCATGAACAATGCAAAATACTGTTCTCATGCAGACAAAGTACCCACTGTTGCCTGGTTTTAACCACCTATGCTATGGGATCTAATTTTCGGAAAATGTCATCCTGCGTAACATAAGGAACATTACTGTGAAGTTTCAAGTCTGTAAAATATATATACTTGAAAAAAAAGGGCAATTTTTGATATTTAAAGTACTTGCAAAATTTCAACGGTGATGAGGACTGCACTAACAATGAAATAGCCGTTGCCATAGAGACGAATGAAGCATCAACAAAGCAACAGCCGTTGCCATGGTGATTTCCTACCAAAAACTGGAAATTAAAAAAAAAATTTAGGGGTGGACTTCCCCTAACATTTAGGGGGATGAAAAATAGATGTTGGCCGATTCTCATAGATACCGGATAAGCACAAAAAATTTCATCAAAATCGGTCAAGCCGTTTCGGAGGAGTATGGCAACGAAAACTGTGACACGAGAATTTTATATATAAGACTAGCTGACCCGGCAAACGTTGTTTTGCCATATAAATTATTTCTAGGGAATTTATAGCTGCAGTACCCGGCGTTGCCCGGGCTGAATACATGATGAAGGGTACCTTTTTCGAAATCAGATGTAGTTAGTAATTGTCTTCTTAATTTGAATGTCAAGTGTGCAAAATAATTTATATCACTTTCAGATCCCGACAGACGTTGCTCTGCCAGTTTATAGTTATTTACCTGGTCTGTATGTAATCTAGACTCTATAAAGTAATATAGAAAAAAGCTTAAAAATAAGAGATTACAAATATAGAAAAAATTCAATTATCTAGCTAATGCTCGACATGCATTGCAATGCCTCATTCAGCTATGTTTTGTAATATGTTTGTAGTAGTTACACATATACAAATCATCTATCCATCTCTCTAAACATATATTTATCTCTATCTACATCTTTATATATCTATGCATCTCTCTATCGCTATTTATCTCATTATATCTACATATTTACATATATACCTCACACTATCTCTATCTCTTCTATATATAAATCTCTATATAGCTATATACATCTATATATCTCTTTATCTAACCCATTTCATTCTCTATACCTCGCTCTATCTCAACCTATCTCTCTGTCTCTCTCTATCTCACTCTATATATATCACTCTATCTCTGACTCTCTTTTATATTTAAATAAATTATGTCATTAGTGTGCACTTATACAACAAAAACAGACGAATTACCGCTATATAATATGAAATAAACACATTTTTGAAACGATTTGTGCTCCAACTATTGCAAAATAGTTATACCGTCTCAGAAACCTTCACGGGCATGCGCATTACAACTCACCAAAATTGCATCGCAATTGGATGAATGGTATAGTAACGCATACGGCATAAACAAACGAAAATTAAAGACATGACAAACGCATCAAACGATGGTGTGTTTAAAATTCAAGGCAACTAACTCTATCTATTGACGAAGTTAAGAACAAAACGGTTATGAGCGCCTTTATTTTGCTAGCCGCTGCGAGCTCCACTAAGCGGGCTGGTCTCACCAAGGAGAAAAATATGAATTTGCCAGACCTTACTATGTGTATGATCGTGTGGCAGACATAAAGAAATGACACTCCCTCACTATTTGTATGTCTATGACCTATGATTTTTTCTGTTATAAAATGAAATTATCACTTTTTCACTCCCTTAGGGATGGAATTTCATATTAATATGTGGTCTATGTGTTAATCCAGGTAATGAGCTCGCTGTAGGCGGGGAAGGTTGATCAAGTGTTAATTGATCAGCTATCGACCGGGGTTGAAAAATATAAAATTCTATTAAAAATTAGGGGTTGGGGGTAGAAGGGTAAAAATTTAGGGTTGTGTGTATTTTTTAATGCCACATTATAAAAAAATAAAATAAAAAATTTTCTCCAAAAATTAAAAAAAAAATTAGGGGTGGACTACCCCTAACATTTAGGGGGATGAAAAATAGATGTTGGCCGATTCTCATAGATACCGGATAAGCACAAAAAATTTCATCAAAATCGGTCAAGCCGTTTCGGAGGAGTATGGCAACGAAAACTGTGACACGAGAATTTTATATATTAGATTTATATTTATATTATAATGACTAGTAGCTCAGGATAGATATAGATTTAAAAAAATTAAATACAAATGCTGAGTTTTTTGTTTTCACATTATTGCCCACAATATATTCGCTTGTCAGGCTTAATACCGAAGCCATAGCTCAGTTCAGCACGAGATTATACTTGTCTGTGTGCACTGTGGGTGTATTAAAAAACTTCGATAATTAGTGGAGCTTACAGCCACGCATTTATCCAGTTTTGCAAATTTGCCTTTCAAACCTCGTACAAGAATGATTAATCATAATGAAAAATATCATCATTTAACACGGGTACCGAACAGGCTTTCAATTATCGTCGTTATAAAAGAGGCACTGGAAAAAGATATTTTTTTTAACATTCCTATTACTATACATATCTAGGTGCGTGGTTTTATTGCCATGGAGTGCGGCATTTAGAGAACATAGCCAGATAATCTGAAAGCGTTTTAAAGATAAAGGAGATAAATGCATGAAGCCATAAATTACTTTTATAAAATCCGGGGCAAACAAGGATATACTGGAGCCTAATCGAAAAATATCTGATGAAAATTATTGTATACTACAGACGATCCATCAATAGCATTTTTTTAACTTTGGTAATTAATATTTTTAAATTAAACTTTATGGCTTGTATTATTTTCCACGCGCACCATTTAATGTTTCTCAAACGCAGCAAAAATAAAGTTATCTATTGGAGATTGTAAATCTGATTGCGTTCAATTCTTACGTAGCATTAGAAGTATTAGTTATTTAAGATGTTAGCAAACAAACTGTAGTCTATAGAATTTGGGAGAAATAATAGGCTTCTGCAAGAATATTTTTACAGTTTTATAGGCAAGCAGAATAAGTAGTGTCAACTTATATAAAATATTGGAGATATTAATGAAAACAAGGTGCCCATGTCTGGCAAACGAAATTATTTACACTAGAGGAAATCGACTCATGGCGGTAAATCACATCAGGCGTGTGTATCTACCATTTATATTTAATAGGCATGTCCCCTCAGCACCCGTGGCAAACGTTAGCTTACACATTATGCTTTAAATATTTAAGTATCATTAATCTGTGTACAGTCCTTTGAAGGGAAAAAAAACTGGAAAACGGAACATCGCAAAGCAGATGTTTTGGGTTCGCAATGATTTACAGACACACGAGTTTCCGGAAAAACAAATGAGCGTCCCATCACCAATGGGCGAACGGGAAAGTGCGAACACAACGAACAGTTTTATTTCCAGCCTTACTGCGGGCGAAAGAAAGAAACGTGTAGGAAATAGCTTGATAATTTTACAGTCTGCTATTTCTTACTTTGCCAAAATTATTTTACTTCTCTGATAATTAAATTCAAACAAATGCTCTTCTTAATTTAAAAATATACAGAATGAGTCTAAATTCAACTGATAAACCTTGTTGCAGGTTTATCATGACAAAATAAGTCACTAACATAGGTATATGTATATATGACAAGGTCTAAAGTGCTTTCCCAGGCTGATAGTTTTTGAAGTAGGGACTGAAAAATATTTTTATTGTCAATAATAAAGAAATTATTTGAGATGGAACACAGAACGTCTGAATTATGTTTAATTGTAAAATGTTCTACATCCACCCAGAATTTTGCCACTGTAGCAAATTTATTTTATTGAAATAAAAGGCAGTAAGCTCTTTTTTTTTTCACATATTTTTGTGACGTATTACTACCCGCAAGTTCTTCAGTCGAATTCATACGCAGCCTGTATATATAATTAATTGTATTTATTCTTTTCTTTCAGTAATATTATTCGAATCACGACAACGGCATCTCCAGCATCTCATATATATATATATATATACATATACATACATATATATATATATATATATATCTGTTCCTATTACAAATTCAGTAGAGTGTGAAAGATGTTCCGCGTAAGAATGAATAGGTAAGCACAAAAAAAAGTGTTTTGGGATGAGTGAGGCAAAAATATCCTTGTTTGAATTGCAAATTGACGTGGCGAGAGAATAGAACAATAACAGCAACACAGTTTCAGTGAGGGACCAAAGGGGTAACCATCTGGAACCAGAACCTAATATTATCGTGTTAAAACGCCATTTGCATTATAAAACGCCGCTATATTCAAGGACCGGGAAATTTTTTAAGTATTCCGGCAAGAAAAAAAATTCAAACGAAATTATAAACACATTAGCGATTTAAGTTTAGTACTTTACAATTTTTTTTTATGTATATCAACATATTAACAGCAAACAATTGTGTTTTTTTAACTCATAAATACAGCGTTGATTTTACAGGAGGAATTTAATTTACATCTCAAAACTGTCGGTTCCTACATATATAGGACAACTAGAGGAGGTAAAAATGTCAATGATCGTACACCAGTAAATGCTTCTACGTATTTATCGCTAACGTATAGATTATATGCACTGGGGCTATGTTACGCGGAATACCCTATCGGCAAAAAACACACAACTACCATACCAGAATTTGTGGCTTGTGTCACACCGTGTTTCTGCCGCAGCGAATAAAGCTTCCACATCTTTTTTTTTCCTGAATACTCATTTGACCGATTTTCTTAGAGTGTACAATGTAGGTCTCTCAAGAAGGAACTGGGTAAATTTATCAACTGATCTAAGAGAAATAACCAAGCGGAAACTGGGAACCTACAACGGTTCAACCACATATTACGTGTGACAGCAGCCTAAATTCCAAACGAGAGCACTGCACCGTACGCACGTTATCCGATATGACATTCCACACAACAGGGCTTCAGTTTTATTTCAGCGATCGCGGTAAACGCCTCCGGCGATCAACAGAATCGTTCCCGGACGTTTTATCTGCCTCCTCTACAACGGTTCGACGGGAATTTTTAAATGAAAAATGAAAATCGACATGTGGTTTCCCCGCCTGCGGCATGGGTCAGCATGGATGGAAGCCGACTGCCCTTGCCAGACATGTCGTTCCGGCCAGACTGAAGAACGCTCGAAGTGAGATGAGACGGGGCGTATGGAGCAGCGACGGAGTGAATTGGCGGAAGTAACCGGGAGTACCTCGAGAAAACCCCAAAGTCCACGGCAACGTCCGCCAATTTTCCTCGTTTCCTCCCGCCGGGAATCGAACCTAGGTAGACTTGGTGGGAGGTGAGTGACATTACCCCTCAACAACCCCCCCCCCCCCCCCACGTGAACATCAGATACAAACTATAACAATTGTGGTTGTAAGTTTTTGTATTATTATTATTGGTACCCGAAATCATTCATTATCTATGCTTAATTAAATTCTGATACATAATTATTAATTTTTAAAACACACTTACCCCTTTTTCATCCTTTTAAGGATTGAATTTCGCAAAATGTAAAAATTGTGGATGGGAGTTTTCGAATGGTCATTATTGGTAACAGAAATTATTCATTATGCTTAATTAAATTCGGAGATTAAATAATTAATCTTTAAAACATACTTACCCCTTTTTCACCCCTTGTGGGTTAAATTTTGTAAAATACAAAAAAAATTGTGGTGGGTAGTTTTCTAATGTTAATTATTGGTACGCATTATATTTTCTTCAAATTGATTAGTTTCAGAGATATAATTGATCATCGTTAAACCATAATTACCCCTTTGCACCTCCTCAGAGGTGGAATTCTGTATTTAGACATAACCTAGTTTGTAAGTTAGCCAAAGAGCTTCCATTAAAAAAAATTTCATCAAAATCCGTCCACTAGTTTTCGATTGATGCCCGAACAAACAGACAAACAAACAGACCAACAGCCAAACAGACAAAAAGCCAAACAGGCAAACAGAGAAAAATTTTAAAAACTATATTTTTGAGTTCTCAATAATGTAAATAGCCATTTATCATTTAATCCAATGTACAGATGTTTCGCTTTGAACAGTATTATTATTAGTAATGATTACATGTTTAAAGACAATATCTTGGGTAACGGTAACAGGATAGGTATAAAGAAAAAAAAACCTAGTAAATTAGGAGGTTATCAGTGTTGAATAATTTAATTTACTTTGTTTCCTCTAATATTACCCTTCGAATATTATCATCAAATCCTTCGAATGCTAAAGATTGGATGGTTTAGGATTCAAGGATTTTATTGGCTCATCCCTACTTTTAATGCAATGTGTCCTTCTAGAATGACCTGGTTTTTAATGTCACGTTCAACGGGGTATCCAGCAAAATCCGCAAACATGATTACCTGGCTTTTTCCCTTATTCAAATTATTTTAATAGTTCTCCTGATCAAAAACCACCGAAATTTCCAAAGAAAACTATTAGTATAAATAAGTATATCAGTCAAATTCATAAAAAAAAAACTGTTTACGCGGAAAATAAACTACGAAAAAAATTGATGTCTCTTAAGTCACACTACTAGGCATCATTCATGGAGGAACATAGCCTCACGTACCTAAAAAAAAATACGACTGCTCAAAATCACTTGAAACACCAGGATTGTAAGATAGCAAGCAATGACTGGACCCAAATACAGGCTGAGTCTTTGTTTAACAATTTAATTTAAATTCCAATGCCAGACATATATTTTCCTGAGCATTTAGTGATTTTCTCCAGAAATTTAAAAAGTCTCTTGGCATTTCCAGGTTCCATCCTTCGTAACACCCCCCCCCCCCCTTTTTTTTTGGCACCTTTTTCTAATCCCTTTTTCCTCAAACACACACAAACGTTTTTTTTTTTTTTTTTCACTGCTGCTGCACATCCTGTAAAGCCAAACATATCCTTACCTACGTAACGACTGCTTGGCACACTGTTACAAATTACAGTAAATTTACGAACTTTTCAAAGAACAATTCACCTCAACTAAAAGAAGAGCTCTTCGTAATTTTATTTTACTGAATCTTCGTAGAAACTGTGCCGTATTTCGACTTCCGAGTTTTTTTTGAGGTAAACACACTCGTAGAAGAAATAGTTTTTCTGCAGGAGTCGTTACAAGTTTTGGAATGTTTTGCAAGTATACAAAGATTATTTTCGTGGATTCATGTCCAAAGTCAATAAATAAACTTAGTACCCTTAAATTTTTCGGAGATAACGGTGAATTCATAAACATCCCCGGATCCGTTTGTAACCAGGGTTTTTCGAAATTTTGAGGTGAACATTTTCAACAGTGCAGCTCACCTACTTGCACACAGAGGCTACCGGGCACTTGATGTGCGTGCCGATATCGTCCTTGTTGCTTCGTTTCTGTCCGTTCAAACCACAACCCCTCTTTAAGTGCCTTAACTGGCACAGCGGGCGTGTGGCTTCGTCCCCGGATCCAGAAGCCGTCCAAACGCCGCGATTCGACTGGAGATTGCTGGAAATAACGCCACGACCAATCAGCACACGTACCCACGCGGTGAAACCGACCTTTCACCGACCACTAGTCAGACTTCAGTATTTTCTGCGTTCGTTCGTCTTCGGATTATCTTTTTTTTTTGTTGCAGTAAAAGAAGAATGTAGGTTAGGTGTGTGTTACGTAGATAAAATTCTCACAACAATTTCGTTATTTTATTTCTGGAGATCTAGGTTATCTTTTCTTTAATGAAATGTATGGTAAAGTTAGCCGCCGTAATAAACTGTATAGAATGAAAATCTCGATTGAGTTCGTTAATTGTAAAGATCGGATCAAGGTGGTAGGAATGGGGAAGGTTTTTGAAAACTGTAAAAAAAAATTAATTTATCATCCCTCCCAAGACTATTTTCAAAAACGTATGAAGGAAAGGTTTTTTTATAACACAAATCATCTCACGATATGGCAAAAATAAAGGTTGAATGACAATGAAGTTTATAACATTTAATTTGGCCAATAAATTCAGATAGTTTTTGAATCTCATTTAAGTGTACGTTGGAAAAATTTTACATTTCCACATATCTTGTAATATCAAGTGCGTAATATTCATGAAAATTTTGGAAACATTTAAAAGTATTTTGAATAAATTTATCACTAATACGTAGCCAAAAACTTTGAGTAAGCTGAAATATGAAACCTCGAACAATAACAAAACGTTAGTAAAATTTGTAAAAATAAAACTTAAGTTTATTTTCATAACGCTCGTAAAAAAAATGTATTTGGTCCTTTTTTTAACGTACATTTACTTAGAAACCAACATGCGTCTGTAAGGCGAGTGGAAAAAGATTCTTAATTATTTAGTGCATGGTCAAAAAGGTCCAAGTAAACTTGATTATCATTAAGACGTGTGCTCTCTTGACTATACACAAAAAAAATTAAGGGGTAACCTGCTTAAAAGTGCCAACCGCATAATAGTATTATGTGCACAGCGCGTGAAATGGAACACACGTTCGATATGCGAAACCATGCATTATGTGCAAAGAGTACAGGTAAAAATAGGAACCACCATCCCAGTGAAACCTTGGAGAACCGAAACAAGGATTGCCGAACCGGGATTGGAACAATGTTCCTTTAGCAAGCGAGTCCAGTGTCGCCTTGTTGTTTCGTAGTTCTTAACGAGATCCGAAAGAAAAAAAATGAGTTATTTAGCCAGACAAAATTGATACAGCTGTTAAAAATGGCTCCCGGGTAAGATGCGAGACACAGCTACATAAAAACTTATTTAAAATCAATAAACTGAATGTTTTAAAGCCTCCAAATTATATTTCTTCGATATATATGTCTGTTGCCTAACATATTATCAATTTTAAGAAGTAGGAAGTTGAATCATCTCTGATTAATTTGTTCACTGACTATGACTGCCATAGGTTTACGTTCTTGTAAAACATAGTATACGAAACTTCGTTGGGTGGAGTGCTTCTCTGGCTTAATGAATACCTCTATGACGCTGTGTCTGGATTGGAATGGTTTAAAAATCACTGTAATTTGGGAACTCCCCGTTAACTTCGATTGTGTGTGCACAACCCCCTGACACAAACAATCAATTAACTTCATCATTTCCAGTGAAATGGAAGAACATCGTGAATAACTGAAAGAGTAAAACTCCGAAAGTAAAGGCTGGTTGAATTTCATTATCACTGCAATTAAACAGCTGTAAAACTAGGCAAGTGTAAAATGAAACATTTCTTTGTTCCGGTAGCCCTTAAAGCAAAACATAAAACGTGCCTGAATAATCTGAATTAAAAGGATACATTTAGGAGAAAAAAACTACCTATTTAACTAATTTGACAAATTATTTCTTCTTTTATTCCTTCCTGGGAGTGATTTGTTTACTTTAACGATAAGAAAATAGTTTGTCTAACATTTGATAGTTTCTTTATCAATCCATAATACCACTACTATTTCTCAGATTAACTTCACTTAATGCTAGAATCAACTTGCCTGTACACTAATAAACACTTTTATAACGCTCATTGGGCGATAACACAGTCGCATATTCTCGTGGCATACACGTTATTGGGTAATCACTCCTTGTTTGTAACTAGCTCAACGATGTGAAACAGCTGTGCCTATATCTGTACCTTGGTGGCATAAGATACTATGTCACAAAAAAAAATTGGTTGTCGGTAATGTCGTTTTACGGACGATAGTTTAACGTGACAACGTCATAACAAAACATTGATGAATAAAATTGAATCATTTTTATAGAATATTCACTATTTTGTATTGATACAAAGGAGTGTAATGAAATCTACAATTTAATTGATAAATTTACTTTTATTTGCACTCATTAATTCAAATATGTTTATTACTTTAACGAAGAGGATATTTTAACTATAACTTTTATACATGTTTTCTATTTAACTTCTTCCAATCTGTGTTATTCTGTTAATGATAAGACGATGATAGGAAACGTAGGAAACGAAATGGGAGTGTTTCAAGTTTAATGTGCCTCTAAAAAGTCAAATTTATGGTTGTTCCAATCGAGTGGAAGAGAGATAGATGCGGCGCAAGCGTACAAGGAGCGTAACGGGACAATGTGCGTTACGGGACACTTTTCCGGCGTGCAGCCGGCGTTCGTCGATTTATTAGACGTTATCACGTCAAAAACATTTTTCAAGCGAGCCGGTTAAAGAATTTTTAAATAGTGCCTCAGTTATAAACTCAAACATTTTCCAGCCAAAATATGAGAATTTTCGACATGTCGTAGATATCGACATGCAGGTGTCCCTAGTGGCCGGATGCGGACAAGCTCTGAAGTCAAACACGAGTGTCGCGGAATCGGAACGTATAAAGATGACACAAATTGTGAAGTGCGACGACTTATTTCTTCGCCACGATAACTGAGTGTGAAGCACGCTGACGGGTGAGCTCCGGCATATCTCGCACTGCACGGGAGTGCGATCACTTCAACCTCGCATGCACTGGCGTGCGCCCGGCTTTCGGTGGCCGCGAAGGAAATTTCTCTATACGCGGCGAGCGAGGTTTATTTCCTGGCAGGTCCGTCAATTTATAACGTCAAATGACGGTAGATTTCACGCTTAAGGTGCATTTCGCCCGATAGTGGACATGGTGTATTATTAGGGCCATGCATATTTCGCGAAAAGAGTCCGAGACTAGTTATAAGTTAAAACACTGTAGCACCGTCTGTGTTTCGTGATTGAGTGACTTTCTTTCAGGTACATGTCGATTGATACAATACCAATCGGAGTAATTCAGTGCGAAAGCAAACGCGTCCTGAGTGGCTCAGTCAAAAAAGGCAACGACTTCTCTCGCAGACGGCCGCCAATCACAAGGAAGAAATCGCTGGTGCGGTTATACCTTGTTGCAGTCTAATAGGCGTTCAGATTTATTCGCGAAAAATGCCTACCCCTATGTATTATGCCTGCGAGGTAGAGACCGGAAAAATTCGCGGGTTCAATGAACTTCAGGATAGACTCCAATATCCTCTACACATTCGGGCAAATGCCAACTTGTACATTGGCTGCTGACTTGTGAGTCGTATCGACTGGTTAACCTGTGATTCGACACTTCTATGAGTGAGGGTCTCTAATTGGCCCTCAGTCCTCCCGATTAACAGTGAACCAATGGCAGAAGCAGCACTAAGGTATAATTATTTGAATTTTAACATAACACGAAATGAACCCGCGAATTTTACGGATCTCTACTAATGAACCCGCAATAATAGCCGTGGCTCTTATCAATGCCGTAGAGACCTGCAAAATTCGCGGTTTCGATGGCCTTCAGGATAGACTACACATACCCCTGTACACTCGGGCAAATAACGCAAGTTCATTGGCTGCCGACTTGTAAGTCGTCTCAGCTGGTTTGTCTGTGACTCGATCCTTCTTTGGTTGAGGGTTTATAACTGGTTGAGATTCGTCCAGACGAACAGTAAGCCAATAGCAAAATTATCTAAGAGGTATATGTGTTTGAATTCTAGCCTATCACCGAATGAATCCGCGAATTTTGCAGGTCTCTCTATGTATTATGCCTCCGAGGTACAGACGTAGACTTCAAGTCTGCTTTTAGCTACCTAATGAACCCGCAAAAATAGCCGTGGCTCTTATCAAAATGCGTCATCTGTCCAGTCCACAGCCTGTCTCTCTCTCACACACACACACTCACGCACGCTCGCACGCGCAAAGAAGGGTATTTCCGACTGCAGTGACGCTCCGGAGCTACTGGCGATTCGTATCGACCGAGCGGCAGAACACAGCCTCTGACGCCTGCTCGGTGGGCGAGTTGCCTGCAACTGCAGACGACCCCAGCGACCGCAGAACAGTCTCTGCGTGATCACTTCGTTGGACCACACACACACGCTTGAACGAGCGTTGCAAGTCAAACTTCGCCCACTGAAGGATAGGAAATTTGTGTAAGGTACACGCGAATTTGTATCAAGTATAGGTAGAGACCGGAAAAATTCGCGGATTCATTTCGTGATAGGCTGAAATTCAAACATGTGTACAATTCTGCTGGTTCTGCTATTGACTCGCAGTTTAACTGTAGCTCTCTGGGCCAATGAGAGACTATCGACCAAAGAAGCGACGAATCACAAGCTACCCAGTGGAGACACCTCACAATTTAGTAACCAATGAACACGCGTCTTTACTTGAAGAATGCAGAGGATAATAAAGGCTATCATAGAGGTCATCGAATCCGCGAATTTTTCCGGTCCCTACGTATAGGTACAAGTAAGCAAGTATACAATCCTAAACAGAGAAAAAAAAATTTCTGTACTTTTAAAAAATGTTCGTTTGGAAACCAGTTGCCAAGAAATAGTTTTTTAATACTACAAGAAATATATTGTAACTTTGTACAACTCACGGCTATAATTATTTTTGCATGCATAATATACGTTTCTAGAGATAATACCAAGTATTTCTTACGACAATTGGTGAATAATTTTATATTTTAATTCATGTTTCATTCAAGCTGTAGCTTTGGTTTGTAGTGGCTGCTAAAAGTTTAAATAATTTCAAATATATATATTTTTAATTATTTTTTTCACTGAATCTTTTAATTTATGACGTTTTATTAATTAGTTGTTCGGTAAAAGTTCTTATATCTTGTTGTGTCTGAAGAAACAGTATGCAATTTGGCAATAAGTGTTAAGGGCTTTTTAAAGTTCGATAACTTGTGAGGTATTTAAATTTAAGTAGTTTAGGTTTGCAGCTTATAATGTTAATCAGTTTTTAATAGACTTTAGTTATTTAATTTTAGACAAGAAATCATAAGTGTGTGGGTAGAACATTATTTTTTTTACGAGTGTGTTTCAAAAACAAAAGGCGGCGAGTGGAGAGCTTTCGCGCTGAACTGGTGCGCGGAAGGAGAGGAAGGTTGCAGAAGTAGGAAGTTAATCCTGTATTCCACGATAGAAGGTTTCATACAGGCTCCGCTAGAAGCTAACCGAAGCCTCCGTGGAAGCAGGTATAGATGTTTCTATGGAAGAAACTACCACAAGTAGAATTGTGACTGGTGTGGGTCTAGCTTGTAGCTCGTATGAAATGAGATTATAAACAAATGCTAAATTATGTGTGATACTCGACATAAATTACTTTAAAGTGCGGCAGCAACAATTATTGCAGGAGAGATAAAAAAAACTGCAGGAAGAAGGGCTTAAAGAAATGTCATTCAGTATGGACGAAAGAGTGTAACTGATTTTATAGTTAATACTTTTCGTATTATATAAACATGGATGTTTATCATAATTGTCGCATAACGCTGTAACTGCTTCAACGACCACATGTTCATGTTTTTCAAATCAGTAATAAAAAAATTGTTTGTCTGTAAAGTCGGTTTACGGACGATAGTTTAACGTGACGTCATAACAAAACATTGATGAAATTATTGCATACTTTATGAATAAAATGAATCATTTTTATTTTAATAATAAAATAATAAATACTTGAAATTATACTAGCAATCAGATATTTAAAATGCAAGAATAATTAAACTTTATTGCCGAAATTGTTGTTGTAATAAGCAATGAAAACCACATTAACTTTTTAATTCACTTTATAAACAGTCGAGTGTAAGAGAGTTAGATTCGGCGCAAGCGTACAATGAGCGTAACGGGACACAGCGTAACGGAACAATGTGCGTAACGCGACACTTTTTCGTGCGTGCAGCCGGCGTTCATCGATTTATTAGACGTTGCCACGTCAAAAAATTTCAATCCCTCTAAGATAAATACACCAATTTTTAACACTAGGGACACACTACTTCATTCTGATTGGATAAAATTTCCACCTTCTACGAAACCTTCCACAGAAATTCAAACACGACCGATTAGAAAAGCTTCCATGAAAAACGGCCAGCTCTCTGCCCATTCTTCCACAGAACCGTCCGTACCAGCTGTCGCGGAAGACCTCGCAAGGGAACTTCCATCGTGTGAAACGGGCTTTAACTGGGAGTCGTGAGTGTGCGACCGGCCGTGTTTCGCGAGTGTCACGGAATCGGGACGTAACAATGATAACTTACTAATTTTTAAGTGCAACTACCAAAGCGCCAGGATAACGGAGTATGTGAAGCATGCTGACGAATGTGTTTCGGCATATTTCGCACTGCAGGGAGTACACTCTTTTATCCTGGCATCATGGCCACACATTCGATTACGGACCCTGGACTCAGGATCGGAAACGACGACCCCCCCCCCCCCTCCTTTTTCACGAGTTTACGGTCACGTGTTACATTATAATTTCATGGTTATTTAACCTGAAAATACAGGGTATAATTATGGTCCAAACTAAGCTTTATTTATAAAATTATTTTACTTTAAAATAACCACAGCGAGTATGTATATTTATTTCACACACTGAGATAAAAATGAAAATAGTCACAGAAAAATAAAATTGGGCTGGGCCCAGGGGTCCACCCAACCCCGCCCTTGTGGGGACCATGCCTGGCATACTCTGGCATCTGCCCGGCTTTTGGCAGCTGCGCATGAAAATTTTCTCACGACGTGGTGAGCGAGGTAATGCCTGCACGTCCTGGGGAAAATGCGTGAGCATTTTTTTTTTTTGGCGCGGATGGAAAATCTGTGTACAACGCAAGTAATTATGCAAATACGTAATTGTGGCCCGACCTCTCTCTTGTAGGCCCGCAGCCGAAAAATTTAGTGGCCACTTTAGTTGTCTGGAATGACCGTCGCAAGGAAATTTATTTTTGGTTTGAAATTTGCTAGTATTTAAAAAAAAATGCTCCCGTGAATAATCTATGCAGTTAAAGCCCTGTTAAATGAATCGCATGAATAGAGGTTTATTAAATATAAATTATATAAGGCTTTATAGACATTTAGGACACGTTCAAGCTGAGTAACGTAAATTTGCTTATTAACTTAAATGTACACACATGTAAAACTCAATGGAAGATTTTAACATATATATATATGAAGTCCGGCATTAGAAATTATTAATTATTTGGTGGATCCCAATATTGATATTATTTTCTTGTATACTTACAGTATTTTTTTATTATGATCAGGGTAATTTTGTAAGAGATCGGGCGCACGGATATAAGGTTTCTTGTCTTAATTTTAGTTGCTAATATGTACAGAGATAACCAACTCCATGTTTTATACCTGTTGGCATGTAAGATTTAATTTAACCGTTTTCTGTGGTATTAAATTTATTTTTATTCTGACCCGTAATCAATTGGCATATCCAATGTTTTCGGCTTGGCGTTGAGTTCTTGCACACGCTGCATATGTGTTGGATTGGTTTTTGTAAATAATCTCACGTTGCCTTGATGGTGTTGACAAAAGCTTATGTTTGTTTCTATCTATACCCGTATTATGCCCCTGGTCAAAACGGCCACAGTGAGAGCTTTCCGCGGGACCAGGTGCAAGTATGTCTTGGAGGTGACGAAATGAACAAACTGCAACTATTACTCGTTAACACTTCGTCGGATGAGTGGATTGCATACTTCAGACAAATACTCTATGGAATAATTCCCGACAACTCTACACTAATAGCATAGGCGAATGTGGAAAAATAGCCTTAGTAGCCAGAGGTGTAACTACGTACAAAATATTTAATAGATGATTTTTAAAATTATACATTATAGGCAATATGATTAACTACTTTATAAGAAATTTGAAACACTGGAGGTTTATTTTTCCCCATATAAAAACATTGTCTAAGAGAATGGATATTTATTTTCGCTGTCATAATGTTAGTTCCATGTGTATCGAAAAGATACATTGTCGGGCATACCGTCTGCCATCTATCGGACTGACATGACGTGCTAACGTCAGGTTTTCACACAAAAGTCTTGAAGCTTCCGGGTTATTAGTCTCTGATCGACCAAGCGAAGCGAGATCTCCGTAACAACTATAGCGATCGGGGTATGTATGTATGCTTGTTTGTATGTGAGTTTGTACGACGATAACTTTCGAAGAGTTGATTGGATTTTCATGAAACTTTGTAGGTAGGTAGGTAGGTAGGTAGGTATGGCCAATTGAATTTTCAAGTTCACGTATGAGCAAAATGTTTTTGAGGGTTTTTTGATATATTTAATAAATATACACATAGCTTTCCAAATCAAACGCATTACTTTAATAGTATAGTATAGTAGTATAGTAGTTTTATTGTCCAAGTCGACTACAAAAATATACAATTATATTGTACATGTAGTATAGGACTCGTCAAGAATATTAAACATTATGAATACACATTTAAGTACAATCATACACACACAAACAAAAATAATAGTAAAAAACAAAAAATGTACATCATATAATAATAATAATAATACATTTTTAGCATAGTTTTGCTTCCATAAAACCACTAATAGAATAAAAACTGAATTCCAACATTTCTGGCTTTGAATTCAAACAGGATGCTGTCCATAGAGAGATTGATATTGCAAGTCTCAAAGTGAACTAAAGAAAATAACAAGTAATTAAATGAAAATGAATCATATCTACTTCTTCTGTCGGAATGTATTCGTTGCGTAAGCTTTGAAGGAAAAAAAAAGTTCATATTATTATGTCACTAGGTCGTCGATTGCATTATAATTAACAGTTGTTAAATTTGTGTTATTTTACTTCAAACTGTTTTTTTTTTGTCTGTTCTGGTAATAAGTAAGCAGGGCCGGCGCGTCCACACAGGCGAACTAGGCAACCGCCTAGGGCGCCAAGTAGCTGGGGGCGGCGCAGCGTGACACATAACAGCTGATATAATAAGTTTAACGATTATTGAAACTAGATTAAAATTGATTTTTGTAACAGTTTGGAATGTTTATATTGATATAAGTAATTTTTTAAAGTCCACGGTGACCTGATTATGATTTGTAATAAGTAAAAAAGTAAAAAAAAAAAAAACAAGCCTACTTACATTTGATTGTTGACAAAATTTTAGGCTTACGTGATGTATTTTGAGGCAAGGAAAAAATTTTTTGGGGTGTCTGACCGGGGGGGGGGGGGCGCGCTTTAAGGTTTTTAGCCTAGGGCGCCAATTTACCTTGCACCGGTCCTGTAAGTAAGCACGTACTAACTTCAGCCAGTACTTGCCAGTCACTCCAGGGCGAACTACTGGCGTGTGTTTCTCCTAACATTCCTGGACAATCCCTGGAAGTTGTCGACGGGCGGAGTCCGTGTCCAGCCGGCACATCGCGTCCGGTGCCCGGACAGCTCGAGTCCGGCTCGTCCTCGTTTCCCACCGCAAACGCATTTGCCGCGACGAGTAAGCAATGAATAGAGACCTGCAAAATTCGCGGTTTCGATGGCCTTCAGGATGGACTGCACGTTCTCCTGTACACTCGGGCAAATAACGCAAGTTCAATGGCTGCCGACTTGCAAGTCGTCTCAGCTGGTTTGTCTGTGATTCGATCCTTCTTTGGTTGAGGGTTTATAACTGGTTGAGAGATTCGTCCAGATGAACAGCAAGCCAATAGCAAAATCATCTAACAGGTATATGTGTTTGAATTCTAGCCTATCACCGAATGAATCCGCGAAATTTTGCAGGTCTCTAGCCATGAAAAAATTCACCCTGCCGTGTTGTTCTCGGAGTCAAACTTCTTGAACAGCCGGTACGGCGGGATTACAACAGCCCGTCCGTCCGTCATCCAACCGCCAGTCACGTGACCTGCAGCCAATAGGATGGCCCGGAAAAATTATATCCGTCCGTCCGTCCGTCAAAACCTTGGCAAGCTCTGACTTCTTCTGAAGGACGGACGGACGGATGGATGGATCACATTTGTGTTTTTGGCCGGCGGCAGTGAACTGTCATCGGAACACAGGCCTGTGGTGTTTGTGCAGGTAGTTAAGATGTTTTGTATGATAACATATCGGTTCTTAAAACTCGAGTTCATACAATTTAATCACGACTGGGATTTTTTTCGAGGAAATTCTGGTACAACACGTACATAAACACGACATAAATGGCATCAACATCTACATAAACCTCCGAGAGAGAAAAAAAAAAACATAGATCGTTGGCATCTCTCATTTGGGAAAATATTCCGACGGACGGATGAAGTCAAGTTGTGAGTCGTTTGGCTGGATGGGTGGCGTTGACGGACAAAAGAGTGGCGGACGGAGGCGACGGGCTATTGTGATTCCGCCCGTAGGGTATGAGTTGAGGCGATTGCGTCAGCAGAGCGTTACGAAAGCGTAACGCTCAGAGGGTAACTAAACGCACAACTTATCAGGATTCGGGGTGCTCGTTGGGCGGAAAATAGTAGAGTTTTCTGGATCGGGGCGCTCGATGGCATGTGTGCATTATAATGCACGTGCGTATTGACGCTCTCGTACTACTTTCACACTGCCCACAACAATCAAGTCTTACACTGGTCATTGAAACATTAAAAAATTTTCAACTGGAGCTTGGCTCGACAGTATGGCTCGCTATTCTGTCCGCCTCTGTCCCGCTTCCTTCTTCACTTCGCTCGGAGCTGTCGCGGAGGCCGGCGTCGCTGCTTTTATACTCTTGGCAGCCTTTCTGGAACCGACTGGGAGAGTTGGAAGTGTCGACGCCCCTGAAAGTCCTGTAGGCCGGTGTTTATTCGCGCCACATCGCGCGGCGGCCACGGGAAACCCGCAGAACCCCCAGGCCGCTAAAAGGGTCATCGATAATGGCCCGGGGCGGGGGCAGTGCGGGAGGAGCGGAAGGGGTGAGGGAGGGTAGCGAGAACGCTTGTAACCCGGCCAGGAACGCGTGGCATGCCTTGCGTCAGTGGACGGCGCGTGACGTCAGTGGCCGTGCGGGGCCGCCAGCTCGCTCCCAACCTGGCGCGCGTCGCGGTCCTGTCCGCGTTCGTAACAATAATGTCTTGGTTATAAGCGTCTGATGGAAATTAATTATTACTTAAATGTTCTTTAATAAAATATTTACACTATCTGAAATCACTTTTACGTCGGTTGCTAATCTACTAAAAACAAAATATGTCTTTTTAATTGAATTTTTTCATGGCATTAAAATCTTCTAAACCATTATTTCGAAAAAAAAACTCAATAAGTTAAAAAATATTTCTTGGAACTGATATTTGTTTGTACAGATTTATTCTCAAACTAGCTATGATACCCGGCTTCACTCGGGAGTTGATATGAGATTGCGTGGTAGTTGAAATAGAAAAATAAACTATGACGTAAAAAGTAAAAAAATGTATTGAAAACATTTTCTCATTATTTACACTACTTGTTTATAAACAACGTTTTTCATTTTATTGTCCGGGGTATATATATAAAAAAATTTCGAATTTCCTACTCTTGAGCAAGCTACATATAGCTGACCGTGAGAGAAGCAGGATTCTTTGAGGTTGATGCCACAATATTTTAAAGTTTGCCCTTGCGCTTTGTTAATTGTAAAACTAAAGGCTAATTTAATTGGAAACTACAATCTTTTAAATTGAAATGGCAATTCAGAAGATATCAGTGGTATTCTAGGTATAAATACTGTTTGTTCTTTCCAGAAATAAGTTCAGCTTCAATGATATTATTCGATAGCTGTTTTACGATCATCCTCGTTCCATTACATAGTTTTGGGGAGTTGAGATTTCTGAGTAGTATGATTGGAGATCCAATTTTCAGACGAAGGCAGTGTAATGGCATTCCTGGTACTTGTAAAGAGTTTAGAAATTCAGTAGGGAAGTTGACACTTTCTTCAATGGATACCATCGTGTCGATCGATTTATATATTTTCTCTTCACCAGATATTTTCTTTAGAATATTAAAATTGATATCGTCAACAATATTATTTTTAGTGGCCAAAATTGCTCTTTGAAATAACCACTCTACGTTGGTATAGTTCTGAATAATATTTGGATAAATTTTGTCGATTAGTTCGTTTTCAGTAGCGGCTATGTTACAGAAATCACTATTGAGTTCAATGAGGCCGGTCGTTTGGTCAGTAGGATATGTACCTTCACCTATTTGTAAAAGTATTTTAGCAAAATGTGCTGTTGTTTCATCTTTTGATAATTCAACTCTCATGTTTTTTGTTGATTGCAGTATTTGTACTTGTGGCCAGAGATGTGACTTTTTTAAGCATGCATTGATCTCGTCTGCTGGTGTTGACTTGGGAATAACTGGAAGTGTTTGTCGAAAATCTCCTGAAAGTATGAGTAGAGCTCCTCCCATTATTAAAGAGTTTTTTTCGCAATTCTTGTAATGTTCTGTCCATGGCTTCTAGAGCATCATATGAACGGTGTGTCTCTGCAATGCGTTGTAGTCCTTTTCTTCTTCGTTGTACAATAAATGTCACGGCTTGTATTTTCATTGTCCACAATTACGATGGCGACTTCATCTATCTGAGGTGCATTAAATCTACGTTCGTGTTCTACACGTGGTCTTTTATCGGCTCGAACTACAATTTTATAGTCATCAGAAATCATGCGGTCTAATGTTGTTTTGAATATGTAAATCAGTTGATTGTATTTGTGTAAGATCCTCTGTACATCTTGGATTATTTCGCGTCTCAATCCATTAAAATTTGTGCATCGTTGATATATTTCTTGTTCTTTTTTTCCGATGAAATATACTTGCAGAAATTTATAGTCTTCGCTAGGCATTGGTAGTAACGATACTATTTTGTGATAAATTTGCCCTTGAATTGAAAATACATATTCAAATTCATTTCTATTAGTGTTAATCGAAGTAACACCGAAAGAAGTCATTTGAAAGCAGGAGTTGTATGATCTTATATTTTGAAGAAAGTGTTTTGATTTTAGTGTTTCCCCGGTCATGTAATGTAGAAATTCCTGCGGAGGTGCTTCCAGTGGTGTTAATCGAATTTTTCCATTCATGCAACAGAGACCTTGTGTTTATTTACTGAATTTTTTCGCGTGGCAAAATTGGCAAATGTTATTCATTTTTCCGATTACAACATATTTATGATTGTAATATTTTTTCGTCGGTTCGTAGTGGAATGCTTCCTTTGTTAGATTATCTTTTAAAACTCTCGATTCTTCAATACTTTTCTTTTCTTTTCTTCTTCGCTTTTTCTGCTTCTCAGGGTGCTCATTATGGTTCGTTGATTTTGTAAACGTGCTTCGTGCTCTTCTTCCGTTTCATTTCTTCGATATTATTTTTGTTTCCGCCGTTTCGCTGCAGAACTGGCAAGATATCCTCCTCTTTTACGTCTAGGCATTGTATTCTGTAAAATATAAATTAAATAAACATTTTATAGACAAATATATTGTTACGTAAACGTGGGGTACGTTGAGACAAAGAAAAATTTTTATTTAACCTTCAAGCGGTCGCGCGATATTTTGTTTACGGCCAAAAGTAGGTATATAGAAGGCATCGATTCAACGTCGCGCGACTGCTTGAAGGTTAAGGAAATTAAATTAAAAGAAAAAAACATTAGAATTAATTAAACACACTATTAAAAATACTCACATTTGATATTTCACAATAAAGGCTCATAGACAACTTTTTTCTTCTTCGCTTCAAAATCGAGAATTAATTAAACACAGTATTAAAAATACTCACACGTGATACTTCAAAATAAATGCTCACAGATAAATACTTTCCTTTTCGTTTCGAAATCGCTTGTTTCGCTGTTCAAATCGAAGTAACTCTGGCGGACGACACCGGGCTCTTATATATTCAGAGAGCTAGGCTCTAGGATATTCGAGAAAGTTTGAGAATATTTTCTTTCTCACACCTTCTAGAATGTTTTCGACATTATCGTCCGCCGTAACAATAGGTTCTGCAGCTGTAGCATACGTAGTAAAGGCGCGAAATTTTAAAACTGAAATTTTAAAATGTTTTCAGAACTAATTTGAATAACTAAAATTATGTCGCTTTAACTCCAAAATATAAGTTAGCTACTGCTGTATAAATACACAAAATTTAATAACTTTATTATTGTAACAAATGTAATTTAAGACTTTATTGAAATTTGAATTTTAAATTTCGCGCCATTACTACACATGCTGCAATTGCTCGCAGCGCCTTTCGAAATGCAACCCAAATAATCGTTATTCTGAATGAAGTTCAAATACTCGACAACAGATGGCGCCACTACACTTAATTTCCAAGTTGAAGGGTTGTAAAAGCCCTTATATCTTTAAAAACACGCCCTTTAGGTTAAAACGGGAACTTTCTTGTTCGAGGCGGGATAAAGGTCTATCACACTATATAAGTCCCTTTATCGTGCCGGGAATCCTTTTTAAGTTTTATCGGCACGCACATTTTATCAACTTAGTTTTATTATATATAATGATAACGATGTTAAAAACACCGCATTTCTAAATAGGTAGTTTTTACTATGTACAGATTCGTCGATTTATATCAAAAAGGTTCTTATATCACAAAATTTATTACAAAAAACTTCTACGTGTGAAAAAATTTCTATAACGGTCATCTCCATGGATGAGAATGTAAATCTTTGATACTAATTCCGGAGACATAAAAGCTAATTAAAAGTTCCAATCCGAATGACCTCTCACCACGGAAATATCCATGCAATAATATTATACAATAATATTCTACTTAACTAGCTCTTTACATTGATGCCACACACATATAAATGTACAAAAAATATTTCTTTTTGCATGCATGGAAAACAAACACGCTATAATCCACCATGAAATTCAGGCATAAAGAGTTTTAAATTTCTGAATCAACACAACGTAAACACTGTTACCAATCTAAAAATAATCACCACACATACAGCAAAAAGTCATCAGATAACAATATAAGAAATACGCAAAGGCTGATTTAAGCCCAAATTGCGAGGATTACGTTCAACGCAGGGAATTTCTAATATTTTATGAACGTGAAGCCAAACCGTTTTCAGTATTTCAGTTTGTATGGTAGTGTAACTCTAAACCTTTACTTAAATTTTGTTAAAATGTAATCCTAAACTTTCATGAAGAAAAAAAATCATACTGATATTCGCTGTGTGTCATTAATAATTCACGCAATCTAAAAAATTTTCCCCAAAAAAGTGGCTATACATTTACAGACAACAAACCAATGCATTTAGTAAACCTGTTATTTCACCACAGTGACAACCTAGTACCAGGATACTGATAAGAAAAATAATTACTATCCTGATAACAGGCAAACTTTTTCCACAAACGCAAGATTCAGCAAAAAAAATTCGAAACCCACAACAAATCGATTGCAAATTGAGTGAAATTAAAAGTGTGGTAAAAAAAATTTGAGCTATTCTTTCAGTTCTCGCCGGTGATTGTAACGCCCAACCTCGGCTAACAAGCAAATTCATGTTTGTTCATGTTGCAAATACACTTATAATAAGAAATTCAAACACGAAATGTAACGTATAATTCTTTAAATTAATGGCGAGCGTGATAAATATACGCAAATTATGTTTTCAACGACATTTCTGGACGCGAATCACACATAGTTTCCGCACCCGCCGCTAGAATTCGCTGCAGGAGCAGCTACGTCCACTATTGAATCATTTGATTAGCAGACAGAAAATTTAAAATATATAATGGAATGGCTCCAATAAAAGAGAGAATAACTTGAAAACATACTAAACCCCGACTTTGGACCTGATTTTCGAGAAGGAATCCTATTAAAATACTGCCCATTTTTGTTAAAATTCTTTAACAGTTAATACTATGAAGTTTACCTTTGTCTTTGTGAACTTGGGTTCGCTGCCATCCGCCACAGATGGCAGCACCGTGGTTGTTACCCATTTCCGTTCCTTGACATCCGTCGCATTCACGAAATTACTCCCGCCAAATACCGTATACCGAGAGCTAAGATGTTGCACGTCAAAATCGCATCGAAACAATCGCACGCTGGTAAAACACAATTCCAGATAAAAAAAAAAACACACGATAGCAAAAATACGATAAACATCTAGATGTTATTAATTTACAAGTCTGCCAAAAAAATTGTTCGGGCTCATTGCACATAATATTTTATAATCATTTTTATTTGTTATTTCAGTGCAAAGGTGCTATGTAAATTGGTGGAAAAAAAACTTTAATCAATTATTTCCCGCTATTAATCTTGTTCAATAAACATAGCAAACATGTAGTTTTAAAACAAAAACAAAAAAACAGTTTCAAAAATATTGGCACGTTAAAACTTTATAATAGGCAGTAAAAAGATGGAAAATTAAGTCGTGACCGGACTTTAAAAAAAAGCGGAATACAAGTTAACTAACGAGGGAAGTTGACACGTCTCTAGGATCCGGAACTTGGAGATGGACGCTACCCATGAGGGAGTTAACCCTCCACGCAAATTACCCAGACGTCCATCTGATGGGTCTTTCGTGAAGGAAAGTGCTGCAAGTTTCTTTAAGTGGGCGCGACATTATTGAGTCATTACCATTATATAAGCACGGCCACTCTCACTCTATGTCTCAGACACTGGAACAGACAGACCCGTTCTGTTTGATATGTTCCAATGTTTTTACTTATTGATATATTAAAACAGGAAAAAAAAAACTTATAAACTGTTAGATATGGATTTATGTTTGCAGGGAGAATAAATTCTACAAAACCAGCTTCCATAGCCAAATAGAATGTCGAAATATAAAATTATGCGCCAATTTTCGTAAAAAAAAAAAAAAAAAAAAAAAAAAAAAAGTACCCAGTATTATCTCATACAGCCATGCTTTGTGCAAATTTACAATATCCTTTTTGTAGTATCACAAACTATTTCTAGGCATCTGGTTTCCAAAGGAATCTTCCGTTAAATTAAAGAAAAGAAAAATTTCTGTACTTTTTCAGCTGTTAATTGTTCCGCTGATGATCCGCGCCATGTTAGTTAGACGCCCAAAACATTAGGCGAAGTGTAGTGTGTGGAGGATAGTATGTTCAGGGACAGAAATTATCAATCACTCACTAACGATCAGGTTTGGGCACAACCATTTCCGCTATGTTCTGGGTGCTGCACTGTGGCGCTGGCGAAGTTGCCTCCAACTACGTCTCAGCATGACTTCTCCTGGCAATTCCCATCTCCATGACTGATTAGTTCTCAGGAAATCACACAAAATAACAGCGCTAAAAAAAAAATCGATGGTTACTATAAATCATATACCTAGTAGATGACTTATCTTAATTGACTAGGAAGGATCCAAACTATTATGAGTTTCAGAACAAAAATGTATGTATGTAAAAAATCAATAATAATAGAATGATCGTTCAAGTGAGGGGATTAATTTTTAAATTTAATATTAAGTTAAATAATGTTTTTAATAAATATATTTATACTAACTACAAACCTTTTCTTCTTTTACATATTTATAAATATGTTTCTTAAATTTCTGAGATCAGTAGTACTTTTACCGAGTTATTGTTAGCATTTTAACTGATTTACTTACGGAAGTTTTATTTTACCTAAATTCATTTAGATTATTAACTAATTATATAATTTTACTAAATTAACTTATAAAATACTTTAATAGTTTTATAAAAAATAAATTAATATACAGTCTGTGGTTAAACTATAAATTCCCAATTATTCGCTTTACTTTTAACTTTCGTAATTAAAATTTTAATTAAAACTATTCATTTCCACGACAGAATAAAATATATGTCGTTTATGAACTATGGGGCTTTAATATTTTATACCTACCTTAACTTAAGGAAAAGATTTTTTTTTTTTTTTTTGTTTTTAGATTCTCTGAAACACCTCATCTGATATTATTTCATTAATCTTTTTGTCTAATTCTGTTCTCTAATTTGTAAAGTTTTGCTGCACGGTTTCTTACTTGTCATCTTCTAAGAGCAACCATCGTCTCCTTACAATTAACATTGCTAACTTCATCAATTTCTGATGCTAGATTAGGAGGCGGTGTTCCGTCCAATAATCTTATCAAATTTGGCCTACTTGTGATTTTTCATCCCTGTAAGTTTTACTGTTCACACTCCACTACTTCCTCTTCTTTCGTTTTTCTCTCGAACTCATGGCTGAGAATTGTTTTAATTGTCTCTTTTACTTCTTCAAATATTCTAACCTTCCCGTGCGACGGAGGTGGTTTTTTTTTTTTTTTTTTTTTGTTCTAAATCATTGAGGACTGCTTTCATTCCTTTCCTGCAATTTTTGTCATCCGCCTTTCTTTTAAATATTAGCTTCCGTTTTGCTTAGCTTCCTTTACTCATGGCGCAATTCCCAATAAAAAAAACTTAAGAAATAGAAACACAGTATGTCGAAATAAACTACAATTGCTTAATCTGTATTATTATATTTAAGCCAGTTTAATAATTATGTATGTTTCTTCGCGATTCACCACCAATTCCCTCGTTATAAATTTTAATGAGGTGATGATGGTGAGGGAATGACGAAATCAAACATAAATAACAAAAATATGTACCTTATCCCAGTTTGTTTTGTAACTGGAGGAATAAATTACCTTCCAAAACATTACATAGAATAAGAAAATTATATTAAATTAAAATAATTACCACCCCTAGATATATGGCGAGTGAATGATGACTGAAAATTTAACTCTTGAGAAATCCAACTAAATTTATAGTTACGAAACCTCTTCGCGTAGAGCAGAAATCATCATGTTATCACTTCTACAGTATTTCCAGTTGTCAAAACTCGATGAGTTTAGGGATGTATGATGAGATTTGAAAGAACAGTTCAACTTCAAATAAAATATAAGGACTTAAAGTGCATTTTTAATATTGTTACGGACGTAGGAGGCCAAGACCGCGACGTGCGCCAGACACATGAGTGGCATGGCGGCCCCGCACGGCTTCTGACGTCACGCACGCATACCTTCTGGGATTAGGGCGGCCTGGCCTCGCCACCTCCCTGCCCTCGCGCCCTCCTTCTCAGCGCTGACATCATTCTGCGGGCTTACAGAGGCCGCCGCGTGGAGTGTCGTGACTCCCGACGAGTTTCTGGATGTTTCGGGCGTCGGGTCGGCCCGGGATGACGCGACACGTCGCAGCCAACCCCAGTCAATTCCAGAAAAAATGGGTGCGTGTACTTAGGTACGTGCGTGAGAAGTTATACTTCTTTGGCATCATTAAAAAATAGTTTTTAATTGCATGAAAAAATAGTGCGTGGAGTCCCTCCGCGCGGAAGAAGTGAAACTTCGTAATGTGTAAATGAAAATAGGAAGGGGTAGAAATTGATTTTTAGTGAAATCATATTGTATCAAGTCAAACTAAAAAAAAAAATAAAGGAAATAAATTTGTAACGATTCATAGATTGATTTTCAGAAAGAGAGAGAGAGACCTATTGAATTTCTATAAAACTAACTTTTTTATGAGAGCAGATTTTCATTAAATAAATCATGAAATCATTCAACGATAAAAGCTGTTTATTTAATCAAGCGGACGGGTTCGCCCCAAGGAGAAAATTGACGCGGCGAGACCTCGTGGACATAGAGAAATGACACACACTCACTATTTATATGTCTATGAAACATTATTTTTTTTCTGAAATTTAAATTGTAATATACAAAAAGGGTATTGAAAATTGAAACAAATATTACGACACTACAAACTGTCAGAATCTTAATTTTTTTTCTTACTCTCTACTTAGTTACTTACAATAGCATTCACTCTCGCTCTCTCTCTCTCTCTCTCTCTCTCTTTCTATTCCCCCTCCCCGGGAGCGTTAAACGTTTAACGCAACCTTGTTGGAAGTCGCATTAGAAGTATAACTTCAAAAATGTGAACGGGCATAAAAGCGGCGGCGACGCCGCCCTCCGCGGGAGTCCCAACAGGCAGAGTTCAGCGAGCGGTGTAGACACGGGGCGACGGGACCGTGCGAGTGTGACCGAGTGGCGCTAGACTGTGTGTGTGTGTGTGTGTGTGTGTGTGTGTGTGTGAACAGGTGCGAGTCAAGGGGCGAACCACCGTCGAGCCTAGCCTCCAGCGAGGAGTGTGCACTGCCGACTAGATTTGTGAATGAAATTAAATGCAGTGTTTTAATTAGTAATGTAAACATTAGTAACAAATAAAACTGTATACAATTAATTGGGCTATCCTTACGATCCCGTTTTCCCCACTCGCAACAATAGGATTCATTTCTATAAAAAGGATAGTTATAGTGTATTCCAAAAATTAAAAAAAAAAAAAGTTAAATAAACATTTCCATGAAACCTGCTGAACATAATGATATTTAGGGAATTCCTTTGACTCATAATGTTTTGTTTTTTTTTTATCTTTAAGCAATAAAGCTTAAATTACATATTATATAAGTAGCTAGTGTAGTATAGTTTTCGTAAAAAAAATATTACAAAGATAGGAACGGACTGTTAATTGGATATTAAAATGAGAATGGATTCAATTTCGTGAGAAAGAGGCTACGTTTGCAACCCTGCGGTTCATCGCCCGGACGCGTGCCAAGCTTGCCAACCGCGTGACAAAATAAAAGCTCCGAGCACCTGGAAGTACCTGTGATCGTTTGGAACGCACCCCCGCCCGACCGCCTACGTGACGGACAGGGCATCTCACCGGGAGAGTGAATTTCGATTCTTTTGTGCGTCCAGAGTGAAGGATGGATTGCTGAAGATCGACAACTGCTGCTCGCGCCCAGAAAAAAAAAATTCCGTACTTTTACAAAAGATTACTTTGGAAACCAGTTGCCAAAAGAAAATAATTGGTTATACTACAATAAATATATTGTAACTCTGTGCAACACATGTTTACGATTATTTTTGCATATATATTAAACACGATTTGCGAGCTAATACTTAGTCTTTCTTACGAAAATTGGCTCATAGCTTTAAATTTGAATTGATGTTTCATCCAAGCATAATTTTTAAACCATGAAAAGATAATCTAATATGGCAACAATTGGGTATTATTTCGGTTGTGTCATGCTTATTATGTGCTCAGTTAATACAGAAAAGCTCTTCAGAAATCTTTTACAAATAACTTTAACGATTGGAGGTACTGGGATAACACAAAACATAAATTCCCGGGTAAGAATCCGAACCCAGTATGTCTGTGATAAGTTTGTTTTCACGCAAATGTACAAATTTAAAATCATCTGTAAGTTTACATGAATATTTCTGTTCAAGTTACAAAAAAAATTTACAGTGTGTGTGGTTATATAGTGCGAAACAAACGTCTTACGAGATGGGCTTCGTCGGAACGGACCGGCAAAGAGTGCTGACACAGCACGGCCTTGATGCATATAACTTGTCTAAAAAATTTTGTTGTCTGTAAAGTCGGTTTACGGACAATATTTTAACGTGACAACGTCAAAACAAAACATTGATGAAATCATTGCATACTTTTATGAATAAAATTGAATCATTTTTATTGAATTATCACTATTTTGTATGGATACAAAGAAAGAGTGAAATTAAATCTACAATTTAATTGATAAATGTACTTTTATTTGCACTCATTAATTTAAATATGTTTATTACTTTAACGAAGAGATTATTTTAACTATAACTTTTATACATGTTTGCTATTTAACTTCTTCCAATCTGTGTTATTCTGTTAAGGATAGGACGATGATAGGAAAAGTAGGAAACGAATGGGAGTGTTTCAAGTTTAATGTGCCTCGAAAAAGTCAAATCGATGGTTGTTCCAATCGAGTGGAAGACAGATAGATAATGCACAAGCGTACAATGAGCGTAACGGGACACAGCGTAACGGGACAACGTGCGTAACGGGACACTTTTCCGTGCGTGCAGCCGGCGTTCATCGATTTATTAGACGTTGTCACGGCAAAAACATCGTTATTGCTTTTTCTACGCTTCCCGCTAGGCTGCAGCGTGGCTGGTGCCTTTCTCAGTACAGCTAGCTGCTCTGTGTATTCTGTGTTGTCTCCAAAGACCTCGCTGTCGAGAAAAGGAAATAAAATCCTGCAAACGAAATATACGTAATGCATTGGCGTACTTTTAAAATTCTCCCGTAATCTCCCCACGGCTAATTTGGCCCAAATGATACGCCCGCAGCGTATCTCAAGCCTTAGTTGTCATTTTTCAGTGCACTTCAAAAATCTAATTGTTTAAAACATTGCAAATCAGTGGCATTTCACCATCCCAAACGGATTAGAATGAAGCTGTTAGTACAGGTTTTCAGTCAAATTTCACTGATTCCCAGCAATTTATTTTTCTCGTTGAGAAAGTGGTAGTGTGTAGCATATAGGGGCTGCATGTTGTTACGGAAGTTGTTTCACTTGAAATCCGCTTGAAGTTTTTTTTTCTTCAGGATAAGCAATTATTTGGCAGAGCGCTCTCTCGAGAGAATCTTGAACTACGTAGCCAGCGTTGACAATGCGGGAGGACGGTCGCGAGAACGAGACATTGACTATCGCGCGGTTGATTTGACGGGATCAGTGTTGTATGTAGCTACCATGGTGTCACATCACGAGTGTGGCCATGTCCGGTGCCATGTACAGCGCGGGCCAAAAGTATTGCGAGCTCTCGGCGTGAAGGCGAGGGGCGTCGAGTTGTAAGCCGTTTGGGAGCAGAGGAACGGGAAGTAAAATAAAAAAAATAAAAAAAAAATTCTTTCAACACCAGACTATTATTAATAATATGAATAAATAATAAATATTTTGACATGTTTATGTGGAAGTTTTAACTAATGCATGCACACGCATGCATGCCGATCATAACTGAGGAACATTTAATCATAAAGTGAATCGCCCTGAATTCGTGAGACACTAACGAAGTGTTTAAAAATAACTTATTTCAAAACATCGTTTTTTCCAATAAAATACCTTCGTTCAAAACCTTTTAGGCTGGGTAATACCCTAATACCGCTTGGAGAGGCCACACATTGAACCCGTGCGGATGTGTCGAGCACGCGAGTGAAGACGCAAGGTCGCAGGTACAAAACTGCGTACTCAAATTCTAACTCGGCTTTAAGCTGGGTTCACAGTTAAAAAAATAATAATAAGCGAGTACATAGCACCCGATTGAGCGAAATCGATTCGCAATTGAAACCTTACTGTTTTATTTTAGCTAATGAAATTTCGCGATCTACTTTCCTTGTTAGAGTAATACACCCGTAAACAATTTGTTGAGTAAGTGTGTTAATGCTCGGTCCCACATGCCATGTGCATGTGAAACATCTTAGCTATCGGTAGGTACAAGGCATTTGGTAGTAGTAATTTCGTGAGTGGAAAGGAAGTCGATTTAAACGGAAATCAGTAAACACGGTGCTGCCATCTGCGGAAGTCTCAGAAATCTCGAAAATATGGCGGGCTCGCATAACTCATCCGTATATATTGCTTTTGTGAACATCGCAGAATTTATTCCACGCATAGGTGTTAAAAATAAAACTTTATAATAGTACAACCATCCTTTAATGCTTTATGTTATAATTTGTAGTTATAAAAAGAAATAATGAAAACTTTTAAATACTCGTTAAAATTAGGAAAGTCCTTAGTTAACATTGAAATTTTGAGATAGCGCAGCGTTCGTCATAACTGTCGGGACACAAGAAATTGTTTCCCGAAATTGCCGTCGACATGAAAAATAAACGAATTTCGTGATGAAGTTTTTACTGTTAAAATCTTAAATGTTGAATCATCTCAATTAAGTTAAGTTTTGACGTGACGACTAATAAATCGATGAACGCCGGCTGCACGAACGAAAAAGTGTCCCGTTACGCATATGGTCTCGTTACGCTGTGTCCCGTTATGCTCATTGTACGCTTGTGCCGCATCTATCTCTCTTCCACTCGATTGGAACAACCATCGATTTGACTTTTTCGAGGCACATTAAACTTAAAACACTCCCATTCGTTTCCTACTTTTCCTATCATCGTCCTATCCTTAACAGAATAACACAGATTGGAAGAAGTTAAATAGCAAACATGTATAAAAGGTATAGTTAAAATAATTTCTTCGTTAAAGTAATAAACATATTTGAATTAATGAGTGCACATTTTATTTGAGAGTTTATTTTTTATTTTTTAACTTTCTATCTCCTTTGTCTTTCTTGCTCTATCAGAGATTTTTTTTTATGTAAGGAATCGCGCAAGTATAAATAAATACGAAAATATTCCGACATGCCTTACTTGGTTTCA
Organism: Bacillus rossius redtenbacheri; assembly: GCF_032445375.1. Taxonomy (NCBI): domain Eukaryota; kingdom Metazoa; phylum Arthropoda; class Insecta; order Phasmatodea; family Bacillidae; genus Bacillus; species Bacillus rossius. The sequence goes on along the minus strand of NC_086339.1, from coordinate 30,033,055 downwards.
CGTAACCACCTCCAGAAGGCGTTGGAACAGTTGCTCACGAAAGCCAGTGGTGGATTCCACACTGTAAGCACGAAACGAAGGCGGTGTGAAAAGGAACGACCGTTCGCGCGCCCGCGAGTTGCCCCGCAGATGCGCGGACAGGAGACCGACCGAGCACGGGTCGCGACGACCGAGGGCCGTCTGGCTTACACGGGCCCAGGGCCCAGGGCTCCAAGGGCTCCGCCCTCCCAGCAGGCCAGCACCAGAGACGTCGCCCCGGCTCGGTCGCGGGAGGAGACAAAGCTCCGTTTCAAAATATCATCATAAATATGGAAAATAACAAATAAACGCCAAAACAACGAACTTATTAAAAATAAGGCAAGCTTAGTTGTATGATTAATTTCAATTAGGTATGGGTCAAATACCATTAAATCCTTAGTAGTATTTGAAGTATTCGATATTCGAGTAAAAATATTCTAAGAAAAACATAACACGAAATAAAGTAAATTTTAAAAATTAACATTTATAACCTCTGAAGTTTCCTAGGTCAACTTTTTCTTCATACCTATCCTGCTTCCATCCAAAAGATATTGAGGTTTTCACGTATAAATATATAAATAAGACTACAATATGAATTGAGTCTAAAATCTTAGTTCATAAATAAAACATTAAAAAAGTTAACTGCTCCAACACCATAGTTAATAATATTCATTTCTTGTACATTATTTTATTTTGGACCCTTGAGACCTAGATTTGAATTCGAGGGGTGTATTCGAAGAGTACTCTTTGGGATTCAAATTCGAGATTCGGATTCAAGAAAATTGGGATCTGATCCAGCACTGATTCTAATTATATTAACAACTTTAAAATTTGCATACGTAAAGAGAGCAAAAATTTCCTTATCGATTTGAAACGTTCTTATTCCTTGCAGTGATCGGAGCAAAGCTAAGCACCTATGTGAGAAAGCGCTGAACAGTAGTGCTTGCTTGTCACGCCAGCACACGTAGGGGAAAAAAGACAAACTGAAGTTAAGATGTTTGGAAGCATGCCTTGTGATTAGTTACTGTACGAACGTGACAAAAAAAAATGCAAGTTACAGTCGTTCATGTCGTTAAATCTCATCAAAGAATTTTTCCCCTTCATGCCTCCTACCCCCTTCACGCTGGGTGCGTGCGGACACTCGCCCCAACTTCCGTTCAGTTCAGCATTCTTACTATCTCATTTTTTTAAAGAAACCGAAGATGGATGACCTTCGTCAGTTTTCTAAAGAGTTTTTTTTTTGTTGCAAAAATTGATCGAACTCTATATATAAGTTGTCCGGTGTCGAAGCCCAAGCACCTCACAGCAATTCCACAAGCTGGCTTTGCATAGCTACCCTCTCACGCCCTCTACCCCCTACCCACTGATCCTTCCCCACCGACAACGTTCGCCGAAACACCGGTTCGAGCGGTCAAAAACTGTCTGCCTGGGCAACTGGATGTTCCGCGAGCGTGTTCGGGGTCCCAGGGACGAGCTGGCCATGTCACGTCAACCCCCCCTCCCTTTTTCTTGACCCTCCTGACCGTCCTGTATTCCCCCCCCCCCCCCCCCCAACCTGCCCACACGTCTTCCACTGCACTGCACTCCCGTCACTGCAGAAACGCGCGTTGAAATTTACCTGGCTGCAACTCTCTTTTGTTGTATTATTCCCATGGTGGTCACTTCGCAGTTTCTTCCATTTCAGAATTAATTTTTTACATTAAAAATATATTTTATCTCTTTAGAAATATTCTTAATGGACCAATCGGTTGCTCAGACAACTTCTAAAACCAACAAGATGCTTTGGAAATCATTGAAAAAATAATGGATTACTCCCCCAGGGATTGCCGTCTCGTTCGTTTTTGGCAGGGGCGATAAGGTGAGATTGGAGCATTAACATAATGCATTGAAAGAAACTTTCTGTAAAAGACTGAATCCAGACTAAATCACAAAGCAAGGAGATACCTCAAGAGAACGTGGTACGGGAGGTACGTATAGCTGAAATGAAACAGTAGACGAGGAATCACACGCAATGTAATGCGAGACTTGGGGGTGAAAAGTGAACGTAATAGAAAGGAGGGAATTTTTTTTTTCTTCTGGGACTTTCGGTTTTCAAGATGCGTCGCGCGGTGTCGCTCGGACAGGCTTCGCGTCACGGTCGGCCGTGTGTCGCACGCCCGACGTAATCTCCATTTGACCGCGAAGACAAAGAGAGCACACTTGAAGCCCCCGCCTACCCGGGCACACTTGCGGTAGCAGAGCTTCAGGGAAAACCACGCGGTTTGAATATCACTCAAGATATCCGAGTAGGTTCTGTTTATGGAAAAATATTCAAGAAATCTCTGAGAGCCGATAAATAGTCCTCCCCTCCCCCCCCCCCCCCCCCGGGATAACGTTTTTGAACTGAAAATTTAGAAGAGTTAAAATGGCTCAAAGGCGTGTTTTCAGATTAATTTTTACGCATAAAGCAACCACCAGTAGAGATCCTTGAAAGCACTTAAGGGACTTATATTACACCTTTATCTTCATTTCTCCGCCATATAATGTTAATGTTACCGCTCAAATATCAAAGTTTCACTATGCACGACGAGAAGACTGCGCGCCAGTTCAGAGGCGATAGATACCGCGCTGGAAGCACCAGCAAGCGTCGCGCTTATCATCCCAACTCACTAACATAGAAACATCCCTGACTAGGCAAGCCCCTTAACATATTTAACTCAAACAATGTCTGCATTATTAATACAAAACCCTTAAAACCACCGCAGATCAATAAAATTCCGCTGAAAATTTGTTACAACTGCTCCAAATTGATCTATAAGTACCTAAACCAATTTGAACCGATTTCGTGCCAATTTTTCTCTTATTCGCGGTATTTTTAGTTTAGCAGATTCAAATTGTAACGGGCCAAGTTTTTATGTCCAAGCGAATCAGCAAACGTGTTTGGGTATCTTTACTGTTTATGGTATTTTTTAATTAGCGTTCATTAATCTGTTTTTTTTTGTTGTTAATAGGATACAACTAGAACCACGTTTATTTGGTGGATTCAATTCACTGCACGCTGGGCTCAACCTGCCTATTTGTAACAAAGCCTTTTAAGAATGTGAATGCTCATTGGCAAATAACAAAATCACGTCTTTTGGAAGTCGCATTCATTGGGCAATCATTTCTTCACCTTGTTAGTAACTGGCTCTGGACGTGTCATAAACGCGAAGCAGATGTGTACTTGTGCTTCAAGTGTAGTTTTCCAACCAGTCAGACCAGGAATGATTGCGGCTCTAGTTGTACGTACACGCTCATACGTGGGGCTATCACTGTCCCGCCTGCGACCGTCGAGGGGTGAAGCCCGGCTCTATACGCGTTTCGTTCCACAGTCGTCCCTATACTCTGCAATCTTATAGGATGTTAGCGACGGAATCTTAACTCGTGACAGTGTGTCATGGGCCACTTTTTTTCCGTTTTTCTTTAGTCATTTTTGTTATTGTTCTTATTTTTATATCGTCTATACGCCCATAGATTTATTTATATTTTTTTTTTAGAGATTATTTTGTTAACGCACTTATTTAATTTATTTTAGCCTTTTAAAGTTGTTTGGCTTTTTAATTGAGTTCAGTTTATGCATATCAATATTGGCAGTCAGAGGCATTCCGAAAGTCGCTAATATTCGAGAAATATAAAGATTATAGGAGAAAGAACGTTTTAATAAGTATATGTTTTTGTTGGAATAAAAAAGATAATTTTTGGATGTAAATCTAGGCTTTAAAAAAAGACGTTAAATTTATTAAAAAAAAAGTGTGTAATTATTTAGCCAGGATATGCTGCAAAGTCATATTCCGTGCTGCTACTAACTGGTGGTTCCGGCCTTATCTTGTGTATGCCTCCGGCGACTAAGCACTGCATACTTGAATGAAGCTGTAGTGATTACTCACGACACCCCGTGATTAAAGATGGCCGCAACGACTCCTCGACGCGTCTCTCCGGCCCGGTCCCGCGTCGACTCCCCTCTGCGGCTCTGTCACGACTGTCTCAACCCCTCCACCCCTCCCCCATTCTCAGCCCCGGTCTCCGCGCCCCCTCCCCCCGCATAGCTCGGAGCACGTGACACGTGACAGGCGGGGATCGCGACATCGTCGCCCGGTGAACAATACATGACTACACAACCCTTCCAAGAATGTTAGTAGAATATATTACACGGTTATTTTCATTAAGCACGAGTATTGCTGGAAAAAAAATTATATCACAGTTAAAAGAAAACAAATTCCGGTGCGTTGGCGTCCCTGGTCCTACCGTTCTTTCCCCCCCCCCCCCCCCCCCGCTCACCCCTATTCTACTTCGCCGCACACGCGCACTGGTGCTGCCCTCGGGGCAAAGAGGTGGCAACGTGCAACAACGGTCTATGCGACTGGAAGGAGCACTTGGGGCGACGTCGAAAGATTACAAATAACTTGAACTATTGGAGGTAGGCCTACTGGGACAAACGCAAAGCACAAATGCCCGGGTAAGTATTCGAACCCAGTATTACTGCGAACATTATTTTGCAGTGATGCAGTAGTTTTCGTGCAAATGTTCAAATTTTAAAATATCTGCGATTTCACGCGAATATTACTGTTCAAAAAAATACATTTACAGCGCGGGGGCCGCTCCGACAATGTGACAGACCTGTCGTTCCCTGACAGCGTGTAGAATGTGTGACGGAATGCTTCAGGTTGGAACGGGAATACCCCGAGAAAGAAAAGCACACCACCGCCTCACGGAAACATCCGCCACGTTTCTCAATTGCGAGACATTTTCCGGGTGAGACTCTCACCAATGATCGAACCAGGATCGTTTTTTTAAGTGATGCTAGTTATCTCGCCACTCAACCAATGTAACCCCAGTGAGTGACTACATTTATATTAGTGACAACAATCTCAAAATATATTTACATAGTATAGCATTTAATTGCAAAATTCTTGAAACAAAATGATTAAAATTTGAAACTGAAACATCTATAAAGTAAAAAGGTTACGAAAAGAGCTAATTTTGGTGTGTAACTTATAGATTGGACTAGTCCTATACTATAACCATAAATATTCTTTTCCGCACGAATTTATTTTTGTCTAGAGATTTTACTTTGCAAGTTGATAGACACCTGAAAAAAATATTGTCAGCCATTGGTCTTGTAAGTTTGAATACAAAGAAAAGAATACACAACGGGTTAGATCGATGGACAGATTAATGTTTCATAAACTTGTTTCTACTTGGTATTGGTATTGACTATAAAATGTAGTTCTCTGAGATAGCCCAAATAGCCTGTAACCTTGAGCAAACGAAAGTTAGATCCAAGCAGAAGCTAAAAGTTTCGCTTCATCGGAAAATCGATGCCATCCTTTCCGATTAGCAAACGAGTTATTTCTTTCTTTTGGATATCGGATAACGAGTAAAGCAAGTGAAAGGTACAGCAAACTTTTATTTCTTTCGAATACCATCTCACCCAAAATGTTTTTTTTTTACTCTTTTTTATTTCGTTCAGAAGAATGTTTTATTAACTAAACATTAAAATTAATAAAATAATTTTATATTGTGTTCTTGAAGAAGAGTTGAGATTAACTATCAAAATTTTCATCATTCGCACGTCTCATTCTATTTCAAATCTTGTTTTATAAACGTGCGAATCACCCTTAACATTCAATTGGATCATCATCTACTTCATTTTGCATTTGAACTCACGAATAAGAATAAAGAGTAATCCTGTGTGTATGAGTACAGTGAATGCATAAATTATTAAATCTAAAATCAGGAAAAAATTCAGGGATTAGTTTTGCGATAGCCTAAAATTGAAATACTTATAATACCTTTGTGTTTCTTACGTTATTGGCAAATAGTTTATCCGGGGTACTCTGAACCAATGAGAGACCACAAATCAAATGTTCGAATTAAAGGCTGACCGGTTAACACGTTCCTCAAGTTAGCAGCCAATGAACGCATAACATTTGCACGATTATGGAGAAAAATGTTGAGTCTATCCTAGAGGTTATTGAACCCGCGATTTTTTTTTTCAGATGTATCCAACAAACACGTCAGAAACTTTATGTTTATATGCAGAGCATGGATAGGAGACAGAAATGTGAAAGAAGGACTACTATGTCTGGAAATACTTCCGTCCATCGCTTAAGTCGTTGCTGTGTACAAAGAGAAACACTGGACACCTGTTATTATGAATACCATTTCAACGATCATGTGCACAGCACACAACACACCATACGTATGATAAGTAGTTTATACTGCAGATATGACGTTCCACATAATATGTACCAAGCGTATCTTACTGTATGGCTCTAGCGATAAACTGAAGCATTTCTGGAACTATGTTAACCTGATGTTTTAAAGCACTGTAGCATCGTATGTGTCTCATAAAAAAAATACTCAAATGGATTTTATGTCTCGTGGCAGGGGCGAAGCCAAATTTACATTTTTCGTGGGAACATATTTTGTTTTAATTTTTCGTAAAAAATATATATTTAAATGTAAATAGATGTTTCGTCTAGAAAAATTGATTTCAGCTTGGCAGACTAAAAAAAGTAATAATTTACGTAAGCTAAGACAAACAAAGCAATTAAAATAAAAATTGAAGTACGATTACAAAAGCAAATTAACTGCTTCCGCATTATTTCGGGAAGCAGCGGTCATAAATTCCTAAATTTTTCCCGCTGGCTTCGCCCCTCTTCGCGGGATTCAATCCCGAGACCCTTCGCCCCCACGCTGCAGAAGGCAATGACGAGCCATCGCAGTATCATCTCGCCTGGTATACGTCCCAGCCACGCCATGTTAACCACACCCGTGACAACAATAGCCTCTGGGCACTTCAACCAATCGCCACTAGGACCGTTTATCTTCAGCGAAGACGATTTCCCTGAACAAGCTGTGCGTTAACACTTCGTGGCCATTGTCCGTGTCTCGCGGTTGTCTGGGATTGTTCCAGGTGCACGTCTGTTGTCAGCACAACTATCACAGACCTCCAGTGCGGAGTCAAACGCGTCCTGAACGGCCCAGCCAAATGGGGCAACGGCTTACGTAGCTTGCAGACGACTGCCAATCGCGAGGAAACAATCGGTTAGCGCGAGCATAAATTAATAGCAGTCTATAATGAGAGATCAGAAATTTTTTTACCGTGAAAAATGCATCCCTTTTATTATCACCCACCGCAACAAGATACTCTACAATCCACAGTAACTTCATCTGGCGTGTCCCCATTGGTAAGCCTTCTTTTCACAGACGAGAGAGCCAAAACCCGAAGTTCCCCGAAGTTCATGCTTTTTTTTTCCGTATCTTTAATGCAGCTATCCTAACCAAATCAACCGTCCGAAATGTTTTAAAGTATTTATAATGTAGCTAACCTAACCTAATTGACCATTAGTATCCTTTTATCAACACCGCCATATTTATTTACAATTAACAAAAAAAAAATGAAGATGCACGTCCGGGCGTTTGGCTCTCTCGTCTGTGAAAAGAAGGATTCCCGTCCCCATAGACGCACAGTTTTGCCTTCAGTTTAGACTGACAGATTGAACTTAAGACTATTCCGTCTGTTCTGGCTTCTCTACATACACCTTCAGTTGGGACTGTCAGATTACTATCGTCAGTCCACCTTGGTACACGCGTAGAAAAGTTTTCTTGGGAAAATTTTCAACTTTTGACGTATCGCTCGCATATGCAGCGATTGTATTCCTATTAAAGAAGAAATAATGGAAACGTTTTACAGTGTGGAAGAAAAAAGGGTGCTTGGACTGAAAAGAAAAACTACACTAACATATCCATTGGCGTAGCTGTGTTCATAAAGTTGGGGGGGACAAATAATGATTTTGTCATGTAAACCCATTCCCCTCTTACTAAGACGGGGGGTCCGTGCGTCCTCCACCGGAAAATTTTGATTTTAAAAGTGCAAAATAGCACTTTTTAAGCCGTTTTTATCTAATCATTGGATACATCGATGTTAAAATTATTATTGTTTCCTTAAGATAAAATTTGATGAGTGAAGAAATTACAAATATAGTTGGGCAGAATAATATTATAAAATAAAAATATCACGGTCTAGAAAGTTGGGGGGGACAGTCCCCTCCACCCAAAAAGTTCAGGGGGACACGTCCCCCCTGTCCCCCCCGGTTCCTACGCCACTGAACATATCTATATTTGCTTCAAGAACTGCACAAGGATGAAAGCACTGTCTTGCTTTTAAAAACAATCTCGTCTCAAATTATTAAGAAAATAAATTATTCATTTAAGAGGGATGCAGTCGAGCTCATTTTTGACACAGGATAACAAAATGGCGGGTGGAGCACGAATGGAGACGTAACAGGCGGATTGCACCCGTCATTTCCGCCTGATAGTCCAGGACTGTTCAGGCCGATCGGAAGGCCAAACTGTGTGTGCATGAGCCACCTTAAAGTTATTACTGGAAAAATTACATTGTTTTACGTGGCTTCTTGATGTGTAACATTTAAGCTCTCGTCACACGGCCATTTTGTAAAAGTAATTTCGTGAATGCGGCGGAAGTTAAGGAACGGAAATGCATAACAACCACGGTGCTGCCATCTGTGGCGGATGGCGCAAAACAAAATTCACAAAGCTAAATTAGTATTTTTATAGCATTAACTGTTTAGTGAATTTTAACTATATGGGCAGTATTTTTAACAGAATTCCTTGTCGAAAATCAGGTTCAAAATCCGGAGTTAAGAATTTATTTCAAGTTATTTTAGCTTTTATCGGAGCCCGTTCCATTATATAGTTTAAATTTTCCGTCTGCAAATAGTCAATCGAGTGTTATTGGCGTCCAGAAATGTAGTTAAAAAACACTATTTGCGTATATTTATCACGTTCGGCATTATTTTAAAGAATTCTGCGTTAAATTCCGTGTCCGAATTTCGTATTATTTGTATATTTCCAACATAAGAATACATGAATTTGCTCTTTACCGAGGTTACAGTTTACACATCTCTGTCGAGTACTGAAAGACTCTCTCACATTTTAAAAATTATTTTACTGCGAATCAAGGACTTTCAGTAGCGCAGAATGTTATTCTTCATTTAATGAGTTCATTGCAACAGGAGATTCTTTCACCGATAAGAGCAGTAATAAAAATACATGTTGCAAATATGAACAAATTGTATTGAAGCCTATCAAACAGTCAAATTGGTGGATTCAATGACCTTTTAAGATAGATTCCATAGTCCTCTGAAAGCTCGGGTTGTTGTAACGTGTTCATTGACTTATTAACGTTAGAGTTGTACCAATCGGGATCCTATACTTTTTTGGTTGAGAGTTTCTCATAGTCTCTGAGTTCTTCGCGTGAACTGTGAGTCATACACAGAAGGTATAACAAAACTGCATTTCAGCCTGCGCTGCAAGAACGAAACCACAGATTCTTCCTGTTCCCACAAATCATCACGCCACAGCCGGTCGCGAGTCAAGGTGGTGGATGTGGCTGGCACGTCTGCTCTGTTCCGCGTCGGTTCCCACGCGGCTGCAATGTTGGCAACAGCTGCCGCCGACAGCACACACACGCGCCGCGCTGTCATGTCACTGTCACGAGGAAAACATCCGGCGATGGCGCGGCCGTCGCTGCTTCCGCCCGTCTGAAGCCCAAGTTAACATAGCACAGCCGACCGTCTAAAGCTCAAGTTAACATAGCCCAGCCGCCCGTCTAAAGCCCAAGAGAACATAGCCCAGCCGACTGTCTAAATCTCAAGTTAACATAGCCCAGCCGCCCGTCTAAAGCCCAAGTTAACATAGCCCATCGCGTCCGCCCGTCTAAAGCCCAAGATAACATGGCCCAGCCGCCCGTCTAAATCTCAAGTTAACATAGCCCAGCCGCCCGTCTAAAGCTTAAGTTAACATACATAGCACATCTCGTCCGCCCTGCATCCGTTCATCCTTCAGCCACCGATCAATTTTCAACACTCATCTCGTCCATCATCATATACATATTTTTTTTTTTAATTCAACTTCGACAACTGTTGAGAAAACTTAAATTCTGTGGAAAAGAAAAAACAAAATTCTCTTATGTAATTAGATTAGTTGAACATCCATGAGGGCTGAGCACTTGTAACTCGGGCCATGTATATACACTTGCGAAAATATTTACATACCTACCAGCTATGTGTTATAAAACTTTGTAGCATTGTCTGTGTTTCGTGGCTGGCTGGGTTTGTTTCAATTTCATGTCTACTGTCAGCTCACCAAATCTTAGCCATCCTGTGCGGAAGAAAACGCGTCTCCTGAATGGACAAATAGGGCAATTGCTTCTCTTGCAAACGGCCACCAATCACAAGGGAACAATGTCTAGCGTACTGAAATCAGATTTTTTTTTTGCTAAAAATACATTTCCCTACTCATAACTTACTCTCCTGTGACACGGACAATTGTTGTTTCAAAAAGCATTCTTTAAAATGTATTCAAACGTAAGTTTAAAAACTTTTTGTGGCAGCAGCTAAACAATAAAAACTTCAATACCTTCTAATATAATAATAATTGACACGCAAAATCTAGCTTACATTTAAGGATTAGCATTGCATCCGTCCGTCAGTTAAAAGTATGAAGTTACCAAACTTTAGACGGACAGACAGATGAAATTTTTCCGGCCATCTTACCGGCTGCAGGTCACGTGATTGACAGACGGATGAAGGACTGGCGGGGGCGACGGACTATTGCAAATTTTAACTTCCAATAAACTTCCACAAAAAAATCTATGCATTAGCTACTCGTGTGCGTGCGTCAGACAAGATGTAATTGTTTCAATATCAGAAACATTTAAAAAAAATTACCGTCACGACAAATATGATTATAATGAAGCGAAACAAAAATTAACCGATTTTATGGCCATATATTTAAAACGTAGAAATTTTTTCACAATACCATTATTCGAGGATTTGTATTTTCTGGTACGGTGTCAAGCTAACTAGGTGAGTGAAAGACAACTATCTCATTAATTAATCTCATATTTTTCATTAATTGGTTCATTCATTTATTATGAATAACGACTTAACGTCTCAACGTAATTGCTGTAACTGCTGTCGGCATGGGCAAGGCGCGCGACCGCTCGTTGCCTGAGGTCGCGTCCATCCTGGCTCGTCAACAACCCAGTCCACGGGACCCGCCTAGTAGGAGGGGTGTGTGCTAGTGAGGCAGAGCGGTGAGTACGACCTTTGAATATATATACTGTATAGAAGTCGCGAGTGGATAGGATTTACTCTACGTTTTTCAGAAGCGTATGATGAGCAGCTCGGGAACTTCACCGCTGCAGTGCGCTGCCGTAACGCCCTGTATCGTCTTAGTTGTTATTTACACGTTAGAGCGCAGCGCTGTCGCCCGCTGTCATTCCCCCGCACCCCTCATCCATCATTCACTGCAGCTCAACGTCGTTTCACCGGGAGGGGAAAGGGGTGTTTGAAGAGTTCGACAATTGTCCGGTAGGGACCACCACAAGTCGATGCCCTAGAGATGGTGGCGATTGCGGCGGTGAATTAACCAACTACCTCAAAACCGTATTAGAAATTTTAACCTGGGCTGGCAACTTCTATACAGTATATATATTCAAAGGTACGACGATCGCTGATGTCGCCTCTGAGTGCAAGCCTCTGGACTGGCGCGCAGTCTTCTCGTCGTGCGCAGGGCAACTGTGATATTTGAGCGGTGACCGTAACATTAAAAAGGCCGAGAAATGAAGATAAAGGTGTAATGCAAGTCCCTCGAGTGCTTTCAAGAATCTCTATCGGGCAGGTTTCCAACCATAAAAATCATTCAGAAAATACAGGTTTTTAGCAATTTTTCTCTTATAAATATACGGTTCATAAACGAAAATACGGAAAAGGAACTACTCATTCGCCCTCAGAATAGGCTTGGGCGCTTTTAGTAAACAGCCTCGCCACTCTGACATCTCGAGCAGTTTTCAAATCACGTTTTTTTTTCTGAAGCTCTTATTATATAACCAGCCCTTCCCTGACTATTCCCTTGAGTCTTAACTGAATTTCTCGCAAGTAGAAACATGGCGGACGTCGTGGTGCGCCAATGAATTTTTCTCAGCGTACTCCTGTTTCCGCAATCATTTCAATAACTCTCTGTTCTAATGCTATCAACATCTCTGATGACAGCAATTTCGTTGAGACGTTAAGTCGTTATTCATAATAAATGAATGAACGAATGAATGGAAAAAAAAATAGATTAATTAATGAGATAGGTGTCTTTTACTCACCCAGTTAGTTTGAAAGCGTACCAGAAAATACAAATCCTCGACTAAAGGTATTGTGAAAATTTCTACGTTTTAAATATGTGGCCATAAAATCGGTTTATTTTTGTTTCGCTACATTATAATCATATTTGTCGTGACGGTAATTTTTTTTTAATGTTTCTGATATTGAAACAATTACATCTTATCTGACGCACGTACACGAGTAGCTAATGCATAGATTTTTTGTTAAAGTTTATTGGAAGTTATAATTAATATTGTCTCCCTGAAATGTTCATTTAAAGGCGAACAAACTATACTTAATTTATACGAGCCGTCTTTATACTACGCCCATTACACTACTGCCTCGATAAGAACAGAGATAATTAATATTAGTAAAAGTAGCAGTGAGATTTGGAAAATCTTGAAACGTAGCCAAAGGTTTTGGAAGAGGGTGAAACGATTAATGTTATAAGCGCACTCAGGGCTGAAACAAAGCTAAGAACTAGAAATCGCATTTAAGAAAAAAAATCCATGAGCAGAACGTATTTATTTATTTTCACTACTTCGACAGTCTATATTTCCTCATTAAAACTAAATTACACCTAAAAAAAATTTAACACCAGTAGTGTGGGCTAAATATCGTTAAAGACACAGTGACCGATACAGGAATTTATTTGAGGGGTGGCTGAAAAAAAAAATTTAATTTCAACGTGTATTAAGAAAAACTTACATTACTATTGATACTAACACAATGACATATGGGCCTACAGTAGTAGCCATAGGTATCGTGGCTTATCACTTAGAGACCTGCAAAATTCGCGGTTTCGATGGCCTTCAGGATATACTGCACATACCCCTGTACACTCGGGCAAATAACACAAGTTCATTGGCTGCCGACTTGTAAGTCGTCCCAGCTGGTTTGTCTGTGATTCGATCCTTCTTTGGTTGAGGGTTTATAACTGGTTGAGATTCGTCCAGATAAACAGTAAGCCAATAGCAAAATTATCTAAAAGGTATATGTGTTTGAATTCTAGCCTATCCCCGAATGAATCCGCTAATTTTGCAGGTCTCTACTTATCACATAGTAACATACTCTCTTCACTAATATTTTACAATTTTTTTTTCATAACTTAGGGAGGGAGAGGCATATATCCTCCTTATACCCCAACCCCCTTGCTTCCTTCACTGAAGACTGGTATTTCTTGGTAGGAGATGACCGGTGGATGTGCTGAAGTAGGTACATGCAATGCGACTTTGGTGATAACATTTTACAAAACATAGTCTCCCAAATATTATCCTTGATTTGGTAACAAAAAACGAATGTTTGGTAGTATTAAGGCTTGCCATATCTTAAAATCCAGAAAAATGGAAGGTGTACATTTTATTCGACATAGTTTACATTAAAAATAAAAATTACTTGTTTTTTTTTTCTTATTTCACCCTTGAGGAAAAATTAAGGTGCTAAAAGTTTGTGTTTTTCTTTAAATTTAATCATATCTATTAATTTACTAATATGTAAGTAAGATTTTTGATAAGGTTTATGTACATTAAAATTAAGATTGAGTGTTTTTCAGTTTGGTACGCGTAATAAAAATTGTTCTATTATGAATTAAACTTTACATGTAGTAACAAACATTAAAAACGAGAAAATTTTGAGAAGAAATTTATTAATTTCCTATAAGATTATAATAACAGTAATTTCAATCATTTATTTTCATTATTTACTTGATTTAATTTGTTAAACTACACAATATTCCTCGACTACAAAATCCTTTTCAACTACCAAGTTTTGTAGAATCTAGTGGGAATTAAGAACGCCAAATTTGGGAGAATACATATATTTTCACTATGTGACAGTATTATAAATTTCGCTGACCTAATTTTTCTCAGGTCCTGATCCCCTGGACGTGCAAAAATATCAACCTCTAGAGAAAAAAGGCATTTAATTTTTGTGTTGTTACGGTACAACCAATAATTAAAGTTGTTTGTAAACCGTTCCCTGAATAGATTTTTTAAGTATTAACTGCGCACATATTAAGAGTAATAAAACCAAATAAAGTCAAATTATTTAATATTCTATTCTATCTCCATGGTTTGAAAAAATTATGCTTGAATGAAACATCAATTAAAATTTAAAAATTATGCGTCAATTTTCATAAGAAATACTCGGTATCATCTCCCAAAAACGTATTTAGTAAATTCAAAAATAACCAAAGCCATGTGTTGTACAAAGTTACAAAATCTATTTTGTAGTATTACAAACTATTTCTTGGCATCTGGTTCCTAAGGAAATCTTTTGTAAAAGTACATATTTATTTTTCTGTGTGGTTAAGATTGGAGATGCACTATTGTAAACGGCTGAAAGCTACGAACTCACCAAAAATATTGCTGTGTTGTTACGTTGCTACATTCTTGTATTGCTACCGACTCAGTTCTCGTGTTCGGGTTGAGTATAAGCCAGACACCCTTGCCACGTGTCTGGTGCACTTGCGACGACTGCCAAAAAGGGCCTTAACACTAAGTTAAGGACGGTTAAACAATCAACTACATTTTTCATAAAATTAAAAAAGAAAACAGTTTTCAAAATTTTTATCATTGTAAAAAAATATATATTAAAATATTATTGAAAAATTATATTCGCAGATTACATACTTTCTTTTTCTTTCTTTCAAAGATTTCAAACGTGTTTACGTAATCAGAATCGTTACGCAGAATTAACTAATGCTGTTCTACCAACATGTGAGCAAGAAACACCATTTTCCTAAAAGTGATTATTTTCATTTGTTTTAATCGCAACGTTAAAGTCATATTAATAGAACTATAAGGCAGTAAAGTTTTTTTCAGTCAACGTAATTAGCTCACCGGATTAATCAAAATACACAGCTGATTGATGAACATAATGCTGTAATTTTTCAATAAGCAGACATTATACGGTGTATTACATTCACGCAAATTGTATTTCGTATTTCGTGGGATTATATGTTCGATAGCAATGGCAGGACTAATACTTATTTAAAAATAATAATTTGAATGATCACATCCATTTTCTGGTCGAGATTAGCTACTTCTTAAAACAAATTAATTATGTAACATTTTTTTCGTTTTTAAATTGCACTACATGGTAAGGTAAACAAAGAATTTATTAGTAAAATTTGGCTTTTACGTATACGTACCATGTAACACAGTAAGTTATAAATAATTTTAACATATATAGGCTAATAGAAAGGCAAAATCTTGAACATTACAATTAGGGAGTTATTTTTTTTAATTTTTTTAAGTAAATTGTAAACGAAACTGTAGATGTTCAACTGAATTTACGAAATAATAAATACAAAAATAAATTTAAAAATTGTAGACTAACTTGTGTTATTCCTGCTAAAGGTAAAACATACTTACAAGGCTAAAATAGTTAAAATCTCTGACATAAAAAATGGTATAAGTTTTTTTTTTCATGAGAAAAAAAAATTATTAATTTTCCTGGAGAAATGAATAATTAGTCTAAAAATATATTACTTTATATTACAAAATAAATTCTTTTTTAGGAATTTTGAACCTTTTTCTTTTTAGTAAACGTGTCAACGAAGCGTTTTTAGCTCCACTTTTTTTTTGGTGTGGCGGTTTAAGTTTGAAATTCATTGCATGGAACGCTTCTCACAAAAGGGGGGGGGGGGGGGGGGGGGAGAAGGGAGGATAAATTTTACTAGGTACTTAATAGAGCCTAGAAAATTCGGACCACAATATCACTGAAACCTAAAAAAGATTTTTGCAGCCATTTCGCACTTCTATCATAATTTCTGTCTTCTATGTTTGTGGGCCTACAATAAATTATAAACCAAAAGAATCAATCCTTTGAAAGTAACAGATGAATACCTAGGGAATGTCAGTTAAAAGTTACGTGTTCTGTAGACTTCATTCCGTTTCTGAAGTCTCTATGAACTATTCAGGAGCTCCAAAATGCTCGATTTAAAATAAATAAATAAATAAATGAACGAAGGTGTTTATGAGAATCGGCACAGCCAAAGAATCTGCGTGTTTGAACTTGCCTGCGGGGTTACGCAACGTACTCTAGAACAAACAACCGCCCGCTAATCAAGAGACCCTTCCGGCGTGCTCCACATCGCGCGATACGCGGCGACCGCGGGCGCAGGAAGTCTCAAGCCCGCCGAACCAGCGAGCGCGGTGAAGCCCGGAGGCGGCGGCCGGCAGGTTAATGTCGCGAGTGAGGTTATGTATCGAGCGCTCGGTGCGCAAGGAGGGGGAGGGCAGAGTCCCCGGGCGAGCGAGGTGCGGCGCTGTGCACGGACCCGCACGGTAGTCCACGGCAGCTCCCAGCGGCCCCCGATGCGGGCGGAACAAAAGCCACTCACCTGTCACGCTGAGCAGCGACATCTTCGTCCGTTTCCGCGGTATTCTCGCACACACACACAAGCACAGGCAGACGCACTCACTACTAGTTTAACCTACGAAGGAACGTGAATCCCTATTATTTTTTTTTTTACCTACGCTATTTTTTCTGTTATTAAGGCAAATCGTTTTCTTCTCCCGTTAACTTTAATTTTTTTTAATTTTCTTAAAAAAAAAATTTTCACTGCGTCTACGCGAACGTATGCGGCTGAACTAAAAAAAAAAAAGAAAAAAAAATCAGTGCTCGTAACTGCTATTTCAAATGATAAAAAGGTGGAGTCGGAACCGGAGAGCGGTGGGGTCACATGACTCCGCTCGCTGTCGCGCGAACTCTGACATGTGTCCACAGGCGACTGGGACGCGCGCAGCCCTCACACACCGCCCGCTCCGCACCGGCGGCCATGTTGTGACGTCACGGAGCTCGTGAGCGCCCCTGGTTGCATGCGTGTACACCGCGCGAACCCCTTCTATTGATCGCCCTCCCTCTCCCCGCTGCCGCGTAGCGCCCGCGCGGACCCGAGACGCCGAGTCCCCGTGCCCCTAGCGCCCTCCCCTCTCCTGTCTGCGCCCCCCCCCCCCCCCCAACGTTCCCCCTTTCGCGCTCTTCCGCCGGCGGCCGGGTGATCAATAAAACCCACCATAGCACGAGGGCCTAGTACGGGGATTTCCCGTCCGGGAAAAGAGTTGAGCATTGCTACCTTGCGGCGATCGTGAGAACTGCTGCTTCCCGCGACTGCTGCCATCTGTCGTGTTTAAAAAACTTTTGTACCGTAAGTCTCAAACATTCTTTGGCAACTTTCAACACACAAAGGCGACAGCTATACACCTATAGATATTATGGTCCGTGCTTTAAATGTCATGGTACTTATTTCTTTCTCTCATACTTCAAACACAATTAATTTGCGCAGAACATTTTTTTTTTTTACACATCTGGGAAAATACTATTAAGTCTGCAAATGCTAAAATTGGAATAAATTTAAAAAAAATAAAAGACTTCAGTAGAATTCACGTTATTTACGAAAATTGATTGTGAAACAAGACATAGCAAGTATTTGCAAATAAGGATATTTATAAATTATTCAATACAGTTTATTATACACAAGTTTCGCAAAATATGAATTTTTGATGTGTAACATCATAAGCTTCCGGTATACGGCATTTGGCTGGAGTAATTTCACGAACGAGGCGGAAGTCGTGGAAAACGGAAACGTGTAACAACCGCGGTGCTGCCTGCTGCCATCTGTGGCGGATGGCGCGAACCAGAAGTTCACAAAAGAAAGTCAAAACTTCAAAGTATTACATAACTGTTCGGCGAATTTTTAATAATGTGGGCAGTGGCGGCTTCGCAGGGCTTTACCGATCTCCCGAGACCAAACCCCTTGAACAGCAGGGCGACGGCGTAACGATGTGACGGCGGCGAGTGAAACGTAAGGTAGCGGTGTGGTGGGGTGGCAGGCAGGAGCGCAACAACTAAATTTCCAAAGGGGGGGGGGGGGCAATATACCTTTTTATAAAGAATCATTGATCCCACCTATTGAAGCGGGGTGTCCGGGGGTCCTCCCCCGGGAAAATACGTATTTCAAGGTGGTTAATGGTGCTATTTAAGCAGTTTTACTATCTAAAAATTGATTACACAGCACTTTCTTTGCCCCCGTTTGCCCCCACTTCAAGGTTTCAGGGGGGGGGGGGCAAAATACCCTTGCCCCCCCCCCCTGTTGTTGCGCCCTTGGCGGCAGGCAGTGGACTCCGACGGTGTCTGTTGCTGGTAGCTGGCTGGAGGGGTGTGTATGTATGTATGTATATATACACTCACTCACACACTTCTGCTGTCTCCAGATTATTCGCGGATGGCCTCGGCAACCACCATGGCAGTCAAATGGCCGAGAACGTTCGAAGCAGTGGTGGGCAGAAACAGGGGCGCAACAACAGGGCGGGGGGGGGGGGCAAGGGTATTTTGCCCCCCCCCCCCCCTGAAACCTTGAAGTGGGGGCAAACAGGGGCAAAGAAAGTGCTGTGTAATCAATTTTTAGATAGTAAAACTGCTTAAATAGCACCATTAACCACCTTGAAATACAAATTTTCACGGGGGAGGACCCCCGGGCCCCCCGCTTCAATAGAGGGGATCGATGATATTTTATAAAAAGGTATATTGCCCCCCCCCCCCCCCCTTTTGGAAATTTAGTTGTTGCGCCCCTGGGCAGAGCTGAGCAGGGAGCATACCATCCCAGACTTGAAAGGAGTTTTAAACCGGCGCCCAGCAGTTAGAGCGTTGCGGGTCGGTACCAACGGGATGTCAGGCGTGAAGTTGCGTGAGTTACCAGGGACACAAACAGTTCCCCGGTAACACGTGCACGAGGGGAGAGTTATTAAATAAGTCACAAAATTGATATGGTTTACCGTGTAATAGTATCAAGAATGTAATTTGATGGCAGCGTTATCTATCTTTTATGATATTCGTGCCACACTGACTGGGCAGCATCCGCACGAATACGTAATTCATTTTTTTTTTTTTTTGAAAAATGACAACGGTGCTGGATGATTGTATGGTAAAATAGCAGCGTGACCCATTGTAGCTGAGACAACAACCCAAAGTATTGTATGCACCTGGTATTGAGGTACTGATAAAACTATGGAATAAGTGCATAAATATTGGTGGAAGTTAGTTGAGGAATAAAAAAAGTTTTGAAGTTATTAACTATCATTGTAAGTTATTTTAACTATCCTTTTCAGTAGTACATATATATATATATACATATACACACATATATACTATATATGAAACTTCGGGTATAGTGTGCTAGGGTGTTGATTGTGAATAGGGTCAATAACCGGCAGCCATATCGCATTGTGACGGCATTACAGCCATATTGGATGACCCTGACCCCTGACCCCGTTCTCCATCTTGAATGACCTCTAAACTGACCGCCATCTTGGATTCTGCCAGGTTGTTTTCTAAAACTTTCCGCAATTTTGTTTTCTTTTAATTTCCGCCATATTGTTATCCACCATATTGAATCATGAGGTCACTCCCGCCATTATTGAAAAACCGTAATTGTCCAAATAACTGAAACATTTTAATTTATAAGTTTAAAGGAAAAAATCACATCATGAGCCTTGGAGACCTCTGTTCGAATCCTGGCGAGGTCAATCGGT
Source organism: Bacillus rossius redtenbacheri (assembly GCF_032445375.1). Classification (NCBI taxonomy): domain Eukaryota; kingdom Metazoa; phylum Arthropoda; class Insecta; order Phasmatodea; family Bacillidae; genus Bacillus; species Bacillus rossius. Next base: position 30,013,302 of record NC_086339.1, on the reverse strand, counting down.
TAGAGAGACGACATGCTCTTCCTGACCCCCACCACTACAACAAAGTCATATATTATTTCCACGTTAAGACATCATAGCAACCATCTTGGATCTGCCCATTGTTTACATATGCTATAGTTCACTGAAGCCATTTTGGATAATTTCATTTTCGCTGGAGTATAGTACTATCAATGACCAGATCTTCAGTTATTGTTACGTCCGCATTCTTGTCTGCAATCTCGGCTGCCTTATTGAGAATCTGTAATTATCAATAAAATAATTAGGAAAAATTAAAAAAAAAAATCATTTAAAACATTACCTTTTGTTACGTTGTATGTTTTTTTTTTAAACGATAACTGTCCTTGGTTTGATCCTTGATCGATGAGAAAAGAAGAGTTTATTTAATTAAATAACACTTTAGTTTAATATTTTATCATAAAATTAAATCTTTCAGTTTCTAGAATTTAAAAAAAAAAAACATGCTCATAAATATTATTAATTACATAACTTCTACTCTACTACAAGTACTAACACATATTGGCCCTTTAGCATTTCTCGAAAAAAAAAAAAAAATTCTTTCTGGAATGCGAAGCAAGTCCTTTACATTTCTCGTAGTGTCTTTTCAGGGCAGTTCTACATGACTGTTGATCACCACATATGTCACACACATGAGAGTTCTCTGTTTCATTGAGGGGGCAGGTGTATATTACATGATGCCTTGCATTTCCCATGTTTGTAGTTCCTGCCGCTGACGACTCGCTGCAGAAGTCATCCGCTGCGGCGAACGAGGCATCGAGTTAGTTGTGTGTGGTGCCCCGAGAGAGTATGTCCTCAACCCGAAGGAGCAACTCTTTAGACTTTACTGCAATATGTTTAGGCGAGCACGATATATACATCGCATTAACAGGCGGGGTATAACCTGGACAACCGCCTTAAGACTTACCCGACGTACGGCGGATTTCGGACCCGCCTTCAGTCCTAAGATATTTTGTATTTTTTGTAAATAATTGTTTGTAAATGTGTAAATAAATATCGAATTATCGCTCTATATACACGTTAAATAGTATAAACAATAATGCAAATATTCTTGTTTGCCAAGCTCTAAAGTTAGAGAGGAATTTAATGTTACGTAGTCGATATTCTCGTGTTTTATCAGGTATGCAGGCATAATTGTTTTCTCTTATGCTATAAAAAAAATATGTTTGGAATAGAAAACTTTACGTAAATATTGTTTCGCGTGAGGGCATAAATGATCTTTATGTTAAGAATCGTTGACTGAGTTTAGGGCTGTCAATACCCATAAAATAGGTATAATAAAATGTTCAGTTTTGTTTCATGAAATAATCGGCCACGCATTTATACACTTTAGTAGTCCTTTTTTTTTTTTACAGCGTGGTCGTTCACATTTGCAGTGGAGACTGTAGCAGGGCGAACACGAGTGCGGTGGTCAGACACCGTTACCATTAAGGCTCTTCATACCTTGATATTCAGGCCCTTGTCAATTATTAATTCCTCCACAATATCAAGGAAATATCTTTGACCAAAATATTTCTGACACTGACTGCAATTAAATGGTTTTAGGTAAGAACCCAAAACACACTCGGTCCTCTCATGTAGCTAAGCATTTTATCTTAACGTAAACGCCTTGCTGCAGTAACTACAACGGTAGCCTTTCCACATACATCGATCCGGAATCCACAATAGCTTCAGATGCATACTGAAAGTTTTTCCAAACACAAGTGTGTTTCGGTCTGAAGCCTGAATGCCTAATCATGCAAGGTTTAAGCTATGCAGGAGGGGTAGCATGCACCATGTGCTTTGTTCGGGGATTGGCCAGCCATGGCAGCGATTGATGTCATTGCTAACCCCCCTCACTCTTAACTCTGGGGTACAACCAGATAATTTGGGCTCACATAAATCCTGCATAGACACAGTGAAAACCTCAGGCTCTTTCATGCGGGGTGCAAAAATAATGCATTATGCAAGCGTGTTTGTTACAAGAAACAGAAGAATGTTCCAGGAATAATAGTTGGTCTGGGTACAAAGAAACTACTAAGAGAGGGGCGGGAAATTGGACTTCACTGTCTGCATTGGTTTGGGCGATACTGGATTTTATTTGGGTTGAGGGGGGGGGGGAAGGGGGAAGGGATGCCTTTCATCTTTTCTCACCCGGCTAGCAGCCAGCGCACACTTAATACCAAGAAGGTGAAATTATGTGTGGGGCACGTATTAATTAAATTAAATATCAGAATGGTAGCTTGGATTTCTTATATTAAAAATACAAAGTATTTTTTAATGTACCGAAACTAACCAACCAAAAAGACGATTTCAGAGTTTTTTTATTATGTGGCTAACCCAGGGGTTCCCAAAGTGTGCGCCGCGGCGCCCAGGGGTTCCCAAAGTGTGCGCCGCGGCGCCCAGGGGTTCCCAAAGTGTGCGCCGCGGCGCCCAGGTGCGCCGTAGAAAGTTAAGAAGGGCGCCGTGAAGCGATTCTCTTTACCATTCTCCGAAACCTCAACTTAAGTGTTCGCGGGTACAAAATAAACAATTTAATTTCTAGCGCTCGCGCAGTGCTTCGCTTACTTGCGCACTCGCCGATACTTATCTACTACACGCCCGAGACAACTGTGGTCCCGGTAAAAATGTGAACTACCCAAGGTCAGACGGACCCCTCCCTCCGCAACACTGTCTGTCCCCTCCCTTCCCCTAGTTCGCGGGTGGGACAAGTAGAGCCGTTACCATGTCACGGCAATAAACTGTGTTGAAACGTTTCTTGCATATGCTACATCAATTAATCGCAAAAAAAAATCTTTGATTATAGGCGAATGTATAGCCTACCAACATGTACGTTCAGTTTGGTGCTGAGTGAAATAATTATTATAATGCAAAGGGTACAGTGTGATGCTGTGACGATTGTTTGGTACACATTGACATATCTTTATAGACACCTTATTTCGCTGTTTCATACAAATATACCTTCAGTTTATCACATTATTTCTTACGTACTGCACGACTGCGCTACATGGTCTTCCTTTCATCCATATACTCTTGCTTACATGTTGCGTCCGTAAAAAAAAGGAAATATCGCAAATACGATGATAGCTATTTGGACTTCGGCTTAACGTCAATAGAAGTAAATAATGAAGAAAGACCGCAGTGTGTGCTCTGTTTGAAAATTTTATCAACCGAAAGTATGCTTCCAAGTAAGTTAAAGCGACATCTCGAAACCATTCACCCGGCTATGGTTGACAAATCGCGTGATTTTTTTAAATAGGAAATTACAAAATTAAAAAAAAAAAATGTGTTTATGTTAGCAACCTTCAAGGTAGCATACAGGGTGGCGAAATGCAAAAAACCTCATACTATTGCAGAAGAGCTTGTTCTACCGGCTGCTCTCGACATGGTGAATATTATGGTGGGAGAATCGGCGGGAAAATGAATTTCTAAGGTACCCTTATCTAACAACACTATCAGTCGAAGAATCCATGACATAGCTGAGGATCTAAATCTCCATTAATAGAAAAAATAAAAGGCAAGGAATTTGGTCTGCAACTTGACGAGGCTACTGACAGTCACAGTAATAATGATGCACATCTGATTTGTTACGTACGCTTTGTGGCTGACAATATTATTGTCAAAGAACTCTTATTCTGCAAAAACATTACCGAAAGTACAAAGGCTCATGACTTGTTTGAAATTCTTGACAAGTTTATTACAGAAAATTGTTTGAATTGGAAAAAATGTATTGGTGTATATACAGATGGTGCTCGATCAATGTCTGGCAGGTACGGAGGATTACAAGCCCTTATTTGTAAAAAAAAGCCTTGCATGCTGTGTCGACCCATTGCATCATCCATAGAGAAGCGCTTGCGTCAAAGTCGATGAGTTCTGAATTAAACCAAGTATTAGAACATGTCATTGGCACTGTAAACTACATTAAAACTAGACCACTAAAAGCCAGACTTTTCAAAAAACTATGCATAGATATGGTAGCTGAACATACGGCACTGATATATTACTGCAATTCACGATGGCTTTCCCATGGAAATGTCTCAATTCGTGTGTTCGAATTACATGAAGAAATTCATAGTTTTTTTTTTACAAGAGCATCAGAACTCCAGATACTTTGCTGAACTAGATTTTTTGCTAAAACTAGCATATTTGTGCGACATACTTGAAAAACTTAACAAACTGAATCTGTCTTTGCACATTCTGAAACTACTGGAGAAGATCGCTGCGTTTAAGAAACAACTGTAGTTTTGGATTTAAAAAATGAATGAAAATCGCGGTCAAGTTTGTTTCCCGCAGTTGTATGAATATGCGACATCAAATGAGCTTGTTGTCTCACAAGACCTGATGACCCTTTTCACGGAACACCTTTCGAAGTTCATTTAATGGTTTTCAAAATACTTTGCCGAAGATGATGTCGATAAATATGCGTGGATCCAAGACCCATTCCATGCACAAGCTCCGCCAGAATTTACATCGGAAGAAGAAGAAAGTCTCATTGAACTCTCGTGCGACAGGAGCCTTAGAACTAGATTTGCATGTTCTGATTTGGTGGAGTTTTGGATATCGGTTCAAAATGAATATCCCACTTTAGCTTCAAAAGCTATAAGAATTTTCATTCCTTTTGCAATATCTTATTTGCGCGAAGCTGGATTTTCAGCTGTAGCTGTAATCAAGAGCAAATATCACTCAAAGATCAATGTGGAGCAAGAAATGCGAGTAGCAGTGTCAAACCTTATTCCACGTTTTGAAAAAAATGTGTGAAGATCACCAAGCTCACCCATCACATTGACTAGCTAGGTAGCTATTGTATTTTATTTTTGTTTTTCTTAAGTCTCTCTTGAATGTTTTTGTGTTAATTTTATATTCTTATAAATATAAAAATACAGTTCAGATTCATAATGTGGATATTTTAATTTTTTGATTATCTACCCAACTAGTATCATTGTACCTATCTATTTCGACGAGCCAAATAGGTTAGGGCGCCGAGACAAAATAGTAAACATGTATGTGCGCCGCGGACTGAAAAAGATTGGGAAACCCTGGGCTAACCTAACCAACCGTACACACAATTCCATAATATTTTTAATGTACCGATATAACCAATTCACAGTATTAATGAAGTTAACATAACCAACCATCCATCCATGATTTTTTTATGTAACAAACCTAACGATCACTCAATATGGAATAACCATTGGTAAACTAAGTATGACATCCTCTAAGAGGATTTTTGTGAAACATTCCAGAAATATAAGATAAAATTTTGAAATTATAGTTTCATCATTACTTATTTGTACTGTTTTTACTGAATAAATTTAAAGAATTTTTAGATTCTAAACTCTAGCATTCTTGGATAAAATTTTGATCACATACAAGATATCTCGTTTTTCTGTACCATTCAGTTTTGGATTCAAAATTCTCTCTAATCATATCAGCTTTATCAATCTTAATAGGAAATCGAGGCCGCGCATAAATTTTGTTACAACACACCAGAAATTTTGTTACTACACAACAGGATATTTTTTAGGTACCATTATTAGTAAATAATGACTAAAAAAAATTGAATGAGATGTATAAAATCTAACCTTGGTAACGGGTGAATTAATGTGGTCTCATATTGTAAACAAACTTACAATACGAAACTCAAACACTAAATTTAATAAAGAATTCTTTAACATAAAAGTAAGTGTGACAAACATATGTAAAATATGTTTTCAACTAAATTTCTGTACGTTAATCACACGTAGGTTTTTACAGCCGCCGCAAAAATTCGTAGAATATAAAAAATAATTTCATTTGCATAATATATTTATATGTTAAATAATATAATGAAATGGCTCCGATAAGAGAAAAAAATATATATATATTTTTTAAATTTAAATTTGGCTTTGAACCTGATTTTCGGCAAGGGATTTTTTTGATACTGCCCATTTTAATAAAATTACATTAAAAGGTTACATAATACTACAAATTTTCCCCTCGACATTGTGAACCTTGGTTCGCGCCATATGGCAAAACCGAGGTTCCCCATTTCCATTCCATTCACGAAATTACTCCTACTAAATGCCATATACCAAGAGCTGAGATGTTACACATCAATAATTAATCGGAGATTAGAAAATACATGACACGAAAAATCAATCATCAATCAACATAATCATTAAAGAACTGCAATTTCGAATACATTTTAAGTTTCGCACATCTTTAAAATTATTTAAACAGATGTAATCTAGGTGGTGGGGGATAAAAAAAAACTAGCCAAGAGAAGTACTTAAGCACCACCTAGCATGTGTGAACCCCAACTAAAAATTCTGTTTTTTTTTAAACAGATTCCCTAGAATGATTCATGCCAGTGGGTCATCACTAGATAAGGGCCTACAATCAGAGATTAGGAAAGGATACAGATGGAGCATTGTACATCAGACGTGAAGCCGTTTTTCCCCCATTTTTTCTGATTTTCAAATACCAATATGGCGGATATTTGTATCAGCTGTTCTAGCCAACTTCTATTAACAACTGTAGTTAAGCTGTTCGGAATAAAATTAGATAAAAATGTTACTAGTTAATATGTTTATATATATTAAAAGTCCGAAACAAATCATGATACAAATGCAATGATATGAGTTGACATTTTTCTCTAATTTAACCTCCAATACAGATAGAGCTGTTGCATTTTTAAACAAACGGCCACCATATTGGTACGTGTAGTACACTGAACTCCCCTCCCCTTTTAGTATCAACCCCCTATCGAGATTCAGACCTTATTCTCCAGCTGTATATTTCTCTAATATTTGCCTACAATGCACTTACTGTACATAAAGATTAGAGATGGGTTGTGAAATCTCAACCTGTGTTTTAGTGATTTAGTTGCAGATATCAAAAAAATCGCAGTCACAGTCTGTGATTCACCTCACTGAAAAGTACTATTTGCACAGCACTATACTTTATGCAAAAGTAATCAGTACGAAACTGATTTAAAAATATACATAGGCAGAAAATAAAACAATATTTTCTTTGCTGCATGCATATAATAATATATTTTTTTTTTATATTTTATAAGCTTTACAAATTTCTAAGAGACAGTTGAAAATCATTTTTATTATAAACACAGAACAAAACTCTGAAATACTCAAAACACACATCAGTTAGCTCCCAAGTGGCAAACTTTACAACAAAATCACAGACCAGGAAACCTGACCAATATGTCTCCACTAATGTCTTGGACACATCGCCATCTTTAACACCAACAAAAAAAAAACTACTTAACATTTGAAAACTGACACAGCCATAACAAGTTGTGGCAGAAGTGCTACAAATGAGATAACTCAATCATAACGCTCAATTAAGTATCACAAACAATTATGTACACACATGAAGCATTTCTCACTCACATTTTCTGAACTGAATAAGCACACCGAAACAAATCTCTTCCCACTCATGCTCAGTATCACTGAGATACATTTCTGAGCATTGCGCAAGACAATTCAATACTGCACTTCACAAATTTCACCATTTACTGAATCACTGCATCTGTATGGGATTGTGCACAAAATGAGAGCGTAGTGTTGCCAGACTCAATAACCCTAGTAGAGCAGAGTTACGATCTTATCGATCAGCATGTGAAAAACACGGAGAAACTTGTACAATGACTCGGACAAACACTGACCAAACACAAAACGGAGAACACAGGGCACCGCTCCACCCGCCATATTGCATTAATGTGTTTTCATACCATTATATTTGATCTAAAATTTATACAGATGTTCCATTGTACTGTATCAACACTGCATTGTGTTCTGAAGGAAATTCTGTTACCAAATATATTTGTAAAAAGTTACAGTAAATAGCATACATAATAATAACTTTCACATGACCAGTTGCATTATGATACAATTACTAGAAATTTATTTTTTTGAGTTTTCAAGTTGTAGGAAACTAATAAAATTACGTACTTCTAAAATCTCAATTTTGAAATATTTCTTTTTAAAAATCGGAAACTAGCAAGAAATCAAAAATTCAACATGGCGGGTGAAACACAGCCTCAAATTTAAGCACCGTACTGTCACAGACTAAGTGCAAACATGGCACAAAATGCTATCTGCGTGCAAGACGGAAAAAGCAAAAATGCATACAAGAGGTTAAAAAAATGATAATGGCACGGAGCAGGAAATTGTTTTAAAAACTTTTTTCACTATATTATATATATTTTATAATGAAAATAAGTTATCTAACCATCAATATCAAGCAATATCCATCAATGCCTTTTGCATATGTTCACCAACTATCAGTTTAAATAAACTTTTCAGTTATAACTTAAATATAGGCCCAATGTACTTAGAACTGCAGTAAGTTTCAAGTTAGAATTATTACAATTTTGCATAAGTTTTAGATAAACTAGTTTTCTTACACCATGTATGTATAAGGAATCAGGTTTTTAGGTATGGTGAAGCACCCTACAGTTTACTACAGGTTTTGGAAGGCAGTTCTTTAAAATGTATGGCACTCCCAAGTTTGATCTTATTAACTACTTTGCCTTGGAAATAGGGATGGGCTGGTTGAATCTTTGAACCCTCCAATACCATCAAATATAGTATCTGAAATATTTTGTATTTGAGAAGAAAAATTTTTGAAAAAATAATGGAGGAAATATAATATAAATTATACACTAAAAACCCAGAATTTTTTTTAGGCCTGTTTATGTTTTTCTTAGTAATCATTTTATTACCATTCCGCAACATCTTGTAGCCCATATTTAATATGTATGTATGTTTAAAAAACACATTTAAAAGGTTGAATGTTTTAACATCATAGTAAATATAGTTTTATTTCTTGGACATTTTATTTTTGACCCTTGACACCTATATTTGATTCAAGGAATAGTTCAAGGAACTCTTTGTGATTCAGATTCAAGAAAATTGAGATGCAATCCTGTATACTTATACATTACTAACAAACATTTTGGAAGTAAAATTTATTTAAAAGAAACTAGTACTCTTTCACAAAAATTTGTGATTTCAGCCAAACACAGAAAAATAAAGTATGTATTAACATTATTTAGATGTTCATAATCTACATTTAAAAATTAATTCTTTAAGTTAAAAAACAAAGTTACACTCCACTGCACGAAATAGCATACATGAAAGTTAAGTCAACAACTGGCTAACTAGTACTTTTCACTGCATCTGTTTTTTGTTGGAAAGACACATCAGTACCTCGAACTTCTCTCTTCAGTTTTTTTATTTACTGTATTAAGAAAAAAGCAATTTACAGGGGACATTGTATAGCAGCAATAATATTACACTTCAGTGTCTCACAAACATTAAGGTATTAAAATCAAGTTTCCAGGAAGATTTTCTTATTAAGGCATCTGAAAACACCATTTTTTTCTCCAGTCAAATTTGAATACAAAACAGGTATCAAACTAAAATAATAAGAGAATTTTTTTCTCATGATTTTTGACAATAGTTAAAAGACATTATTTAAAAAATATTATACATTATATTTCACCTCAATGGTTATAAATACTTTAAACTATAAAAAAAAGTATGCTTTCAAATTTTTAGGGATTTTTTTTTCCAGTGGGTGCAAACAGCTTATTAATCGCTTCCCTTGTTCTCAAATTATCAAAATATTTCTGCATCATAGATTGTCTCCCAATCTTAAGTTCTGCAGTTCTGCTGTTAACTGTGGCCATGAATAAATAACCCTGGTACTTACATCAGGCCCATTATAATATATTGAAACTGGGATGTACACATTTATTTTGTTCAGCAGTGACTCAACTTCAATTTTAATTGCAGCACAACGTGATACGAAACTACGCTTAGAATAAAAAACAAATATACATAATTTTAAAGTGTAATTAAAATGTTTTCATTTAATAATAAATTGTTTTGATATTTGAAGTTTAGAAGATCTCCACAGACCTCATCATTAAAGTACATACATACTTCAAACTCTATTTAAATATAACTTTATTGTAATTTGACAGATTTCAGAAAGGTAATAGTATAATATTTATAATAGCATATTAATAATATGGCATACACCTGTATGTGGAAATATTTAACACTGTGGGATTATGATAATGAAATTTATACCAACAAACTCAACACAATTCATTACAGCATCGACCAAGAAATTCTGCAGCGATAAATTAATCCAATGAGTGTCATGTGGCTGCAACAGAAATGGGGGCCACATGAAAAGTAATAAATAATTTTTAAAAAAATCCACTTTGCAGGAAAGCCAACAAAAAGTAAAATAATTTTTAGCCAGAAAGGATTTTTCCTGCACCCCACCTTTACGTCTTTCATTAGGTTTGATGGTCAAACATTCCCCGAGACCCCTACTTGAGGCAACCACCCCTATCCTATGCACCCCCCTCCTACTTTCCTTTTTATCATTTCCACATCTGCTTGCCTGCTAGGTAGTTTCCATTCACTTCCTCTTTAGCCTCTGTACCTATGTCTTCCCACAATCATCCTACCGTTACCTTCTCTCTGTCTCTATGGTTCTCTCCTTCACTGTCCAAGCTCTCGTATCACTTGCAATTAACGAGTTTAACCATTTAATTTTATAGTAGCTAGTGATACGATGCTTAGTGCCGCATGCAGAGTCCGGTAAGAAAGATTCAAGCAAAAACTTTGCAGGTTGATCAAATGGAGAAAAAAAACCTTCACTTCGCTCAAGTAACAACTGAGTCGCGGCAGCCTTTTAATTCCTCTCGGAAAGCAACATCTGTTGCCTAGTTGCCCACAACCTTTCTCTGCCATGTTCACATTACCAGTCTATTCATGAGCTGTAAAAGAAAATAATCATCAAAAACTCTTCTCTTCATAAACAGTTAAACAAACTAATAATATTTACCCTCATTTCAGCACAAACAAAAAAAAGGTACCACAGTGTATCACAATTACAGGATGCCGCAAGGAAATTTTTTTTCCCGCAATATTTACAGGCCTAAATTTTTTAGCAGACCACAGACAAGACAGTCAGCTGTAGTAAAAATATTAATCATGGAAAATTGGAAATTTAAAATATAGTCTTTGTACAAAAGCTTGGTTGAGTATCTGAAATATTTTTATGCTTGAAAGGCTGTTCACACAATTTATTTCCAATTTTTTTTTTCCAGTAAGTCACATTTTCTTGCAAGGTGTTAAAAAAATAATGCCTTTGTATGCAACCCTAATTGCAACTTACGCAAAACCCCATAGGAAATTTAATATAATGTTTTTCCCTACAAATGTGTGGATTCAAAATAAATGCTACACTTCACTAGCAACATCATAATCTAAATCATTTGTAAGTGCTGCATCCTGGTTTTTCAATTGGCAAATGATCTGCAATGGAGAATGTCCACAATTGTTTACCCTAATTAAATTCAATAGAATCAATGCGAGGCTTAAAATTAATATATATAGATTTTTCTGTGTATTATTATAATTATGGACTATGTCTGGGTTTGAAAAATAAATAATTTAAAATATCTCATAATATTTATCATTTGAATAGACTTAGCCAAAGATAATACGTAGAAAATTTCAAATGTGGCAGATAGTTCCATATAGAAGGCTTTTACTTTTTTGATAGAAAGAACAAATGTACAATTCACGTTACTTACCACATTCAATTAATTTTATCACATACCTACTGCATTTAGGTCATATCCAAATTCACTCTTCCCCCCTTTTCTCTTAAGCTATTAGCTGTTCAATTAATTTTATTAACATGCATTTATTTCGTGTTTTGATAAATGCTTATTACAATTTGTGGAACTCTATCGAAAACACTAAAAATATATTTTTTATACAGAAAATTATTTTTGTCCTACTTGGGAATATACATACATGCTCCAGCCTGCTGAAAATGAATTAAGTGCCCAACCAATTGCAGTCTGTACACACCTTAACCAGAAAAAAAATTATATTTGTAACATTAATTTAATTAATTTTTCTTTCATAAATATAATTTTTTTGCTATTTACCTAAAAAAAAAATATTTAATTTTCCCTGAATCATGCAGCAGCATGAAATTTTTTCCTGCTATCCAGAGTAAATAAAGAGAAAATGTTGGAGTATAACATGAATTCTCGACCAAAGTCCCATTCCAAATTTCTTTATGACACTTGCTGACAAATCCCAAGAACTAAGCATAAATACCAATTCTATACATGGCAGGGGCGTAGCCAGGGGGAGGGTTTTAGGGGTTCAAACCCCCCCCGAAATATTCAAAATATCTCATTAATATATACTGAAATATTAACACTTGTTCCACGGTAATTGCTCACTATTACAACAATGTTTTGAACATGCCGCGCTGCCGCCGCACGCCGCCGATTATCCAATGACACTGCCCGCATCATCGTATTCGTTTGGTAACCTTAGACTTGATTTCGTGTTGTAACCCGCGCCGCGCATGCATCCGTTGCGTGCAATCAGCTCGGCTATCGCCAGTCTCCACCGATCCCTTGCCACCGATCACTGAATCTGTGTACCGTGTACTGTGAAGTGTGGACAATTGGACATAGTTATTTGTGTGATCATTGCTCTGGCTGTGATTTCACGTCGAGTAACTTAAGTGGCCACTGGCCATATTACAGGAGTAAGTAAATTGTAATCTTCTTTACTTACTATAAAATTAATTCGCTTCCCGCTTTTGTCTGGTTGTCTCTATAGCTGTTAGTTTGCAACTCTGTACGCCTAGATCTTCTAAACTACTCAACTTATGTTAAGGCTGTAAGGGTATATTATCGTAATATACATATACACCTTTAGAGAAATTCGAAACTTCATTCGGTGAACAGTTCCAGTCGCCGAGAAGCCATCGTGGATTAGAAAGTTGTTTTGTTTACATCAAATTTTTATTTTTTTTTTGTTTGCTGATTTCGCTTAGAAAACTTTGCTAATTCTATTTTAATATTAATTATATAAGAGTAAAATTACGTTTTTTATAACCTTGTGTTTTGTAAAACTATGAATCAGTAACGGCTTTGTTTGGAGTTTCGGGCTCGCTGCATGTGACTGGTCCTCGTCGCGGCGGGCGGCATTTCAAATGTTTGAATAAAGCTGGAATCACAATACCACGACGGCTCCGACACGACAGGTCCGACAAGCTCAATAGCCAATGAAATGCAATGTCACCGTGACGTCACTCCGTCAGAAAACGCACCCCGACGGCCCGCAACGAATAGATTTTATTTCTAATTCCGTCGTGTCGTACGGCCCGACAGAAAACAAAACGGCAACGGAAAGGAAACAGTACGGAACTAAATTTCAAAAATATTTACCTACTTCGTAATTTTGTTTAACATGCGAGTGAGTTTTATATCTTGCCTTCATCTGTTTGTACAAATTTAATCGTGTTTATGGTTAAAGTTGTTATTGTAGATTGGTGAAGTTTGAATTTAATAATGAATGAGTTTAGCGAATAACTAAATATTAATAAAGTTAAGGCTGAATCTATTTTGTAAGGCATTAGGTTGAAAAACTGCCATAATTATCCTAACAAATAGCGAGAAAAAAGCATGGGCTGTAATAGCATCATCTGTTTCTCTTTCAATTATTTTTTTAAACGTCAGATATACTTTATTTTATGAAAATAATTTGTTTGGAACGATTTGCCGACAGCCAAATCAGAAATCGTCGGGTTGAATATTGTCGTGGCATTGTGACCCTAGGCTATTAAATCTGTCGTGCTGCAATGCTGTACGACGGTTTGTCGGGCCTGTCGTGTCGGACCCGTCGTGGCATTGTGATTCCAGCTTAATAGTGCCGCGGCCCATGGCATGCTGAGACTTTAAAACATCAAAAAGTTTTGATTTGTTCCTTTGAAACTTTTAGCGTCTCCCGCATTAGGGGAAGCTTAATTTTGAACAAATAATATGTGAAAAGTGGTTTGTTATGCCAAAATACAGTAAAACAGTGCGGGTTAAGTGAAATTTGGCTGCACAAATTAATGCAAGAAATTTCATGATTCGGTGACGTAAATATTTGTAAGCTATATTTGGCCGTATTATACATGCATATTATAGTAGAGAAAATTCTAGAAAGATTTGTAATGATGTCGTAAAAAAAGTTTCTTTTTTTTTCCATATTGAATGTTAATTAATAGTATACATAGCAAATGCAATGTTCTTTAATGTTATTTCTGACGTGATAATGTCTTATACCTCGATGAACGCTGGCTGCACGAACGAAAAAGTGTCCCATTCCGTTTGAGCCGAGTGTTTCCATTGTCGTGGTTTACATTGTTTATTACAAAAATAAAAAAACCTTAAAATTAACGAGTGCGAATAAATGTTACATTTATCGAAAAAAATGTAATTTACAACTTACTCCTTCTTTGTATTATACAAAATAATGATAATTCAGTGATATAATAATTCAATTCAGTTCATAAAAGTATGCAATTTTTCATCAATGTTTTCTTATGACATTATCACGTAAAATTACCGTCCATAAACTGACATTACAGACAACCATTTAATTGGGTAATAATTTATATATTTTTTTACTATTATGATTACACATGAATGGATGAGAGACATCACTTTATTTTATTTTCCTCCCTAAAGACGACTCGCGCGGTTAGCACATAGCACTGTTGCTGTAATGTACTTAATGAATAATTTCAGTTACATTAATTTTAATATTAACTCTTATTATTTAGTTGTAATTTTTATTTTTCTTTCTAGGTACGAGTTTCATGTTGTCGAGAAATGGAGGGAAAAAAAAGAAAAGGCGATAAGTTTAAGGGTATGGACTACTGGAAAAAGTGGTGTGGTCAAGCGGTTTCCAGTAAGGAAACACATTTGGCTACTGAAACTACAACAAGCTTGCGCGCTGCTGGTAATGAGACTGTGGTGGCAAGTGAGCCTTCGACCTCAGTTACAGAATCGAACGACAAAGTCGAGTCAGTGGCACCTGTGACCTCAGTTACAGTATCTAACGACGAATTCGAGTCAGTGGTGCCTGCAGCCTGTTTAATGGGTACGACCAACCAGCCTACGTTTATTCAGGAACCGACCAGCTTGCCTGTTTCATCATCATCTCATCCTGTAGCTAAACTGGACGTTGGTTTTTATTCGAATCAAGATGAAATGGTGAATGAATATATAAAAGTCCAAATTTTAAAAGTCCCTTGGACCCCACCCAAAGATTATAAGTTTCCCATTTCCACAAAACGAAATTTGCGCTTTCAACTTAAATGGATAGAGAGATTCCCCTGGTTGTCATATTCTGAATATAAAAGTGGAGCATTCTGCAGAATTTGTGTTGTAATGGGACGTTCACTTGAAGGTAAAGGCAGCCATCAGCGAATTGGCCAGCTTGTAACCGAGCCATTCTGCAAGTGGAAAAATGCATTAGAAATATTTGAAACTCATGCAAAAACAGGATATCACAAGAGAAATTTGGAACTTGCAGAAAACTTTCTTAAAGTAACATCTTTGCAGGCTTTTTCAGTCAGTGAGCAGTTGTCTTCTGAGAGAAAGAGGCAGCAAGAAGAAAACCGAAAGAAATTAATCCCTATCGTAAAAGGAATAATTTTTTGCGGTAAACAAGGCATCCCATTAAGAGGTAAAATAGATTCTGGGCGGATTGTACCAGAGCCTGATCAACCACTGCAGAATGATGGTAATTTTCGGGCACTGTTGCGGTACGGAGCTGAGTCTGGGGATAAAGATCTTTCTGAGCATTTGGCCACTTCTCAGAAGAATGCTCTTTACACAAGCCCTCAGATCCAAAATGAAATAATAGACATTTGTGGTGAAATAATTCAACATAAGATAATCGAAGAAGTAAAGAAAGCCCGATTATTTGCTATTCTCGCTGACGAAACTACTGACATCTCGCGTGTGGAGCAAGTCTCGCTGTGTTTGCGATATGTTGATTTGAAGGATGTTGAACATCATAAAGTTAAGGAGATGTTTCTCGAGTACATTCCTACTGTTGATGTCACAGGATCCGGCCTAGCAAATCTAATTATTACAGCTCTGAAAAAGCATGGGCTTGAGTGTTCTCATGTGGTTGGTCAAGGTTACGATGGGGCTGCAGCTATGAGTGGGTATTTGCACGGGGCCCAAGCTTATGTTCGTCGAGAATGTGCTCTTGCTCTTTATGTACACTGTAGTGCACACTCTCTCAACCTTGCAATTGCTGACTCATGTTCACAAGCAGATATCCGAAATTGTGTTGGGATTGTACAGTCTGTCGGTTCGTATTTCAGACATTCCGCTCAACGCACTGCTGTTTTGAAAGACAAAATTCGAGAGTTGTTACCCGCCGATCACCAAAAAAGCCTGCTTGTAATGTGCGAAACACGGTGGGTCAACAAGCATGAAGCTGTCATGAGATTCAAAGAAATTTATCCAGCGATTGTCAATGCTCTCGAAGAACTCCAATCTAGCCATAATAAGGAAACATCACAACAAGCCGTCCAAATGCTTAACACACTTCGATCTTCGAATTTTGTGATGTCCTTAGTGATTCTTGAGAAAGTCATGAGCTATACATTGTCGTTATCCAAACAGCTGCAAACAGCTAACACCGACCTGATTACAGCATTCAGCCATGTGGATGATGTTATTAATACCTTGCAACTTCTGAGGAATAAAGTTGATGACGAGTATCCTCATATTTTTGAAGAAGCAAAGGTTTTGCTCGAAGAAAATGGCGGTATACTGCAGATGCCACGCATAGTCGGAAGGCAGTTGAACCGCTCAAACATTCCTGCGTCTGATACATGCTCGCATTACAAAATAAATTTCTTCATCCCATTCCTTGACCATACCATTCAACAATTGAACGAAAGGTTTACGAAGCACCGTAAAGTAGTGACTGCACTTTCTGGTATCTTGCCATCAAATTTCGCAGCCAGTTCTGAAATTGAAGAGGCAGTTTGTATGTACTCTTCAGTGCTTCCCGAAAGAAGTACATCTGTAGTCAAAGCAGAACTAGATGTGTGGAAAGCAGTGATGACAAACACCTCCCCTACTCCAAAATCTGCTTTGGAATGCCTAGATAAGTGCGATCAAAAACTATATCCAAATGTTTACACATTGCTACAAATTTTGGCTACCATACCTGTTTCCACTGCTACCCCAGAAAGGACGTTTTCAAGCCTAAGGAGACTGAAAAACTACTTACGCAACACAACCAGTGAAAACAGACTGAACGGTTTGGCTCTTATGAATATACACTATGGGGCAGAAATAGATGCGGATGAAGTAGTGGACATATTCAAAATGAAAAACAGAAGAATAATTCTATAAGTGTAATTGTGTATGCAGTATGCACTTTCTATTCACGTGTATATTAATGTTGCATTGTTTTGTCATTTTATTTTGTAAACCCCCCCCAAAACTGAAATCTGGCTACGCCCATGATACATGGTTTTCAGTGTGTGATAACATCAGTCTCTTTAAGTAAAACCTGAAGGTACATGAATATGAAACTCTGAAATAAGATAAAACAGTAATTACAAAGTGAACAGAATAACCAATATCTTGGATACATTATTACATTATAAACATTTTATGTAAGGAACACATTAAGCAGCCTAAGACAATTAACTGACACTGGTTGTACTCATTTTGACAAATCCATTTCCTTATCCTAACTAGTACATAGTAGAATGCAAGGAAGAGATTACAATTGCAGAAATACTAATACATTTCTCAATTTTTTTATGTGATTACAACTATAAATCTCCACATACAACCAATTTTATTTTTAATAATGGATAAATTGTAATTATTCATGAAATAAATTTATTTTATTAAATTTTTTACAAAATTTAAAACAAACCAACCAAGAAAAGTGCATAAGTTAATGATTTTATCTGCACCAGCTTTGAAATATGATGAAATACAACCTTTTAAATGTGAAAATTCATAATCCTTATTTTCTAATGTAAAAAAAAAAAAGCAAGAATAGCAACAGTAATTAACATATATATGACAAACAACCAACATGTCAATACAAATATTTAATACACAAAAAAAAAACTTCAATCCAAACGAATCATGACGTATTGTAAATACTGTAACCAACTGGCCTCACCATTCAACATGAACACAACACACATGCACAAACAAAAACCCAACTTTACGCTGACCATCAAGCCACTTGGGAAACTACTACCACCGGCACTTTGCACTCGCTTGTGGAATGTTTCACACACCGTGGCAGTGTTCGGCGTTTGGTTCCAGCCGCTGCAGCTACCGACACATCTCGACAAAAAAAAATTAGCTGCTAACGAGAGTCAACGAGGATAAATCAAAACTCTTTAACGTTAAGTTACGTTCCAACTCCGAATTAAACATTTGGAAGAGAAACAACAAATTTGAGCATTCGTGTCCAAAAATTCTCAGAATCAACTTCTAGAAGTAAACAGAAAATCTAGGAATTAAAAAACCTATTTTTTACAGAACTTGAACTGAGCAATTACCAATATTCCCAGCATTGCAACCTATACAGCAAACACAACATATTCACAACTCAATGCCTAAATTACTTAACAATCATTAGCTTCTCTATAACAATCACAAAACATAACTAGGTTTAGTTAAAAACAGCCATAAAGCAAGTGCAAAGTACAAGTTACCCCATGTTGAAAAAACAAATTGCTGCGCATTGATAGTTTTCACAACATAAGTAAATATTTCTCTTAACTGACTGAAATGATTACACAACCCCTGACTAAAATAGTTTTATTATTACTATTAGGCATTAGGATTATTTTTTTTTTTGTAGATTTATAATGCACAATTTCAAAAATGAAATCAAATTGAACTGAAATGGAGTGAAATGATATTAATAATTCTTATAATTTTTCTTAAAATATAAAAACACTATACAATGTCAATATTTAAAACGCTAAGTCAAGGTGAATGCCGGTCGTCGTAAAGGTTTCAGTCCAGGCCACTATGGGTAGACCACCATTTGACAGTCTCCAAGTACACGGTTCGTAAGCACAGTGCCACGCAGGAAGTTTAAGTCTGCCGCAACGGCTTTCTAAGCACACAGCGAGACCAATTGCACAGCTCGCGTTCATGCCACGTCCGTACAGGATCCGAGTGGCAACCACGGTACACAACTTTCCAACCACTTTGAGTGACTCGGAAAACAGTACATTTAAAAAAAAAAAGCTTGGTATACTTTCTTCATTCTATTCTTGAAGTCTATTTGGCAACGTTGGCAGGATCCCTTAATTTTCCCTTCCTCTAAATGATTTTTTTTTTTTTCAAGAAAAAATCACCTCTGTTCTAATTGTCATCAAATGTGACGGTTGTGTGGCTGAGTCAATGTTTTTTTATAAAGTCTACCACAAGGAATGAGCATCCATAGTAAAACATCACAGTCAAAAAATATATTATAGTATATGTTATATATATTATATATATATGTTCTTACCACACCACTCTCGCACTACTCCAGCAGACAGGCCCAATGCTATCACAATGGTAACTGAATGTTGCACATACACATAGTACTTAGCAGACTCAATACAGCAGTTCTTGGTAAATAGTAAAGCGCTCACTTTATATTTACCCATTGGTCAGTCCTGTGGCGGCACTTGTTACAGTAAGGGCTTTTTAATTTGACACATTCATGACAGCCACTATGCTGGATTAGCAATTATTCCAGGTTATCCACGTTAATATACTTTAGAATAACAAAGAAAAATTCATATGCAGTACAATAATTTTTAAAATAAGTTGTAATTAGCTCTCTATGGCAGGAAAAAATAACACGTGGGCTTAATGTTTAAAAAACAGTCTCAAATACCATGTTGCATCAGTGATTCTATTCTCTTCTACAAGAAAAAAATAATAATTTCAGTTAAAAAAAATTTTAGTATTGTGCAAGTTAGTGGTTATTGTTAGATTTTGAAAATTCTAACAAATATCCAAGTCCACCTAAAAAAAAATAGTTAAAAAGCAAGTAGCTCGATTACAACAGATTACAGAATTTTCTTAACTCAAAAATGCCAGATTAAAGAGCCCAAACTGGACATTTACAGCAAAAGTGTCATATTTAAGAGTCCAACAAATTAAATCTGGTGAAACATATACCACACAGAATATTTACACAAAGGGATTCAGAAACAGGTTCAGGTTAAAAATTAAATAAATAACTCACAACCAGAAAAGGAAAGGGTTTCAGACTATCACAACTACTGCCACATTAAAATGACACACTAACAATGTTTCAGTTATGCAGACAAACACAACAGCAAACAATACCCACAAAACTTTAGAATAAACTTTGTACTTCAATTACACTCTAAGAGGTTCTACTTTTGCAATTTCACATCACTAACATGGCAAAACTTAATTTTTTCTTATGTTGTGCAAACCTAATCACTAAACTGCCTACTTTAGTTTGAACAGCCAAATATTTACAGCCATAAAAAAGGCACCCTTGTTGAAGGCAGAAGCCACAAACAATGAAACAATGACCTAAACAACAAACCATGCATAGCGACCAACTAGCTAGAAAGAGGAGCTACAGGATATTGTTTATTCTAATTGCACATAACACATTTACAACTGCCAACTGTATTAACAAATGGATACTCTGGAAGACAATTTAATACCACTTGTAAAAAAAAAAAACTCAATTCACATATTATTAAGTCATCTGGAGGTAAGAATACTTGCAACAACCAAAATATGCTAGACACAACCATAGCTGGTGTAAATAACTGAAATACACTATATCAAATATTCCTAACAGCTTGTGAATATATAAAACTGGAAATTCACCCTAAGTGGAAGACAAAACTGGAAGCTAATGCAAACTTTCTGCAAACCAAAACTTTTGTCTTTAATTCCACTAATCAGGAATTTTTTTTTTTAAATTTTGAAATGGAAGCAACAGACAATCTGAGATAACATATTAAAATGTATACTTTTATGCACAGCCAACCTGATTGTAACAAATGAACTAATTAAGCGACACGGTTTCGTCAGAAACAATTCACGGCCTGAATAGGTGCAGCAAAATTATAACACAATACTACAAAAATATCACATCCAAAAAACCAATAAGCAATATATAATATCTTTATTTAAATGAGACAACAATTTTCTGCTTAGATGAATTTAGCTGGAAAGCCAACTGCCACTTCTCACAATTTCTAACTATTTCTGCTCTAAGTTGACAGTCATACAAGGAGCCTTTCCTAGATACAGCTTGAGAAAGCATACTGACGTAAGTTATATCATTTAGTTTTATAGAGACTAACTGGACAAAACAAGCATGTTTATCTTTATACAATCAGTTGAGCATAATTAAGAGCAACTAGATATTTTTTTGTGAACTTAAAAAGTGAAAGCTAATAAAACAAGCAAAACACTATTTGATATATCATCTGTGAACAGGGAATGTGTATTTTACCTTGGCTACAGTATTAAGAAGCCAAGTGGAGTTTATAAATTTAAACACAGCCACACTACAGTACATCTTTGCAGTTCCAGATACAGTGTTTTATCGCATAATCGTCGCACGTGCATAATTGTCGCAGTTATTTTAGGACATCAAAACTTGCAGAAAAAACTTTCTCGCATAAACGTCGCATGATTATTTAGATTCCGAGTGCTTTTTGTAGGTAGTTTTCCCGTATAAAACAATGTATTTTAAAGTTGAAATCCAATATTCATTCTGATATTACCGCTTAATTATTTAATTAACAGAAATACAAAGTTGTCTGATCTGTAAATTTTCTTTTAAAGACATTTTCAAACGTTATAACCTTTCATCTTAGTCGCCACTGTGTACCGCTTATAAAAAAGTAGCCAGCGCTAATTGGCATCATTCATGATTGGTTATGTTGATTCCTGTATAGAGCGCATGCACGTAGTTGAATATTGATACAGATAGTTCATAGATTGAATGCAACGTGTGTGCTCTGTCTAGAGCCAAGTTAACTACATTTGATAGCCCACGCTTTCTCGTGGTGTGTACTACGAAGATAGTTATGCGCTCCGACTCACGTTCGCGTCACAGTTTTGGTTTTTCTCTATAAAATTGAACAAAATATTTTTGTTGCATGACTTATTAATTTAAATTGTTTGGCAAGCTTTTGTATACTTTACTTTTTAAATGAACGTACTTTCATTGAATAGGTTTTGTTTTTGATGAATAACTTTACCTGACAAAAAATGCTTTCTCACATAAATGTCACACCCTTACATTTTAAAATTGATTTTAGTATCAAATGTGTGACAATTATGCGATAAAACACAGTATTTCCAAACCTCCTGCACTCCCAACCCACGTTTCTCTCTACTAACACAGATGAACAGAATATTTCCCTATCACAACCTTGCATAAATCCATATGCATGAAACGTTTAAAGAGATCCCAGTCCACTTCTTCACAAAAAATTTAATACCAAGAATAAAAACAGACGCAAGATACCTGTGTGTGTCCAGACTTCAAGTTTATTCGACACGCGACAAATTTAGAACTGAGAGGAAACATTTAGAATTCTAGCAGTTTAATACTGAGTAGCCGAAAATGACTAACGGTGTTAGCACGTACGAGGTGTTGATGAGGTGAAGGTGTAAAATACCAAAAGAACAACTATCTGCTAGCTGTTCACTCAATGAAAAATGAAAGCTAAAGGATGTATAGAAAAGTTAAAAAAAAAAGGCTAGTTGAAGTGTGTTGGACTGTACGCCAAACAAGTAACTAACCGTGTTTTCTCACATAATCGTCGCACATTTTATTCTAAAATCAAGTTTGAAAATTATGGGTGAGACCGTGGTTGCTACTATTATGCAAAAAAAATTGTAAAGTAATCCATAAAAACAAAACCTATTCATGGAAAGTACATTTATTTAAAAAGTAGACTTTGCAAAAGCACGCCAAATAATTTAAATTAATGAGTGATGCAATAAAACCATTTTATTCAACATAGAAAAAAAAGAAACCCTTAACAAGAATGTTATTTGTAACTATACGCATAACGATCGTGCGGGTTAACTCGGTTCCTGACAGAGCGCGCGCGTGCATGCAGTCTGCAAGCTGTTGATATCAATCTTCGACTATGTGCGTGCACTCTATACAGGAATACAGGAATCAACACAACCAAACTGGCGCTGCTTACGCTTTTATAAGCGGTATAAAGTGACTCCCGAGACGTTAAAAATAAAGTTTATAACTTTTAAAAACATCTTTAAAACACGATTTACACATCAGATTACTTTGTAATAGGATTAATTAAGTTAGTAAACAGTTTTATCAGAACGAACGGCGTAAACTGCGTAAAGCAATAGGCGCATTGTAAACAAAGGGAATTTATTGCATATCATCAAATGAGATTAAAACGGGACAGAAATAAAATGGTTCAAATAACGGGAAAATGTAAAAAACGGTAACGTAAATAAGGGGTTTCGCTGTATAATTTTTGTAAGTGGAAGATGTAATCGTCCATTTACATTTCTTTTAAACATTGGGGGGGAATATCTTATATTAGTGTATCCGGGCCAGATTCTGCAAGTCCAATTATTGTAAAATGAATTTGATTCGAATTGACGAATCGAATATCAAAAAATTTGAACTCGAATTCGGAAATTTCGAATATTCGCAGAACCATAGTATTTAGACAAATTTGAGCAACTCTTTGCTCTAAAATGCCTTAATATTAGACATGATAAACATTTCAATTCATTCAGTATTTAGACAAATTTGAGCAGCTCATTGCTCGAAAATGCCTTAATAATGCTGAATGAATCTAAGAGCCATAAAAATGATACATTCTGCAAATTAATTTTCATATTGGGTAGGTTGCCCTTACAGTTGTTGAGGGTGAAAAGACGTGCAAACAAATGTTTTAATGGTACTGTGATTTTACCAGACACATGGCACTAAATATTTCAAACCAATTTTATAAATTAACTTAAGTTAAAAAAAAAAAACCTTTAGTTAAGTGCTGGACAAAATGCCTTTTTGCGATTAGGATGAGCTGTATTGAATCTGCCACGTAATTACATATAGGTACAACTAAATAAAGTTATCAACAAAGTTTCATAATCTCATCAGTTAACCACTGTGCATTTACAAAAAAAAAAAAAAATACATATAAGTCACGAGACAACTTGAGCACACTTTTTTAACGATCACTCTCCGTGTGCATTAAAGTACACGTACAACAAACAAAATTTCTTTCTAGACGGGGCAGAGGGGGGGGGGGGATCATGAGCATTTGTTTACCGCACACAGACAATGGCCGTGTGACAAGAACTAATCTTGGCACAAACTCTACGGGACAGAGACTGCGACCAGGAGTCGGATGATCCAAAACGCGTGAGCGGTCCGGGCGGCGCCGGGCGGCGGAGACTGGCGTGGGGTCAGTACGTGTGGGTGTCGTACTCGAGAACCAGTCGCTTGATGTGGGACAGCTTCTCGTGCAGGTACTTGAACCTGCGCGTGGCCTCCTGGTGCGCCCGGTCCTGCTTCTTCTCGTGATACTCCCGCATTATCTTCGACTTGATGCTCTGCAACACGCCGAAAAAACCGTCGCAACCACCTCGTCCCCCCCGGTAAAAAAAATCAGCCTTCGGTAAATTTTGTGAATTTACTTGCGATTGAAATTCTAAATACATCAATTTAACCCTTTCCTGCCTGGCGGGACTTGTGAGTCCCACAATGTTTGAAGCCCCATAGAAATAGTGTGCGCATGTTTGAAACCACATGCTGCCTGCCGGGGACCTCTGGGTCCCTGTATAGCTCTCCCCGCTCTGCCAGTTGTCGAAGAAGTTTGATTGACAGCCGAGAGGTTGCAGCACTGATACGGCAGCGCTGCACCAGTCTGGGGCGCCCTTTTTTTTTTGTTCGTTGAGCTGGACATATGATAAATGCCTGTCAGGACTTAAAAATTCCATCATTAAAAATATATTAAAAATAAATAAATAAATAAAAAAATTTTGGAAAAAATTATGCTCTCCTTTTATGCCTACTTAAATATAAAAATGAAATAAAAATTACAAAATTCAATTTCTTTACATTTCTAGGCAGGAAAGGGTTAACCATGGTTGATTGTTTATGAAAAGTTACATCAATCAAAAAAATTGAATTTTACTTAAAACTATTAACCTTATCTGTGTAGTAAATTCAATATAAATAACAAGAAAAAAATATATAAATAAATAATTGAGGAAACTAACCCTTAACTCTTTCAGTCTATTCGTCCACTGAAGTGGACAATATATATATATAACAAATACACATTGAGTTTATCAAACATTGAAAGTGGACATATTACTTTATGGTTATGAAATGAATAAATATTATTTTACTTTTATTAATTATTATAAAATAACTATACTATACTATACTATACTATACTATATCTGGATGTAACGCTGTTCGACTTGTGCGGTTTTGAAGTAATGACGTCAATAAATTACAGCACGATTTGAAGTAGCGCTGTCATAGATTCAAAGTAGCACAGTATTATTTTACGTGAATTTTTTTTTCCCGTACGCGGACAATGGCAATAGCACTTGTGTAGCATTACGGTAAATACAATGCAACACATTAATAATGTCACTGCTGACTATGATTGATGGGAAAATAAATTCAGCTATAACAGACAGCATCCAGTCAACGTTGCAGTTTATTTGAAGCACTAAAAAAAACGAATGACATCGATAATGTAGAGAAGACAACAGTTAATGAAAAAGCATTGGAGAATGGATTATCAACCTTTCACGCGTCAAGTTAGTTACAGACTGGACTTAGTGTGGCATGTTAAGAAAAAGAACACAAACATTTGGTTGAAAAAAAGAATATAGCTGTGAAGTCTGGTTTTCGAAACAAAATAGTCCTTGTTGACAAAGTTAAACAAGGTCACGGTACTACAAATAACGGAAATACGTCACGTCGCTTTTTTTACCGAAAACCCAATGTTCAGCATCAATTACAGGACTACTAGATGAACTGATAAAAGAGGTAAAACATAATACTGTACACATCTTGTGGATATGCTGTTAATGCCCTAGCTTTTTGGCAATATGCACTCGAAACAGAGTGGCTTTATGTTCGAAACTACCCATGGTATCCTATGCCTCCTTCAGTGCATAAGGTTCTTATCCACGGCTCAAATGTCATTCAAGTTGCCTTACTCCCGATCGGAATGCTAAGCGAAGAGGCTCAGGAAGCTAGAAACAGACTTTTGCAGGTTACGTGAGAGAGGCTGTCGGAAAATGAGTAGAGAGGTGACTAACCAAGATCTTAATATAATGCTTATTTCATTTGAACCCCGTGACCTCCTCTATTAGAACTCTTCCACCAATAAAACTAAAAAAAAATGAAGCCAGAATTTCTTTCCCTAATTAAAACTCCTTCCCCATACAATTCTTGTTTTTAGCAGCAGTCACGACGGACGACGATGACAGTAATTAGGAAAAGATTTGAAGACTAAGAATGTGGAATGACAGCAAATGTATTTATTATTAACACAGTTTTTGACTTTTACTAATCAAAAGAATTCTCCTTATATTTTTAACTTATTACACCTATGATAGAAACAAATTATAACCACTGAATTAGGAACTTCTCCATACTAAATGCTGATTTTGTTTTTTATTTGCTCATTTAGTGATAGGGACGTGGTAACAGTAACGACAAATTGCATCTTCAGGGCAGAGGTTATGTCCAGAAAAATAAGCCCTCTGCCCCAATGTTTGGCAGAGGAGGGCTAGCACACATTCCATGTTCACACGCTGCAGCCGCAGGAAGTTAGTTTTTCTTTCCATTAATAGTACTTAATATTCAATAGTAAACACACACAAATAATACAATATATATATATAGAGTTCAAAATGTAAAACAATAATTTTTGTTTCGGGGCAGGGGAAAAAATGGGCCATCCCTGATTTTATGAATACAATCCGTGGAACTGCAAGCATATGTAAAATCATTTATTTTCTGGGCATTGTAATGGTGTTTTAATGCTGATTGCACAAGTCAAATATGTATCGAGTTTCAAGAAAACTTCTGTCGAGTCTAATACCGTCGAGAACAAAGAACTCTACTTTCAAACTGAGTCGAGCTGACGCTACTCACTCAGCTCAAGATTTTGAGTACTCGACCCATCTCAACATACAAGTTCACATAACATTATAATTAACTTGCACACTACTTACTTTATATCCTTGACTACCCTTTTCTTGTTTCTTTAGTTCCAGCTCCAGCTCTGCAAACCTTCGTGCCACCTTTTCAACAACAGCGTGGAGTTCCCTATACTCATTGTAATCTGCGTTGAAGTCTGCTTTATACCTGGCACGTTGTCTACTGTCCGTTATCGTTGTGTAAGCCCTGAAACCATCAAGCTCACAACAAGATCTAGAACAATATCAATGCTTTAAAGACAAAGTTAGTTAGCTTCACACATTCAGAAGAGGAAAGATCAAGTGCAAAATTACAGTCAGTGTAGTAATGCTAAAAACAGGGACAATTCCACTATGGGTAAAATAAAATTTGTGGATAAGAAACAATGTCAATAAACCATTTATTTTTCTGGTCAGCACCTTTACAGTTTTCTAACAGCTGTGCATTCCCAAAGCTAACATTTTTGAATAATTTTTTTTATTATGGTTTTATAACAAATTACAATAAAAAATAAATAACATAATGTTGATAAGTGTGTGTTCATATTAATTTCACAAGTGCAATAATATATTATTTTCTTTTAATAACATCTCTGGCACATTTTAGAATAAGGCAACACTGTTTTTGTGTAACTTGGACATGTCACCTAGCAGCCTAGTCAAACCGGATCAACCCCCGAGGCTGGAGGTGTGCGGCTCTCCTGGGACTTCAACTTTGCTCGCTACTAATATGTTAACTTCTGATTAACTAAGTTCCCAGAGCCCACCTCGGGAGTTCAATTCATCTTAATAAAATTAACTGTAATTCCCCAAGGGAGTTCAGAATTAACGCTTGGACTTCTATTCAGCCACGTAGAAGCAATGAACCACAGACTATTGCCGCAGGGTGTTTTAACTGCTTTATTATAAGTGGTTTGTATGCATCGCCATGTATATCTCAGGTTTCGAAACATTAAAAATAAATATGTTACATCTTGACCAAGCGTGAGAGTTCGGAGGTTCAGAGGCTTGTGGGATGTCTTAAGAGCCTACGTGTTATTCTCATAGAGCATTCCCGATGCTGACGGCGGGTCAGATTTGTACACAAAGCGCTACTTTAAGGGGTCATGTCTCACTTACCCACTTTAGCTACGTCATGCCCTGGAATTTAGCCAGGTCCGTGCCACCTTAATTACACAGTGGCACCCATTAAACAAGTGACCCTGAAGTCACCAACAACTTGAAAATGTAATGTTAACACAACATTAAAAAAATTTTGTTGATGCTACTTGGAACAGCAAAACATTTTAAATTCGGCAATCTAGAGTTTGATAGATCCTGCAATCCAACAACAATTAAGCTGCACTGTTCCCATATTTTCTGGGTAGAGTCTGACTGTTGCCCATGGCCAAAAAATCGCATTACTGTGCTGCCGGCATTTTAACTTCATGCAGAGAGTTTTTATTTCAGCTAGTGTTTCCTGTTTTACAGCACGCTACATTTACCTTCTTACATTTGTTATTTCCAATAATTTAAAACTACACAAACAAAATCGTTACTGCAGCATAGTACTGGTACTGAATGTGCCTGATTAAAGAAACTGTAATATCATGAAAGACATCACGTCATCATTACTAGTGTGTATAAGAACTACCAGAGAAAATTTGTACATTCAATGACAAATTTTGATTTTCATTAACATCACTTAATTTAAGAGTTAAAGTGTCAAAAAAACTCATTCCACCATAAATGAATGAATTAGGCATTAATCATTGAAGTAATTATATATGATTCGGGGTAACACGATTATACACACATTTAACAATATTTGAAATAGGTATAAACAAAATAGGTTAATTATTTTTTATATACTTCAAGTGCACAACTGTGTGAGAGAGAGACATGCTTATTTTAAGAAGACGTTAGGCACTTTACATGTGGCAAAAACCACTTTTCCTTAATAAGACTGAAGCAACCATAAAAGAGCAAGCTCAACTACAAAAGCCTGTGCACAAAATCAGCTTGCAGCACTATGGATTAGTCTACTTCTTAAGGCTGTTGGATGGTCGGGCGCTGGCATCTTGCCAGTATAGGAAAATCAATGTTAACTAAATTACCTTTTATGTATGCACTAAATAAGATAAAAAGGTGAAATAAAAACCAAAACGCAGATAATGCAGGTATACACTTGCGTTAATACCCATTATTTTAATAACATTTTCACATAGTTTTTAAATGACTTGTTCATTTTTCAATACTCTATTGTAAACAGGCTGCCCGTTTTATATATAAAATGAATATTAAGGCATATTCTGCAAATTATTCAGATCAAAAAAGATTCAGACCGCATGTCTCTATCTGTAATAGAAAAGCTATAATATTATATTTGTTGTATTGAAATAATTTGGCAGGGGCAAATATCTCAGATGAGCGATGGCTAGATGGGTGAGGGGGGCAGGAAGGGAGGCAAGCTGTCAGGTAGCTGCCTTGGGGCCGGAAGGGGGGGGGGGCGGTACTAATACCTTCCTGGAGCTGTTTACAGTTTGTAGGTCGTGACTCACCACGGCATCGAAACTCTGGTATATTTTCCCCCTTCGTTCTTGACAAATACTCAGTTTGAATCCTAGACCCTAAAACGGATTTTGCAAACTGGTATACCATATCACCTCAGTGTGGGCTACCAAATTATAAGTGTATATTACCATGTTACTGACGATGCAAATAAAATTATGTCATTTACTATGTGTGCAATTTGTGTGACACTGATTATAAACCAATTATAATGAATAGCCAAAGTTATTACAACTTCAGCATAA
This sequence comes from Bacillus rossius redtenbacheri, assembly GCF_032445375.1. NCBI lineage: Eukaryota > Metazoa > Arthropoda > Insecta > Phasmatodea > Bacillidae > Bacillus > Bacillus rossius. The sequence goes on along the minus strand of NC_086339.1, from coordinate 29,983,392 downwards.
CATTCGTTAACTGCTTTATCTGCACGTCGTGGACTTAAATATGATTGAAAACATGTATCAATAATATTATATGGTAAACAAAATGTTCAATATCTGAAAAAAAAAAGTAGTCATAGCTTTTAACTAGGGACCGGTAAAGTAGGATATTTTTTTCCAAACTTCAACATAGTAAGTAGTATTCATTAAAATACCTCTATCGAATTCGTATACTTATTTAGAAATGAAATATTTATTATATTTAGCAGATTAAGTGTGATTACGCACGCAATATCGGCGAGAGAGCGTACAGACAAATAAAATAATTGCTTAAAAACCATTAATACATTGGGCCTGCGTGTTATCTGACAACATATACATAACTGTTATTGTAGGGTCAGTGAGAAAACTATTTTGCAATGCTTGAATGATTTCACCTTATTTGCGCAAAGCAAGTATTGTTGGTAAATCAACCAGAAAACTACGTAATTATTTATTACGCGCAGTTGCGTTCATATTTAAAAAAAGGAGGAAAAACGTTTACCCATACGAAATCAAACGTTAAACGTAAATGTTTCGTTGCTCCAGTTGTCTGTATATTATAAATATATATATATTAATATACGATAACTTATATTGCTGTAAATATTTTGCAGCATTGCGAAGAGTGTAGAATTATAGTGTACAGTAAAATGTAGGACCGGGACCATATGTGCGTCGCATCGCTCTTTAATTCGGCAATATAAGTTTACGCTACTGAATACACACATGTCTACATTATATACATACATTAGCATAATATATCTGAGGACGTAGAACAAGTTATAGTTATATAATTTATACGAGAGTTGTTATATTTGAATTAATGTTGCATTTACTTCACGAAACTAATCACAAACATTATTATTAGGCCTATTAAAATAAGTGAATATCTAATCAGACAAAAGTTATTAAACTATACAAATAATACGTTCTTTGAATGTTTGATGCAATGGGGAATTTTGATTCAGTGAAGTCTTTTGGACATAACGCCATACAAATAATAAAACAACTCACTTAAACTTTAATTTATATTTCTTAATCTAAAAATAATAGTGCTTACCCAATTTATAGTAGGCCAATATATAGTATGATTATTATTATATTTGAATTTTTTTGGTTAATCACAATTAACAGCTATTATTCTGATAAATTGCAAGTCCCGTGTATGTTTCAGTTGCACTCATAACACAAGTCATCTTCATATTAAAAATATGGATTATTTTACAGGTTTACTGATCGACGAAGTCAGAATAAGTAGAGAATTTTGGTTGAGTAAAATGCTTCCAAAACTTCAGACATTTTACAAGGAGTGTCTTCTGCCTGAAATAATAGATTCGCGGAGAGCTCGAGGGCTGAGCATCAAAGATCCGCCATACATTCAAGATGCAAAGAAGAAACTGCAGCTTGACAAACATAAAACAAGAACAAAAAGTATTTGATGTGATTTGGGAGGTAATGTTGAAGTGTTTTCAGAATTTTCCCTTTTCTTCTGTTATTTTTCAGACAGCTCCAAGGATGAGCGACCAAAATTTCAAAAGGGTGTGCCACCGTTGGGTGATCAAAAATTCTATAAGTATTTTCAGAATTACTCTATGGAGTATATTTCCTAAAATGCCAATATCTATAATGTAAAATGTGGTCTAGTTGGGCGCCGTGAAAACTCTATAAAGTACTAGTGCTGTGATTGTGTATGTAGCACAACTACTAACCTCTACAGAATATTAACTAAAATATGTCTTGTTATGTTGATAGTGAAAATAAATTATTCTCAAGTTGTATGTACTGGTGTAGTTTGACTCAGTGTGAATACCAAACAATAAAATGTCGTATAATTCCTTAGCAGTATGTCTCCTTCTCTTTGGTGTAAGTATTCTGACCTTAAAATCAACAAATATAAGTAGTGTGTTTAAAAGCATTAACTTCTCTATGACTGCTGATCTCAGTGTAATAAAAACTAATTATTCTTTCAAGACAATCCAAGCTAAATATTTCTGTCTATCTGGTTTAACATACACATGATCTGTAAGTATGGTTATCAATCGGAAAAATAAAATATAATGAAAATTTAACTTTTTACTAGGGTCAAAATCATGGTTGTATGGGTGACAATACTCTTTTGCAACATATCCAACTGTAACATGAAAAGTGACAGAGTCAATGATTAGCAAGCAACATACAAATACCTTTGAGACAATTATTCATGTTTAAATAGGTTTTTCATTAAACAAAATTTCAATATCCGTTATACTTAAATGTCTTTCAGAACTAATTACGTTTTACGTAATTGTATCACTGAATAATAGTTTGGTTATCAGTCAATATTTTAAATATTATTGAAACACATTTTAACTGGCAAATTAGTCTTTTCTTTGTTTTTACTAGCTCAGTCTCTTTCGGTAGATCAAACTGTCTCAAGACTTCTGGACCTGGGACTATTCTTTAAACATTCAAGACAATTAATGACTTTAACAGATTTTAACTTTGATATCGTACATATTACTGATCAATGTCAATTAACCAGGTCCAGTATGTAAAAGCTACAAGTCTTTACGTAGTTAAGTAGTATTAAGTTGTTTTAGCGAGTTTCAACTTAGGTCTTGATCGTAAACATCATAGTTTAAGATATCTTGACATTAAAATAGGACAGGTAACTTCTCGCTGTTCTTGTTAATTCGGGGATGGGGCAAACAAACCTCGTCGCGTCGTTACAATACCAAGAGGCTGTGGAAAACCTCTCCGAACCCCTGTCTCTCCTCCGATGTTGCTGGTTAGATCTCACTCTCCTCCGATGTCGCTGGTTGGGTCTCCGTCTCGATGCACCTCCTCTCGTGCTGCTTGTACTCCAGCAGGACTGGCGTCGGTCACCTGGAGTCGTCTAGAAGGATGATGTCCTCCGGTACACCGTCTACGATGCCGTCTACCGCTGTCGAACTCCTTCCATCTCGAAGATTGATAGTCCTTTTCTTCTTTTCTTCTTAATTCGTCGTTGATCCAGTTATATTTATGCTGTTAGTCAAAACTTATCGTCGTCGTAGATTCTTTAGTAGAGCTTCGAACATCGGTAACTACCTCTTCTTCATTGTGTAGTTCCGGTATTTATTATAAAATCATCAATTTCACGTAGATTCTAGCTATTCAGTCGTCGTACCAATGTTTTACGTGATATTCTTACATTCATTTATGACTAAATCACGGAGCTCTTTCTCTCTAATCCTTCTCCCATGATAGTAGAACAGAAACTCAAGTTCCAATTTGTTTCAAACAGTCAAAGCTTTCTCTATTGAACACTCTCCGAAATCACACTGGAAATACTAAATTCTTTAAAATAAAATATATGCGCAGTCGAGCGTCCAATCACATATACTCTTTCCTCAGTAATGACCCAAAAACAATATTAAAAGGTGTAAGCTCATTTCCTATTCGTCGCCGTTTAACAAATGTTTGCAAAGACATTTCATAAAATTATTACTTAGATAAAACATGAAAATACTTAAAGAGTAAAACCAAATTGACCTGACCATAGAGATACAATACTGGTAAATATAATTCATAACAGGACTAAGACAAAGTCATAGAGGTAAGAAGTAAAATAATAAACATAAAATTCATTTCTATTGAGGGCTTCTCAAATACCTCTATAATGTGTAGCTTAGATATGCGTGTACTGTATGTACAGATATGTAGGCCTATTGTAGATATTGTAGGTATGTTTGTTTTTGAATGCCTAAAAAAGGTTATCAATAGATAAAGTAACTAATAACGCAATTTAAAAGCCTACGTGTTTCTCTCTCCCTCTCCTTTTTACATTGCACATTCTCTGATCAGCTTCTGTAAAAAAATTTCTGTGATAAACAATTTTCAACTTGTTGTGGCTTGTTGCTGAATTAATAATAACCACACACTAAACTAATGACTTCTAAATCACATATAAAATAATAATTTATTTTCTTATATAAATTATAAGTAGATTTCTTCAGGCTTTGCCGACTTCGGAATAATGATTACTAGGTACAAAGATTTGTCTTAGGTCGTGCAAGTGTTTCAGATTATGACTGTGGTAAGAGAAAGGATTTATTATTCTTGCAGGAATTAACAGTAATTTTTTTAACAGAAAAATTAATGAAAAAAAAATTTAAAATTACTTTAACACACTTTGTAATACGTTGGCGTATATAATTTTGTTTCGAAGGCATAAGAATTTCACCGAAATGGAAATTTACTAGCGAAGAAATTTCTTGCTAATTATGGTGACCTTCGAAACCGTTTTGAAGTATGCTCGTATAATAAATGTGTGTATCTACAATATCAGTATAAATGCAAATTTATTAGAATTACATAATTATATATATTTATATATATTTGTGAAATTATAATAATGATAAAAGGTTAAAATAATATGCAATGATTATATGTATGCTGCATACTATACATTTTATTCAGCTTGCAAATTATTTTTTTACTCTCCTGAACCATACGATGATAACACAGTTGCCCATATTTATTATATGTGGTTTTGAAATGCACCGTGCTATTGCATAATCGCAATTCCGTCCGTATAAAATTTTAGGGCAGCTCATTTCTGAATAAATTATTGTATTAAATATTTAAAACTGTTTTTCACGAGACAAAAAAAAATCCTCACTTAATTTGTGTATTTTCACTTATTTAATACACTCATTATTGGATTAACAGAAGTCTCATTTGTCACGTAAAGTTAGAAAACAGCGTTTTTCCAAATTCAAATAGCAAATTATAACATGAACAATGCCGTTTTAATAGTAGGATATTGATAGGTAGCTCGCTCGTCATAAGTCTTCAAGAAAGTTAGTGCGTCCCTGCCCATTTGTATCCTTCCCCACGTTCAAGTACATACAACAACAAGATGTAACCAAACCAACTACGTTGCCATTCACTTGACTGTGGATTAAAGGAAGGCTTCATTGTTCAATGTCTTCACTTCGAATTCAATTCGAAATTTCGGAAGTTAATTGCCTATAATGTGCAATAAAAGGTAAACGACTTCAACTATTCAACTAGTCCATATATATAGGGACTATTTAAGTACTGATCTTTACTTTTATTCTTAAACGATACTTACACACGCTTATTATTTACAGGTAGGCTTACGAAAAATATCTGGATGACCAGTTATGAAAAAATATAGTAAATAATATAACATTTACAGCACAGTACGTACGTGCTCATCTAAAGTGACGTTTGGTGGGAATTTGTACGAAGTAGATTTTGGTTCAGGTACAGAAAATTACGGATCTTTTAGTCATCTCTGCTAGTGTCAGAAGGATCATTACAGTGCTGAAATACGTTTCGCTGTAGAAGACTCACCAGCTTGCGGAGAGTGGGGTAATGGGTGCGAGTTTCTCGTTAGACATGTATGAGCGTGATGGGAGTGTTTAATGTCAGGTTGATGTTGCTTGATTACTAAGCCATCCTCATTCCCTCTACAAAGTCAGCCTACGGACTAAACAAATAGGGGAAGTGTTTGAATATTTATTTCACCAGTAATAACTTATAAAAATCAGTGGTGGAATATTCACTCACGCTTTACATACCATAAGGCAATTTCAGCCTTTGTGGTATATCTGCTTCTGGTTTAGATATTTTTTCAGGCCAATGATGTATAATTCCGCCAAACGTTAACACTAGTATTGCCATGCAGGAAATGCCATGTGACTACCACAAGAAAATGTTTTCAATCGGAAGATGAAAAATACGCATTAAAGTAGATCTAAGCCAGTAGATCTTACAAAAAAGTTGAGGTTACATTGCGGCACCTATAAACAACTGTAATACCACAGTCGTGTGACATATTTACAATTAAAGTCAAATAAAATTTAAAATTATTTTCAATAATTTTTTGTTGTGTATTACACCAAATATTACATAATTATATGTGGTAATTTAGTATTGACATACCTTAATGCCACATTAATTACTTTCAATCTCACAGACGCTGGCAATTTGACATGTATTTCATTTTGTTAAAAAGTACGAGTACAGTATTATAGTGATCACGGAAGCGCCTTAGATAGATAACTGCAGTATGATTGGTCAAACGCGAAAGATGCTTAGAAACCAGACAGGAAATTAGGTGATAAATCCATGCCACCTGCGTAGCATAAAAACTGATAAAGTGGATATCACACATCATAGCAAGACATACAAAATTAATTATGCCACAAAGCAAAAAGAAAAAAAATACCTAGGTATATCTTACTCAAGGCAACTACATTATTCATATAAATCGAATGGTGACCGAAAGAAAAACCCCACTAATTGAATAAACATTTCATGCAGGCAATTTTCTTTAGATTTTGCAAAAAAAGAAAAACCTGCTAATTAAAAAGTTCAATTAGCGTGGACTTAAAAATGACGTTTTTATTATAAGCAACTGTGATGCATTTATAAATTAGAAATCCCAACCCCATACTTTATTTATTTTTTTTGTGGTACAAATGTGTACTCCACGTGACTTTGAAAGCTTCCCGACTACGCACAGGGATCAAGCCTTGATTCTGCGTTCAAACAATAACTTGTTTTTGTCAGAGATATACACGGAGACATACTCAGTAATTCTAGAAATATCGAAGGTGAATTGTAGATACGCGTAGATATAGGCCCTACATAAATTAATACACGTATGCGTTGCCTTCCATTACTATTTATGATTTCTTTTACTGCAACATCGGCAGGCAGACTATGTAGGGCCTAAATGTCGCTGCGCGAACTTTCGGTGTTATTTTGAAAAGACCTTCTAGTTTCAAATGATGTCGCACATAGAATGTGTACGACACCTTTTACAGGCATGTTCAACGGAGATGTTTATCAAACAAGCAAGAGAAAATAAACATATATGGCACTGTGAAAACTTAATTATTTGTACCACTTTGCAGAGTTCGCAATATCAAAGTATTTATTTTTAAATTATGTGTAGCATTTAACTTATTGAATTCACAAATTCCACCATTTGTTTTTCCTGAGCTTCCCATAACACCTCGACTCGCCCCAGGACAAGCAGCATGAGATGCTTCCTTTCCTCTTTTCAAACAAGGGATTACGATAATCCCCATTAGTGAAGCACCCAGCTGTGTTGACGAGGGTCGACAAGGCGTGTCATTAGCCTGGAGGTACAAAGGTGGATTGTACGGCCAAATTCGCCTGAAAATTCAGAAGATGCTACTTGTCATACATCCGTGCATTTAGATAGGCAATTTTTCATATTTTACTGGAGTTCTTGGCAACCAGTCAACGGCCTTAAAAGAACTAATTAATGCACAGTATTACCATTCGTAAATTACAAATAAATAATGATACTAAAATTGACGTTATTTTATATTTATAGCAATTTTTTTTTCTGAGACTAATCAAAAGAACGTTTGTATCTTTGATTTCAGTAAATGCATAATGTCTAAATTAATTTAACAAACTTGCCACTGTCACAAAAATTAAGTAATAAAAAAATAAAAACCAACAAAATAACAGAGCAAAATAAATGCATTATTAAAGTGAGACATAACTGTTTCTTCAAGAACATGTTGTTATCTATACTTTCACAGCTGAATATTGACTCGGTACATGAAATATATGGAATTTATTCTTAAGCTTGCTATTTGTACACGGCACTCCATATTTTTCTGCCCACCCAGTTTACTTCAAATGCATAATCATAAACCAAATATATTACCCAAGAATGGTACGTTTTATCTGCAACTTTTTAATGTTGCAGTAATTTTTCACCAAAAACTTATCTAATAAAAAATGCTTTGCGAAAGTCTGTTTTGTCCTAGATGGGCTGTATAAGCATACGCATGTTGCATGTAATTACGGACAAGTTTAGGCTCCCACCACGTCAATTATAATTTTTTTTGGGTCCTTTTTCTCAAATGTTGGCATTAATGGTATTTAGTGACAAACTTTAAGCTTTTTATGTTTTCATTTCAAGTTTAATTTTATTTTTTCAGTTCGAATTTCTTTATTATTTTGTAATCTATTTATTGTAATTTAATTTTATCTTTGTTTTGTTAAAAGGTTTCAGTTTTATTTTTTTTGGTTTCACATATTTATTTTTCTGTTTGCTAGATCGGCCTGTTGGCGACACTGCAATCATCCAAGTGACATCATGCAGGCAAACGATTGTCACCGAGTGTGGATGAGCGAGGTACGCGAGTGCAAGCAGAGTGCTCAAGCCGGCCGGGCATCTGTGAGCGAGCTCCGTGAAAGACGTGAACTTCGCTGGAAAACTGCGCGAGTCTGGCACCACGGATTTTTCACCCAGAATTTGCCAAATTTTGTTGTGTGCAAGGAACGACTCTACCAGAACTGATAAGGTAAAAGCCGGCACGTGTGTTTGGTGGTGGCCTGCGCTACTATGATAACTCAGTGCTTTAGTGCAGTGCTTAATTTTTACCCATTTACATTCGTGCACACGGCTGCTTGAACTGCGCCTAGTTAATGAGTAAATTTAAACAAAATACGTCTGAACTCTGTGGCTTTATGAAACCAAATAAGCAGACTGTTTTTTGTTGCTGTGTCGCAAGTTTAAAAAAAATTCCCTCCGATAATGATATAACTATTTCCATTTTACACAGTTACCGAAATCATACACCCCTTTTCGTATGCACTAATGTTTAATGGTTTTGGGTGTTGTCAAAAACACAAAGTTGAAAGCACCGATGTTTTAGCGAGCTTTGGGCCAGAAACTGCCTACTTCAACTGCTACACAGAGAGGCGCATCGCCGCAACGAACTGACACATTGTGGGACAGTTTCCACCCTGGAAATCATTATTAATGTACTTTGTGTCTTACAGAAATCCTGCCCCAGCAGGATGTTTTAGTGAACATAATTTTAGTGATATAAAATTCTTTGATGGCAATTACGATTGATTTGTATCATATTACTGTGCAGCTACAACACATATGTGCTATATAAAAGAAAATATTTTTCCATAAGTTTATGATTTGTCCTTTCTTGTGCTGACCTGCCACACTATAACTTTTTATTTTTAAATCTCCTGTTCATGTTTAGCTTTTCTTTGCTCAATACTGCATGAGGGGGCAGATTACGTGTATAATAGTGTCTGCAGTTTTTTTTTTTACTTTTTTTTTAAATCCTAGCCCAGAGAGTGTAGGGGATGTGGATTTTTGTTTTATTTAAGAGAACTAACAGCCACAAAGTGCATGTAGTAAAAGTTTTAAATTAAAGATCAGGCTAGTATTTTATACCAGAAACCAGTGCTAATCTAGTGTTACGACACTGAGGATTGGGTATTGCCAATTAATTTATGGAATGAAAAGGAGGGGGCAGGGGGGGAAATAACTATCAGTACTGAATGTGAGAACTACGTTAGTACTATGTTAGTACTGCACCATATACTACCACAGTCACCCAGAAACAAAGTAAAACTGAGCTTCCTAGTTGAAACCAACACAGTAACCAAACAAGAGAACTCGAAGTGCGACTTACGTAAGGTACTCCGCGTAAACAGAGGACTCCTGGTTGGATTCTGGCACCGGGTCCATCTGACTGTCGGGGCTAGCCGGGCTCTCCGTAGTGTGCCACCTGCCGTTCGCTTGGTTCCCCTGGCTCGACGACGTCACGATGGTCGGACTCTCGCTCCGGTTGATGACACCCACGCTCACCACGTCACTGTCACTCCTAGTGTTTGCCACCACGCTGGTCGTGTTACGGGGTTCACTTTCCCCCCACCTAGCCACACTGTTGTTGCTGTTGCTGTTGTTGCTGTTACTGTTGTTGTTGTTGTTGTTGTTGTTGGCGTGACCGGCATTATTGGAATACCCCTCCCGATACCTCCTGTCCATGGCCCCGTTAGGTACGGCACTCGTCACATCCCTCGGCACCCCGTGGCTCGAGTCCGGGCTCCGGTACGCCCCACCGCCGCCCCCACCGCCGCCGCCGCCGGTGACCTCGGGAGGCTTGCGATAGTGGGAGATGCGCTGGCGCTTGGTCGGGAGCCCGTCCGCACCGTCGACGTAGCCCGGCCGCTTGACGTTGCCGGTGATGGGGGACGGTGCGGCGGGCACCGTGGAGGAGACGGAGGACGGCGGGCTGCCCGGGAGCGTGCTGGAGGGGGAGTGGCCGCTGCCCGTCGAGCTGCCCCCGTCGCTGCTGCCGGGAGGCGTCAGGTTCTGCGGCTTGCGCCTGCAAAGCGACACACTTCACGAGCCACGGCCAACACACACCCAGTAGCAAGGTGGCACTACGGTCCTGGTCCGGCCACGCTTTCTTGATGTTACTCCAGGCAAATGCTGGATTGGTTACCTACTGTAGGCTACGAGTAATCACTGTCCTCAAATCCTATGCCTGCGTCTGGTGTTACCATCTCGAATGACCTCAATATCGATGAGATATAATATAAATCAAATAAAGCACACGCTCACTAAAAATTAATTAAGACACACCTTGTCCCCTTCAGGTTCATCAAGAGGCGATAAAATACGATGACAATGAACACAGATGTTGAGGAAGTAAACAGCCATAGCCCGTAGTAAAGAAACATCTCAGCATTTGCCTGGAGCGGGTTTGGAAAAAGCGCAGAAATCCATAATTAGAATGGTCAGACCGGGATTGGAATCCAGGTCCTCGGGAATGAGAGTCTAGTGTCTTAACACTATGCCACCTCGCTCCATCTTACAAGCAAGTGATTGCAAGCAGAATGAAATTGCAATGATCGTCTCCTGTAGACACTAACAGACAAGTATACGGTTTGGCGTGCAATAGACAAGTCAAATGATAGCCCCATGCTGCTCACAAGACCTGGATGGTATGTCGCCTCTTTCAACGGTGAATGAGTGAATGGTCACGAACCGTTTCATAAGCTGTCTCTCGTGCTCCGTGTAAAATGGCCAGTCATCTTGCACATCGCTCCAGACATGCCGTTGAATGTGGTAGGTGTTGTCTCGCATGAAGGAAACTGTCTTCACAACATTCATGATGTTGCTCTTATCCTTCTCTCGGCACCCATCTGTACAAAAGAGATTTAAGAGTTTACTTACAGTCGGAAACTGTGTTTTGATTAGGAGTATTAGGGAGGAAATTTAGCCTATAAATAAATTCTATTGCATCACATTATGTTTTATCATTGGTATTTATATCATTAGGGATGACAATAGTAAGGAATTTTACATAACATTTTTTACCCAACATTGTGGGTGGAATACATGGTACATGGCAGAGATGTTGACAAACATACACAACATATAATATAATAGGTACTATTTCCATCATTTTATCACCAATATTCATGACTGTATGTACTATAAAAAAGTCACCAAAAAAATTTGATTACAAACAAGACATAACTTACAAGTGTGAACCTTAGAAAATACAGTACATTAATGACTAAAAACATTTAAGAGTGTACGCTAGTTTTGTGCTCTGTGCTCAGAAGCAATTTAAAGGTCCGTGTTAAATCTCTTCAAGTATGTAGTTCCAAATAATTCTCATAAAGCGCAGTGTCAGTGTTGTAGCTGTCACTCACAGAGGATTATATCTCTGTGTCTTAGATGGCCAGCCACCAGCTCGTGTGACTCCGCAAGAAATAGAACTGTGCGCATGTCCTCTACCTCCCAATCACGATCTCGACAAACTTTTATTTGGCTGGCGACAAATTTATCGCAGACAAAGTGTCTCTCTCTCTTCTTTCTAGTCTCTTCGCAAGTAGTACAACTCTTTTTATTTTTTGTAATTTTTAATGAGTGATTGTCATTCAAATTAAAGAAAACTATAAATGAATGGACAAGTAAGTGAATTTCCACCTAAACTATTTCGAAAACCATGAGGAACTGATATCTTACAAGGTTGAACTTACTGTGAAAAGTCTATAGCATTCGCAACGGCAAACCTACTGCCTGACCCGACTCAAGGAAGTTGTGTGAAACTGAACACCAGCCCATTACAAAAGAAAAAATTCTGAAAATATAATATACATTAAATCAGTTTTGAGGCTTCTCTCTTAACAAAAATTTAATATTCAAGCAGTTAATACAATTATAAGTGATATCCAGTACAATATTCTAGGGATAATTTTTTTTTTACCTGAACATAGAAATGGGAACTATGTCTCCCAATCCACCTAAGTAACACATCCCTCCATTTCCAGATGCTATGTATGGGTCTGCCTGCCACAGCCAATTGGCACGACACTGCCCTTGATATACGAGCATCCCAAACTTCCAGTCATATTACATAAAATGTCACCTGTTACAGGTGTCAGCACTGTAACATAACATTACTATCTGTACGCTGTGCTATGAGATCAGTCGCTAAGCTCTGGACTAACTACCACTTTGCACTTAAAATAAAACAATAAATAATTTGACCTATAAGCTGCAGGAACTGGGACTAATTTTTTTGTTTGACATTCACAAAGTAGAATTCATTTTCCCCCACAAAAGTATAGATCACTGTCTGTGCTCATTAAACCAGATTGGTGTGTAACATCCTTCGAGGTGACGCGACAGTTACACGATATGGAGGAGATAAGCGGAATCTGGCGAGTGGCGAGTGGCGACCTAGTTAATATTTGTGCTGCAGTATTGCTTTGGTAGCTTGTCTTTTTCCAAGAATGTTTGCGCAAAAAAGTCCGAAAAACTTCAAAATTTTAAAAAATTTTCTTCAGTGAGTTTTAGAGTTCCAGACATCGCACCCATCTTTGATAGGTATTAAAACGATTCTGCACCATTTTAATTATGTCTCTGTTGTATGAGTTGTCATGTAAAACCTGTGTGTGCTGCATAAAGAGCAATATTCCAGAACCCTACACTTGTCAGAAGAGAAAATTGGTTGTAATTAACTTCAATGGGTAGGGCATTTCCAGATATCGCAGACATAAATGTTGGATACACTTAATCTGGTCCAATTTTCATCTTTTTTGAAGCATTATGTACTGCTAGGGAAGAAATTTCCTATACAACTGAATATTACTGTTAAAGATGGGACTGCATTTTAGTTATTTTAAAATACAATAATTGCAACTGTGACAACAAAATTTTACTTTGGTACAAAATAAGGTTGTATACATGCATAGTTAGAATCTCAACTCATGTGTTTCAATCCTGGGTTCTTTTTAATAAAAAGCTCTAAATTTTCCTGATTATTATTTAAACATATCAATTAAATAAAGGAAAACAGTACAAAGTTTCATGCAAGCAACTAAAATAACTTAATAAAACACAGTACAAAATTTCATTTGCATCCACCAAATTTTTTATAACTAGCACTCACTCTTAAACCATGTTTTTTTAAATTTTTTTTTTATCCCTGCAAACACAAAACCACTACCACTTTATGTAATAGGAGTTACAATTCTATGTACCTTTCGTAATCCTTTCCACCAGTTCTGGTTTCTTAAACGGTCGTAACGCCAAGAGATGTATTAACCTTTCCCTGGAAATAAAAAGACATGCCATGGCATAACTCACTGTGTTCGTGAAAGTTATTTTGCACACAAGTATGACACATACAGACTAACCACCTACAAAAATAATATAAAAAAATGAAAATGTACATCAATGCATCAATAAACTTGCTACGTATTCACAAGAAAATACTACGACTGAAAATTATGTGAGCCAAAACTTATTGATTATGAGTTTATGAAAAAAAAACTTTATAGATTGGAAATTACAATTCAAGTACCTAGTATTTGAAAATTATTTATTTAAATTATTAAATTTTGTCCATATTTACTAGACCCTTTCTGATGCCACTTTAAAACACCAAGCCGTAGTTAGTATAAAAAAAATTTAAAAAAAATGTTTTATGACTGTAGTACCAAAGCGGTGGCTATTCAGAAAGCAAAGCATGTGGTGATATAGAGTGGTCGGTGGTTGCCTGGAAAGCTGCCACACTGAAAAGTACAAGGAACCGAGGGACAAACTACATTTGCACTCTCTCCTTCATCCTGCCTCAATCATCTGCCTTGCCTGTGCAGAGGAAGTTACTGCATCGTATGAAATATTACCGATACTTTTCTACTTAGTATTAACAATTTCCCTGTTTTTTTTTGCTTGTTTCTAAGACACTGTTTCAAATCCCAGAGTTTTCCCCGATTTCCAAATTTTACCTGTCTGCGTGAACCTTGCTCAAACATTGCTTCTCACATACCAGGAATATCCTAAAGCATAGTCCGTATCCTCTTGTGCAATCAGAAATTAAGATCCCATTTATTTCATCGCCTTCGCCACTATCAAGAGGTAGAAAACTATTTGTAATATCACAAAATACCTTAAGAAAATAATTATAATAGTTAATGCAAAAAAAATTCTTTATTAGTCAATTTACAGATAAGTTAATTTGTTATTTTAATTTTTTCGTAACATCTTGCCAACAGCGAGATGATAAAATGTAACTAAACAGAACATGTATACTGGAAAAGAATCGGTCCTGGCCTGCTACAAGAGACCATCCCAACATCTGCCTGGCATGATTAAGGGTAAACCAGGCACACAAGAAATCAGGATGGCTGCCGTGGGATTCGAACCGGGTTTCACCGGAATGTTGAGTCCGGAGTTGATTTTGGGAAGTGTTGCGACGAGTGCGGGCGGACCGTACCTGAGAGACCTCTTCAGGAGGTCAGGGTTGGCCGGTTGCCTGACATGGTTGTTGGGCTGGACGCGGGCCTGCTGTGGTGGGGGTAGCGGTGGTGGGGGCTGGTGGAGTACGCTCCCGTTGCCGTTGCCGTTGCCGTTGCCGTTGCCGTTGCCGTTGCCGTTGCTCATCCAGCCGCCGTAGTGGCCGTTGGTCACGTTCTGAACCGGGGGTTTGGGCGGAACAGTGGGTGGGGGTTTGCGGTCTCGTCTCGAAGGTGGCAGGGAAGCGACTTTCTTCAAAGGAGGTTTCAGCTTCACGTGGAGGCCAATACCCGGGCCCCCTGGCTTGATCTCTCTCGTGCTGTGAACATGCAAAATCATGCCTCGGAATATTGAATTACCGTACACCGACTGATACAAAAAAAATTGTCTACCAAATTTTGCATTTCTGAGTTTATAGTATAGTTTACATTATAATTAGGGACTGGAAAAAATCGCAGTTTCGATGACCTTCAGGATAGACTACACAGTCCTCTGCATACTCGGGCAGATAACGCCAGTTCATTGGCTGCTAACTTGTGAGTTGTCTGAACTGATTTGCCTGTGATTTGGCACTTCCTTGGTTGAGGATTTCTCATTGGCCCAGAGTCGTCAAAATTAACAGTAAGCCAATAGCAAAAGCAGCTTAAAGGTATGTGTATTTAAATTCTAGCATATCGCGAAATGAATCCGCGAATTTTCCCGGTCTCTAATTATAATGAAAGAGTCCACACTAGTCACCATGCATATGCCTGCTTGCAAGAAGTCCTGAGCATTTCACCAAATACTGTTAAGTAAACTTGATCCCAAAAGAATTCAGGTTTTCATCAAAAATATGTATTAATGAACCATTTGTTCAATCATTTCTGTGTAAATATAATCTGTAGCTCATTATAAATAATACAGTACTGTCCCGCCATACTGAACTAATAAGGGCTGAGATGTGCTTGGATTACCATATTTTCATATTAGCAAAATAAATCCTGTAATGCAACAGTGTGTAGTAAAACACATTTGTATAAGCATTAAGTTATCATTTAATTAGTTACCCTTTTAAAATACAAAACAATTGAAGGTTATTCTTATTTGTTTTCATCCTGTTCTCATATTTATTAGTGGGGTTCTAACAGAACTCTACTGTCTCTGATTTTTTTTTCAGTGACATTAAATTGTTTATTATTAGGGACCGGAAAAATTTGCGGGTTCAATGACCTGTAGGATGAACTCGATAGTTATACGTACACTCTGTCAAATGCCACCCACTCATTGGCTGCTGTCTTGTGAGGCGTCCCAACATAGCAGCCTGTGATTCGATAAAGCTTTGGTCGGGTGTTTCTCATTGGCCCAGTCATCCAGGTGAGTTGTGAGCCAATAGCAGAGGCAGCACTGAGGTATAACTATTTGTATTTTAGCCTATCGCGAAATGAATTCGCTAATTTTCCCGGTCTCTATTTATTATATTTTGAATCCATAATCAACAGAAATGATCATCACTTCTAAAATTTAAAAAATCAAATGTATTGAGTGAGGGTATCAAACTGAAAAAAGTATCAAGTGTCAAAAATACAGTAGCATCCCAACTCGAAACACAAATTTGGTCTTCTGGGAGATCAGCGCTGATTGACCACTGCCCAGAGAACCTCGACGGTCGACGACTCACCAGTTTTTCTTGTGGTTCTCCTCTGCGACCGCCATGCGATGCCTCGTGGCCTCGTATACGTCCTCCTTGGCTTGGATGCGCATCTTGCAATGCAGTGCGCCCAGCATCTCCAGACCCCTGGACATCACACCATCAACACACACGTTCAGTCACTCCCACGCTCGCTCCAACGCCGTCCACCGCGCTACTCAACCTCATGTCGTTCCGTGCCTGTAAAACGAAGCAGGCGAACACTTGTATCACAATTACTATTTTCAATACATCAACACATGGGCTTACAGTCTGTTGGGATTAAATAAGTGCAATTTGACTATTTGAAACTTCGGCTTGAAAAGTATCATCAGTAACATGATGCAAGTGTGGGTTTATTAATGTTTGTGAATTATTCAAATTGGTGTTGCACGTCCAAGCCCAGAGGATGTGCTTGTCCAACAGCATTGGATTAACACTAAAACAGCCACAGTTTGAAAGTTTCACTCAGAGACTTCACACTTCACATCCATGACGTTTCACACTAAAGCCCAAGAAATGTTAAGAGTCCTGTCAAAGTTGGTGGCCCCCACAGGCACGGCTCGTGTTCTGACAATGGGTGGTCCTATTTTTAGTCGGACCCATATGCCAACCCCTTACTTCATAAAAAAAACTGATTCCGGCAGTTTTCCTTTTAGGCAGGAATCAATGATACTGATTAGTCTATAGCTGTGCCATGTGTTTGTAAGCACAGTAGATACAATAAGACTCTTTATTATCTGGGTGTGGATTATCTGGTTTGCTGGTTAACCGTGACATATTTCACTTTCATAAACCAAAAAAACAAAAAAAAATATTTTTGACTTTATATTTTTGAGCACACACAATGGTAACGGCACTTGTCTAGCAAGTGCCGTTTGAATGTGAAGGCCAGAAAAACCCTAATTTTAACTAACTTGGGGCCAGTTTATTCTTGTGTGGTTTATTACTAGCATGGTGAGAATTTTCTTGAAAACCTTTAGCAGATATGCTTATTATTGTTGCATTACACCTCACACAAACACGTGTGACTCTTTACATAAATCACCACTATATATTAAAAAATGACAACCATTAAAAAATTAAATTTAAAAAACCACTGCCTAATAGTTAAACTAAAAAAAAAAAAAAAAAGTACACACACATCAAAAAAATAAAACTGATATAACAGAGTTCCATTACTTTCATTTAAGGCCAAACATGCATAACTTTGATTATCCTTCAGTAATTTCATACGTCTTAACTGGTGAATAGAGCAAGGGAATGGGAACTATACAATCAATGAAAAATGGAGGATGTGTCTGAACTACACATTTTCATATATTAAGTTTAAATTTTTGGCTGTTTTGAAGACTTGCTAACCGAACTGCTCCCACCAAACTTATAACAAATTCTTTGCAAGACCATGGTAATGACCCAAATAGCAGAGAACTTCCTTGTTTGTTGACAAGGAATAATTAAATTTTTAAATAATACCATAGCAGTGTTGAGAAGAGATGGTAATAAAACTTATATAGGAAAAGTATTTTAGGGGGGGGAAATAAGTAAACAAAATTGAATTTTCAAATAAAAGTGGCAAAAAAAGTGACTGGTACAAAATAAGTGAATTTAAGTCAGATAAGTGACCATTTTTGAATCCCTACGAAGGCAACAATGCACTTAAGTTAAGAATAGAAATGAAGCTGAGTTAGTCTTCAAACACCACATGGTAAACTTTGCACTCATAAAAGAGCCATGGTAGTGTAATTGCAAGTCTAATATTTTAGCTACCATGACCACAGAAGATACCTAACTAGGTAATTAATATTAGAGTAAAAGGTCTAAGTCATGTTTACAGAAGGAGTCACGCATCCCAAAAAAGTGATCCAAGTTCGATTCCAGGTTGGGAAGACCAAAGTTTCCACACTTCAGGCAACCTGATTGATGTTGCCGATGGCCTATTATGATTTCGGGGTACCATCCTTCTGAATTTCTCTAGTTATGCCTTGCATCACTGCACTGTAGTAAGGCCTATTCCACCATCACCCGTAACAGGATGGAAGGTATCTATGAACCAAAGACTCCACACTCTGGTTCAGGTTCACCCCCGTGTCCATAAAGAAGTTTAATATCAACATAATTAAATCAAAACACAGGTAATTAAAAAAACTGTTATGTTACATCCAGCCCTAAACCGGAGTTGACAAATATTTATAAACACCAGTTACTTACCGCACAGAAAATATCTTTAATAATAAACATGTCTGTTAAAATTTCAAGCAGCCACATTATCCGGCAACATGTTTCTAAAGGCTCTGTTTCATTTGCCATTTTGCTTCTTTTTTTTTTTGTCAGTACTCTAATTTAAGGGTTGTTTTTGTACATTCATCACAATAACCTCTTCATTATGCATTTTGTCAAAACTTTTGTTCACCAAATATTTTAAAAATGTTTTCTAATAACAGCAAAAAAACTACACATATGTTTGTAACAACATTTGTAACCAAACAACAATTGAAAAAGAGCCATCATAATAAAATTCAATAAATAGTCCCTAACAAATAGTGATGGTAATCAATAGAAAAATACAGCATAGCACGTAAGAGTGTGCATTAACAGACCAGGTGCAGCAGTCTACTCCTGGCAGCCATTACACTATTGTTAAGTTACTGCTTACTTTGGACTTGTTTGGTGTATGCACTCAAAACTGCCCTGGGGTCCTTCGATGTCAGCATTGCTCGACAAGCTGAACGTGAAGGTCTTCTGGCCATGGCTGGACTCCAAGGATGGAAACACCAGTCGCTGTGAACATGGGAAACTTCAGGTTACTGATCAACACTAGCACTAAGTTCAGATATCATTACACAGTACATATAAATAAGTGCTGGCCATTTTTATGTTCTGCAAGTTATTCCTACTTTGATTCCAAAACCATAAATGTTTCAGAGTGATGTAATTTACTGTTATTGTAATTAACTCATATAATTAAAAAGTGTAAAAATAATTAAATATGGTAGTGGATTTCAAAAACTTTAAAAAAAAATTGACCACAGAAAGGTTTAAGTCAAACAATACTCTCAGAGACTCCAAACCATTTGGCCACAATTTGCCCTGCCACATCCATCCATAATGGAAAAGCAAAGGGGAGAAAGAGAGCATTGTTTCACGTGTTTCTCACATAAATTCTCCGAGAGGGATAGTCCAAATCGAAATAGCACACAATTATAATATTTAATTTTTAAGCTTACATCTGCGTAATAAATTGAGAAACTACAATACTTACAAAAGTAGACTATGTAAAGATAAGCATTCGTGCCATGTGTAAAGAAAGCCTTATGATGTAAGAAGATTCAACCTTGGTTATTTATGGCAATGCATAAAAAAAATAACCACCATCAAGTTTGATACACAACTACAGAGATCCATCATAATCAAGTTTTCATGCAACGGTGGTTTTGAGTGCGGGAGAGAGACAATTCGTGTTGGAAAGTGGGGAAAATGCGGTGCCGGGGCGGGAAAAGGGGCGCGACAGGTCCCAGATAATCCCGCGCGTCTGGGCCTTGTGTATCGACCAGGCTCCGCGTCCATGGGCCCCGACTCCCCCTGCCACCGTCAAGCGCGGTAGAGTCGCTGCCCTGGCGGGGACCTGCGCGACACACCACGGCGGGTCTCGCTCGCCGGAGCGCGGCCGAGGCGAGGCGCCGTTGTCGGTTACACGCAGTGGCGCGTCCAGGTGGGCAGTAGCGGATCCAGAGGGGGGGCTAAGGGGCTCAAGCCCCCTCCAAAAGCATCTGGGAGCACTATTGTTTTAGTGTTTGCCTTGATAAAGCCTAGCCTCAGATGAGTCAAGCCCCTCCCAAACCAAAATCCTGGATCCGCCACTGCAGGTGGGTGACCAAAACCAACCTCAACCCCCTCCCTACCCCCCTCACCCGGCAAACTACTTTTATGAGAGCTTACAGACAGGGGCTTTTTAATTTTTACAAGGCAACTTTTCTGCAAATTAACATTTTAAAGTTAACAAATTGAGGCGTTGACATTGAAAAGGAGGTAAATGCCATTAATGCTTTGTTTTTTTTTCTGGAAAAGAAAAACTAATCCAAGATTATAAATACTTATAATAAATGACTTATTTTGCTGTATCGTGATAAACTTTTGTGGTATTACTTCTGGTTCGTGTTCATTTTGGCATCTTCGGTGGATCCTTCTTTTCCTGTGGAGATGGATATATGGTGAAATATGGCACTTAACCTCCTTTACAATGTTAGTGCCTCAATTGTTTAACCATGACGGTCTTGTTTGACATTCTTTAACGGAGCAGCGGATCTACATGATTTGCAGAGAGATAGTTTATGGGCCGGAAGAGTGGCATCGACTACGTATAATAATTATTTTTTTCATCCCTATGTAGTGAAAAAGGTGAACAAACAGTTTTCTAATAGAAAATCACAGGAGGTAGGTGATGCCCCTAGCCAACGCCGACACCGGCATGTGCAGACTCGACCCCGATAACGACGACCGTACGAGCCCGCGATGTCGCCACGGCCGAGTGTCAACTAGCACGCGATGCCGCGCACATCTTCGACACGTTTTTTTTATTTAAAAAAAAACTAGAGATAGCACGCGTCCTTCGCCGTGGAACGGCCGGTTTACTCAGGATATTGACCCCCTCCCCTTTTTTCCCCCGGCCCATTCAGTTTCCAAACGTTATATTTCACAAGCACGTCTGACACGATTAAAAATATTTTCAATTTCCATCGCGTTACTTAAATAAACGTCAATTTTTCTTCTTCGAAAGATGGTTAAACTGGTGCATTTTTTTAATACTAATGTTATATGAAAGTTTGTAAAGGTTTACTATTTTTTTTTATCAAACCTGTAGATTAAAAAAATAAATAGTGAACACTGATAGTTCTCATGTGCAATCAAACGTACTGTTACGAGTGGGAAAACAGATCCTTAAAAGATGGTACAATCAATTAAATACAGTTTTAAATATTATCTAATATTTACATAATTCGTTAGTTCTTATGTTGTCTGT
Source organism: Bacillus rossius redtenbacheri (assembly GCF_032445375.1). Taxonomy (NCBI): domain Eukaryota; kingdom Metazoa; phylum Arthropoda; class Insecta; order Phasmatodea; family Bacillidae; genus Bacillus; species Bacillus rossius. Next base: position 29,962,077 of record NC_086339.1, on the reverse strand, counting down.
CCACAATTTAATCACTGCCCCTTCCCAGCACACTTTCCACCGGCAAGAAAGTAGACAGGAAAGCAGCGGGAAAAAAATATGTTCTTTTATTAAATAAAACGTAACATTGAAAAAATTATCTTTAATCCGTCATGTTCAAGATTACTCCTGTACAAGATTAGCAGTTTCGCCTGATTATCGAACGTCAATTTAGTTGAAATATGGGGTCTCACACTCTATACTGGTTTCGTTTTCTTTTTCTCATCAGTATTCGTCAAGGGATATTTCTGTAAATGCAACACTATACCTCTCCTACATTTACGTACTGTCACAAATATACTAAGTGTGAACACAACTGCTGTCAAAAGTCGCGCAAGTGATGAATACAAACTACCTGTGCGACGTTTTACACCCTTCATATTACACCCAAAATATATGTGGCACGACAACAAATGTTAGAGAGGTAAAATGTTAAATTCACAGAAATAGCCCTTAACCATTGCGAATGACAAGCAAATGGGACGCGGGGAGGGGGTGATCCACACGGCGCGTGAACTGGATTACCAAAGGAAAATGAAACCAGTTTATTTCAACACGTTGTAATAAGATGCCTAATAAAAAAATTGGTTGTTTGTAAAGTCGGTTTACGGACGATAGTTTAACGTGACGTCATAACAAAACATTGATGAAATGACTGCATACTTTTATGAATAAAATTTAATCACTTTTATTGAATTATCACTATGTTGTATGGAAATACAAAGGAGTGAAATTAAATCTACAATTTAATTTATGAATTCACTTTTATTTGCACTCATTAATTCAAATATGTTTATTACTTTAACGAACAGATTATTTTAACTATAACTTTTATACATGTTTGCTATTTAACTTCTTCCGATCTGTGCTATTATGTTAAGGATAGGACGATGATAGGAAAAGTAGGAAACGAATGGGAGTGTTTCAAGTTTAATGTGCCTCGAAAAAGTCAAATCGATGGTTGTTCCAATCGAGCGGGAGAGAGATAGGTGCGGCGCAAGCGTACAATGAGCGTAACGGGAGACAGCGTAACGGGACAATGAGCGTAACGGGACACTTTTTCGTGCGTGCAGTCGGCGTTACATCAATTTATCAGACGTTTTGTCACGTCAAAAGCGTTGTTCAGAAACGTCGAGCTCGGGTGCCTCGTCGCTCCGTGGGCGGGGCCGTGACGTCACGTTGCAGCCTCGGGATGAATCACGCCGCGGGGAAAAAAAGGGCTTCCACCGGGACCACGGCAGGGCGACCCGGCGCTACGTCACCGCCAGCTGTCCCGACTTCGACCCCACTCGAGGTCACCACTCACCCCCTCCACTTTTTTTTTTATTGCGGCTACGTTCGAGGGGCGTGCGCAAAGCGAGAAAAATGATCCGTCGATCCAAACAAATCTCTTCACAGGGCGGGATAAAAAAAATGGCTTTACAAACTATGCAAGGAACGCAACGATGCAACAGCGCAACCAACGCAAAAAAAAAAAACATCACTACCTCTCATAAAGCACGCAAGTGCAAGCCGTCACCAACCCTAAAATTAAATTGCTAAAACAAACTTCTACCCCAAGCTTCTTTTGGTAATTTACATTTATCATGGAAACAAAAGAAATTATAAATAATTGTATCTAAACGTGTTATTTTATTTTACTGAGTGAAAAATCAACAATATTATGTAAATAGAATGAAGCTGAATTCAACCGACAAATTTCGCCTACAAATTCATCACGTAGTTTTTAAACCGGAAATATAAAATGTTGTTGCTGAACATTTTGCATTTTGCATTCTTGCGTAGTTTATATAACATGCCTTGAGGCAAACTACAAAAATTTCGAGTGTGCCAAAATTAATCTTGTGCCAGTGGAGCAGTTAGCGACGCCATTGGATATATATACATATAATGTATATACTCAATAATGACGCTACAGTACTGCCACAAACAGCCGGAGCTCGGATGTCGCTGGCTATCAGAAGAAAAATCAGTTACGTTTTGGGGTCAATAGAAAATAAAAATAACATGATACGTAATTAATTAAAACTACCTAACCATTCCCGCGATTATACAGTATTATAAATGAAGATAACCTAACCCTCCCACCTGTTAAAAAGGCAAACTATTTGAAATATTGCAATTAACAAATATGTTATAGCAGTGAGCTTGTTCACAATGTAGTGGCAGGTAAAAAAAAAAAATTAGATTTAAATTTCTATATGAATATGAGCGGCGCTATATACTTTATTACTCATACAACGCCACGCTTCGAAAACAACTGGCCAAGTTATATGTTGGCCACTCATGGCTGAAAGCCTAAAGTAAAACTAAATTTTAATACTCTGGTGTATAGGAAAATATGATGATCAATTTGGTAAATATCTTTGCTATTGTGTCTTTTAAGGAGGGATGGAAACATAATTCAGAAACAAGAATTCAAATCTGTTATATATATAAATTAGTTCAGAGTACTATCCTGAGCACAATGCTTCTTTAATGAATGAGTATATGTTTTTGGAAAGGACAGGTGGAGGGCTGTAAAGGCCTTATTCTTCTTTTTTTCCAATTCTTTGTTGCTTTACGCGTGAATATGCCACTATTTCCTTCGTCTGACGCCAGCCAATCAGAGCAAAAAAATTTTTGTAAAGATCACTCCGATATCGCATCTCTATCCAGGGCACCAGTGAAGTGGACTTCCAGCAAGCCGACTACGTCACCGTGACGTACGCGCGACAGCAGATAACCAACACGTGTCCGCCAACAAGTGCCGATACGATCGTGCAACCTGCAGCCGAACCATTGTCCTCGAAACGGGCAGAAGCAGGCAGCTTGAGACCCCCGCCTACCTGGGCACGCATACAATGTGCAGAACCTCAGAAGAAAAAAACACGCGAATTAAAAACTAATCAAGATATCCGAGTGATGTCTGTCTTCGTAAGACATTTAAGAACACGCTGAGGGCGGATGAGTAGCTCTGGTTCCGTATTTTGTGTTTAGACTGTTTTAGAAAAAATGGAAATGGCTAAAAACGCGTGTTTTCAGAACAATTTTAACGTATGAAAAATCGGTACAGATCCTTGAAAGCATTCAAAAGGACTTGCATTACACCTTTATTTTCATTTCTTCGCCATATGTTATGGTAAACTCTCAAATATCTTAGTTGCCCCTTGCACAAAAAATTTTCACGTTGGATTTTTTCACTACATATTTTAGCATTACGTGGTATTTTATTGTATAAACCCCTATATTGTATTTTTAAAAAACCTATTTGTTTCGGAATTTAATTAAAACTGTTTAGCATGCGATCACCTTGAATTGTTTATATTTCTGAAACGCGGGCAATCACAGATGTAATAATCTCTCACTAACACACTAGTTAATTTTCTTTAACGCCGACGTCAGTAAATGCTACAAATCTAGCCAAACGCCCTTTTAAGCCACAAAATAGAAAATCAAACTTTTTTTTCTCTCTATAATTACCGTTCTGGTTGCCACTGTCTCGTCGTTGTCAGCCTACTGTGGTTAAATTGTGACTTAATTCCTACCACGGAACTGTGTGCTGTAAGTATGTATCGTTGACATCGACTTCTATTGACTTTTGTAAGTGCTCTTTGAATGATTATGGCAATCGGAATATTGATTTAGAACATTTTTTATGTGGCATACATCATTGCTAGTTTTCCCTTTATATCGTAGAGAAACCACAAGGGACAATAAAGAAACAAACACACATAAAACAACCCCAAAATCGGCCGGTGTCAAACGTATGAATGCATAGATAGCACATTTGTAATCGGCTGGTTTTTGGCTTGTTCTCTGTGTGTTTGCGTGTCTTGGGAGAGGAGAAGCTAGCCCCTGCGAGGGCGGGCCACCCGCGCGGCAGCCGAGCACGGCGGGAAGCGGCGCTGCCAGGGGCTCGCGCCGCGCCGGGCTATGTATAGGCACCTCGGGGCCGGCCAAAGGCCGCAGTCTGGGGCGGCGTGGGCGCGCGCCGGCCGGAAATAGCAGTGCGGGACGAGACGAGGCGAGGAGGTGGCACACGCGCGGTGCCGCTTGTAGCGCCGGTGCGAACATGTATGTGCGGGCCTCGTTTTCGCATGCCAACTGATTCTTGTCTTCCGCGCACGAAGCCAACGTTTCCATAAAACTTGCCAACATAACTCCTCAAATTCAGCCGATGTAAAGAAAAGACCACGTGCGTTTGTTTACAAATGGCTCTCCTACAGACGACTGTTATAAGTTAGTCGATTTAAATAGTAACATGAATGAGAACATTTAAACGTACTAATAATGAAATATCAAACTCAAAACATGCACGAGAAAACATCACCTCAACAAAGCGGCCGCTGTGTCCACCACGGCGCAATCAAGCCGTTCGATGTTTGGCTCTACCGTCTCAACCCCTCCCGAATCTCTCCCCTCTTCCCTGTACAAGGTCCTTACTTACCTCTCCAGATCTTTGAAGATCCACTCTCACTTGATGCACGGCTTCCAAAATTTTGAGGTAGATTCGCTTCAGCGCCTCAGCAGTAATCCCATCATGTCCAGGGGCTTTCTTGTTTTTCAGTTTATATAAATAATGTTCATAAGCTCTCACTTTAAGTGAGACTGTGTGTCCTCCACACGTAAGGGCGTAGTCACCAGCACCCTTGTGCACTCAAGCTGAGGTTTTTTCCCTAGAGGAGGGTCATCAGGTAGGAGTGCCCTCAACAGCTCGACCGAACTTTCCACTCTATCACTGCAGAAGACCGCACCCACGCTCAAAACAACGCACTCTCGACTCACTGGCTGTAATCCTGCATTCAATGCCCCATGGATCCTTGTCATCCTGAATTTCCACAAAAGCGCCTCCAGGATTCAAGCATGACTTGTGATGCCCTTCTGTTGCAATCCCGACAGGACGCTCTGTACCTTTCCGCTCCTTCTACACGGACCGTCTATAAACATGATAGGTTCACCCTTCTTCGTTCCAGTCTACTTCGTATGCCAGGCTCTCGCGACACCCGTCAGCCTTTCCACACTGCGCGGTGCGAGAACTTGACCACCTAGGCACCCGACCGTGAATCAACTATAAAACGAAACACTATACCTGGGCGATTGATTCGAACACTAACATTCAGCATTATCGCTTTCTCGTTGAAACTTAAGGAAATATTACGGAGGGGGGGGGGGGGAATAATTAGACGTGAGAGTTCTTTATTTTCCTCTTGCCGCAGTGTTTAAATTTTAAGAGAATTAAGTCCGTGCCGCCAAAGTTTTTTTCTATGTTTTTAGCTTTTTATTTCAATTTTGAGTTATCACAACATTGGGCATGACAAAGCACTGATAATAATTTCCCAGGCTTTTGTGCTTCGTTGCAGACTGAATTGTATAAACATACTCCAGTCAGCAAACGCCGTAAGTTTAACTGATTATTTCAAGCGCAATACTACAAATACTATAATAGTTGGACCAGTAATTGAATGTTGACTTGCAACAAGTGCCCAGAGCTATATTCTACGGCCCTGCGGCAACAGTACTGCATGTTGGCGGGGCAAAAAATAACTACTCGAGAAATGGACACCCGTACCTTGGGCAGGAGAGAACAGGAAAGTCGCGCGCCGAGCAGAGATCCACGGGCTTCGAAGAGATAAAGAGGTCAGCGCGACAAGAAAGAGGGGGGTCGCATGCATCCCTGCCGCCCTACAAGGCATGCCATAATCCTGGCCGATCTATTTCCATCCCTCCCCCTCCGTGCGTCCTCGCGCAGGGCACACTTGCACGGCTGCGAGGGGAGTGCAGCACACGGCCACGCTACTCTCGAGAGTGGGGTAGGGGTGTCGTGAAGGTGCTCCTCCAACCGGACACCAAAATCTCCCGCCGAATGTCGGCCAGAGATGCCAACCTTTAACAAGACCCATCAGTGGTAGTATCAGACACTTATCGGTAGCTTTCAGTAGTAACCAAAATTAATTACAAATCTTACTTGTAATTGACGTACCTGATCATCTGCATTATGTAGGACTGCTCTGTGTTTGTATATATTCACTTAATTGTTTTTTTTAATAGTCATTTAAAATTTCTGTTCTCTCAGTTTGCTCGAAACATGTTTCAGCATCAAAAATTAAATTAAGAGTCATTTCAATGTCATCACAGCACAAACTAGGATAGAATGTAAAAAAAAAGCTGCACCACTTTCTAGAAACGCAGTGGATAAAATTCATAAAGTACTAAAGTACTATAATATCAATTTAAAAAAATCTTTATAAGCAAAGAAAGTCAAAACCAAACTAAAATATCCAAGGACCATTACACGGCGGAGAACTTCAGATCTGTAACCGAACGGTTTGATTTTACAATGTTCGTCGCCATTCTAATTTATAATAGGGCGCTACACAATATGCCTCGTAAACGTTTTGAGTCCAGAACTCTGGGACTTCTCGATTGAGACGTGAAGTCACGTGGTTAGATTGCCGAGAACCAATCAGCGCCCCGAAATAAAACAATTTGAAGTAAACTGTTATTGAAATACGCCAGGAATATCATCGGGCCAGTGTGTGATAATTTTTACACTTTGTGATGGAAGAACACAAGGTGCATGTATAAACTCTGCGCTTGAAATGTAGTGAAGGTAAAGTTACGTTTTCAATCGTCTAACGGCATTTTAAAGCAGGAAATACGCGCTCCCAGTGTTGCCATCTTGTTTGTCCTCCTAACTAAATATGATTGTTACGAAAAATAAAAAATAACCAATCAAGGGGCCCGCCTAGTCAGGGGTGTGTCTGTGACAGTGTGGCGGGCCGCCCGCTGGTTATAGCGCAGCTTCGCCTCTAAACGCAACTGTAAACTGCGGCGAAGTCTTCCCGTGCAGAGGCCAACAGTCATATCTGAGTGATGACCGTAACATTATATGGCGGTGAAATTAAGATAAAGGTTTAATGCAAAGCCCTTGAAAGTTTTCACGAACCAAGACCGGGCAATTTATTTCTTTTAAAATATATATATATATATTCCTGTTTGTAGTTTCCGTCACTGTCAATAACAAGGCATTCCATACAATTATGCGTTATGCTCGAAAGAGCAAGCAATTTTAATCTTAATTCGTATAAAAAATTGTTGAAAAAACAGTTGGAAACAAGATAGCGTCTCTTAAATTACCAATCCTTAGAAACAAATAATGAATATTACTATATGATCCTCTTGATAAAATACAAGAAAATGTACTTTCAAATTCTCATTGTAAATTTTACTTCACAAAATACAATGTTCCAAGATACATATTAATAAATTTTCATTACATTACATTACATTAAAAAGTTGAAAAGTTTTTGCTCAATGGTGTATATCTGAACACACAGCTCGCCGAAACCAAGGACAGTGCTAATGACATAAATCGTGCATTGTAACGAGAGAGCAAACACACATTTAAATCCACACTGCAAACTACGGATGAGATGCACTATAGTAGTTGCCAAGGAGCGGGGGACAAACAATTGAAGTCTCCTACAGCAGAAATAGGGAGACACCCCGGACTGTGTAAATCAATGGTATGTAATTTTCAATAGGCTTGCAAGATTTGCACACCTAGATGACCACTGCTAATCTGAAGGTGATTGAATAAGTTATATTATCTAATTTTTGTGAGTTAGTGAAATATATGTTTTTACATATATTTTTATATTTATTTCTAAGTTATGACGAAAGCGAATTTTAGGTTTATTTTACATTATTTTAGTAGATTGGTATTTGGCAAAGTTTCAGGTTCGAAGCTCCATGAACTGTTTGCAACCCTGATTGCTAAAGACTAGACGGCCCCCGTCTGGCTGTTTACGAGCTGCCCAGGGCCGCGTTCCAAATAAAAAATAAGTCACGGGCAGAATATTCGAAAAGTATCGATCTAGGCCGTGATCCGATTCCCATTGGTCAGTAACAGCATGGTAATTGAAAATATTTACCTATACTATTCACATGACCTTCTAGCCGAGTCGCTGAGAAACCCCGTCTTGAGATCAATATTTTGGTTTTAAACTAATTTTGTAGTGATGCACTTGCAGCCGAAGTTTGTTGATCGAATCCAGACTCACTCTGTGTGTAGGTATATCCAGCACAACCATCACACCAGTGTTTTTTTTCTTCTGTCCAAAGCTTGCGTCAGGTCCACTGAATTAAAACACTAACTATTGCCTTTCGAGGTGAAACAAATGCCACAGCCGAGCACGAACTCAATGGTTGTAATTGCGAACGCACGGAAGGCTTACGCGAGGGTATGTCCGCGCTATCTGCCCGCCAATAACGGAACATGTGTGAATAGCGTTTATCGGTAACCATACAGGTTTTACGGGACGTGGGGGGTGAGTGTCATGCGTGACCTGTTGACTGGGGTCACAACACACGGGGAATTACGGGACAAAGAAAAAAGAGGAATAACGTAGGAAGAAAGATTAATGCAAATAGGTTGGGACCAGTCCCGGACGACTCAGTCATGCGGAACTGAAAAACGCAACAAGTTACGAAATCCATCCGTACAAGACTCGCTACGGTCCACTATGGCAGTATTCCGATTTCTACTAGCCGGCGCCTTGGGCACTGAAGCTTTACGGAACTTTTACCTAAGACGAATATCGGAAGACACAATGTTTGCTGAGCAGTACAATTTTATTTTCAATTTTACTTTATTATTTGATTTAGGCTCCACGCATCATCTACAACGAAGCCATTACAGCAGAGAACAAAAATGCCGCATATATGCCTATTGGGGAAGACACCAATCGCAGCATTTTCTGGATTTCTGGAAGCCATGAAATCTGGTAGGCCTTTCTGAGATTCCAAACCGGGTAAACATAATATAATCAAGCTGCTTTGCTTTCTGACTAGATATTTGTACAATTGCTAAGTAAAAATTAGGTTCAGCTAAAACAATGAAAAAATTAAGTTTGTATGCAGCAAACAAATGCATACTATTATTACAATTTTTTTCGCTTTTTGAAGTGTAGCTGTCGCAGTATATTTTTTCATAACAGACAGCTCAAAATGTTAACATAAAATTCTAAATAGTTATTTTTTTGCTCTTTCCACCTTGCAGGCCAAATCAAAGCAGGTCCCTAATTTACATGCTACATTTAGTAACACATTTAGAGGAATGTAGTTATGGAATGGAACGATTTTTTTTAATGGTAAAAACTCTTGTACAGAGAGACAAAGAGTTTGTTTTGATAATCCAGATGGTAGGCATCGCGGTTTTAAATATAAATGAGGCGGCATCCGGAAAAAGAGCACATAGGCAGGCTTTGAACCCTTTTTCCAATCATCGTTTTTTTATAACACGCCATATTGGTAAGAATACTCTGTGAAAAATTCAGTTCAATATCTCAACACCTTAGTTCATTAGCACAGTTTTTGTAAACACGTGTTTCATAGTTGTGACCATGTTGAAACATAACATAACCTTGTGATAAAGTGTTCTTTTAGTTTGTGCTTTAAATGTTCATTATTAATTAACTATTGTGATGAATATAACTGAGTCAGTTGAAAAGAAGAGACGACTGATGCATATGTATGTAAATAAGAAACGAGAATGTTAAAAAAATTAGTAAAGTTCGAGGTGACAAGTACGTTACACACAAAGGTGCAGTATTTCCATCAAAAGATTTTACATTGGTTAGTGAATGTTGTGGAAATAGATGTTATGAACATTTTCCACTTCAAGACCAGTGTAACTTATTTGAATCATTCAACAACGTGGAAAACAAGGCAATTCAAGATGCCTACCAGTCAGCTTGTATGGCCTTGTCTGCTAATATCAACATTGGTTAACAACCAAAAGAAACCTCGTCTCAAAACTTGTCTTACTCCATGAAGCAGAATGGCACTCAAGTTATGGTGTGTCAAAAGTTTTTACTCACTATTTTTCAGATATATGTTAAAAGGCTTCGTGTTATTCAGTCTAAGTCCTTAAGTGGAGCGGATTTTCAAGAAAGACATGGTACTCACGAAAACCGTCCACATAAGTTACATGGTGATGTTGTAGACTTAATGAAGGCTCATTTGCAACTAACACCTAGTGATTTTAGCCACCATAAAACAAATCTGAAGTATTTTGAAAATCCAGAACTCAATGTTAGAAGCATTTTTGATATGTTTAAGATCTATTATCAAGAAACGACCAACAGACCTCAAAAACGTTCATATGAACACTATCGTAAGCTGTTTAAAAGGCATTTTAAATATGGGTTTATACTTCCTAAGACAGACATATGTGATTTTTGTTGTGAGTGTTACAAAAAGCTGTTAAGAGATAAAAACCATCACTCTCTAAGGGCAGATTTTATTTCCAAGGCTAACGATGACAATGTGTCTTACTTAGTTGTAGAGTTTGATTATGGCCAAAAATACCTTACTCCCAAGCTTCGTGTAAATAGCCAGTTTTACAAACTATGCCTTTGGCGATCCGTCGTCTTTTATTGTCACATGGAAAACCATGCGAGTAAAAACAACTCAGTAGTATTCTTTGTATATGACACATTGAAGAAAAATCTGCAGACGTTCCCAAAAACCCAAACAGTCGTTTTAATGTCTGATGCAACGGGAGGACATAACCGGAATGCTAATGTAACTAAATTTTGTACCTTGTTTTCAAAAACTCGTGAATTAGGAGTGGTTCATTTATATCCCGTACGTGGTCATTCATTCAGCCAGTGTGATAGTAACTTTGGTCTCGTTCGCTCAAAGAGAAAGAAGAGGGAAGTGATTGGAAGTGCAAGTCCTTGGTTAGAAGTTGTTGTTACTTGTAGAGAAAATCCTTCAAGTTTTGAAATGACGATGGATCGAGCCTTGGTCAAAGATTGGGTAACGGCACTATCCAACTTTTTTTTCTTCCAGCAACAACATATAACCTAAGGAAGTTTACTATAATGAAGTTTGTGATGATGAAGTACACTAGAAGTGGTAGTGTATTGTGTTCAGAAAACGACTTCCCAATGTACACACCATTCACCTACTTGACAACATTCAATTTAGAAACTCTGAAGAACGTTAAACTAACAACCGTCCCGTTTCCCACTGTTGGTGCTTGTAAAATAGATGATGTACGAAGTTTGTGTACACACCTGCCCCAAAGAGACTGTGATTGGATTGAACAAATATCGAATGAGCCTAACCCGTAACATAGGCCACCTAACTTTTATGCTATCAGCATATTTGATTTTGTAGACCTCTTTAACCACCTATAGCAATTTTTCTTCCACATATTTATACAACCAAGATATTTTATACTTTGAGTGTGCAATAAAAAGAATATTAATTTTTTTAGATCTTAGAAAACATTGTTTTAAACCTAAGCCTATTTTAGAAAAACGTCACCTAAAAGCTTATTGTATTTAACTAATTAAAACTAGAATTTTTAAGATAAAAAACACAATACAGATAAAACGTAAGTAGTTATAAAAACACTTTGATAAAAAACGAAATAAATCATTTATATCTTAAGAGTTATAAGTTTTTAAAAACGATAAGGCTCAATATCTCAAAAGCAACTGATGTGCCTTTCTTTTTTTCCGGATGCCGCCTCAAATGTATATTTCATTACACCTGCGTGCAATATCGCAGCGCAGCAAGAAGAATCACCGCAGCCGCCTGCGAGGCGCTTGGCCTTGCACGCCTGTTCTGTCGCCGCAGTCTTGCACAAGGTCTTGTGCCTCGCGGGCAATATTCCGAGTGCGTCTCGCGAGAGAGAGAGAGATAGAGATGGTGTGAGAGTGGGAGATTCGGGGCGAGATATCTTGCACGGTACAGACTGCATTGCATTTACACTATCATGTTCTCATTTGGAGCTGTTGTAAAACCGGCTGCGTTTTTTAGTTGAATTTTGGGTATTCGTCGACAGGAATACCAGTCATATCAGCAACCCCAAAACTTTCGATATGAGAGTGAACTATAGTTGAGGAAAGACCAAGGTGGTGCCACCAAGACAATCCGGATTCGATTCCCGTAATGCCAAAACGAGTTACTACCAACTACTGCAAGATACATTTTGATAAATACTTCACGTTGAATAAATTACATTTATTAGATTTAACACATTAAAAGTTTATACATTCCTGCGATTTAAAAAAATGCTGATTAATGATATTGTAGTCGCAGTTCGGTGTAACACGGTGCATTGGCATGTGTTGGGCCCATCGCAGGCAACTCCCCACTCGTGTCGCTCCGGCTCCGTACTCGAGGCTACCATGCGGCGGCAGAGCCGGTTTGCCCCCCCCCCCCCCCCCCCCCCCTCACCACATTCCCCCACAACAAGGCGTCCAGGGCCGGTCACACTCGCCCCGGGGCAAGGCGCGGTTCCCGCTGGTGAGGTAAACAACCGCCCCAGCATTTCGTCCACGCCGAGCAATACAGTAGGTGGCATTTGGTTATGAAAAATTCTTAGAACCGTGTGTAGTTGTTTACAAATTTTAAAACTTCATAATACATACTTGACAGAACTACAAGCCATTCCATTCCCGTCATACAAAATTTGCAAAAAAAAAAAAAAATTAAAAATAGCCTACCATTGAATTGTTCCAACTGACAACGTATAGGATCCGTTCCTTCTCTGCTAAAACAAAGAAATCGGCAAAAAAAATTTTTAAATAAGTTAACATTTGCTGTAACGCCCTACACACATCTTATGGAGGATTAAGCCTCGCCATCTTGCAATTAACAATATTCTGATACCGCTTGCAATAAAGCTTCCGTGCTAAATTTCTTGGCATAGGACTTAGCTTTCGCTACTTGTCGATGTGAACACTTGTGAACTGGTGTGATTACCATGATAGTTGTAGTCACCCGCGTGAAATAGTTACTTCCTCGCGGCGCTTGCAGACTATAGAGCCTGTTAGTAAAAGTGGTCGCAACAAGGTGTGGAAGGTCTAGGAAACATGATTTATTCCTTGACATGCCAAAAATTGGGATGAATAGTTTGAAATTTGAGTTACAGCGAAAAGATGGAGGGAAAAAAATCCAAAATGGGTGGGGCCTTAATCCCCTTTAAAACTCGGTCCCACGTGTAATGTCAGCTCTAGTTAGCAGAGACACGATACAGTAAGTCCACCGAAAGGGCGTATGGTGGGAATACATAGCCTCTCGACAATCATGGCCCCAAGCGGCAACATTGTTCTCATTTTATAGATCTCAGAGCACGACTCACCTGTAACGCGTAACTGCAATTTCGTGCGTAATTTTTAAAATTTCTCGTTCACGGACAAACGCCACTGCTGTTTCACACTGGTTGTCACAGGAAAAAAAAAACCCTCTAAGAATGGATAACACGCGGAGAACAAAGCCAATGTTAGATGATGTCAAAGTTTATATTCCTTAAGAGCTCAGGAAAAATTGGTTGTCTGTAAAGTCGGTTTACGGACGATAGTTTAACGTGACAACGTCGTAACAAAACATTGATGAAATTATTGCATAGTTTTACGAATAAAATTGAATCATTTTTATTGAATTATCACTATTTTGTATGGATACAAAGGAGTGAATTGAAATCTACAATTCAATTGATAAATTAACTTTTATCTGCACTCATTAATTCAAATATGTTTATTACTTTAACGAACAGATTATTTTAACTATAACTTTTATACATGTTTGCTATTTAACTTCTTCCAATCTGTGTTATTCTGTTAGGGATAGGACGATGATAGGAAAAGTAGGAAACGAATGGGAGTGTTTCAAGTTTAATGTGCCTCGAAAAAGTCAAATCGATGGTTGTTCCAATCATCGAGTGGAAGAGAGATAGATGCGGCGCAAGCGTACAATGAGCGTAACGGGACAATGTGCGTAACGGGACACGAGTCATCCTTTTCCGTGCAAACAGCCGGCGTTCATAGATTTATTAGACGTTGTCACGTCAAAAAAAAAAGACAGCACAGACGAGGACAGAGGGCTGAGCAAGATCTGAACAGAAAATACATAAAAAAAAAACAACCACCTTGGAGAAACACCAATGCACGGACGAACCCCACGATGAATCTAAGCAGGATATCTGGATGACACGCCGACAGGTGTGAACACACCATGACACGACAGTAGCGAGGTTTCGGGAACAGCCAGAAGGGCCCCCCCCCCCCACCCCCCCCCGCCGGGCCATGATGCAGCTTCAACTTCCTGGCAATCCTCTGCCTCCTCGTGGCTCCGGAGGTGTTTACCGCAGAGGACCATGCCTCGGGCATCCTCAGCTGCCTGCTGCCTGGAGGGGAACCAGTAATGGTGCGGACAACAGCAGGTGTGAAGACCCCGGTGGCCGTCGGGTGCCAAAGGCCTGTTCTGCCAACCTTCTATTTTGTGACAAGGAATTGTCATACAAGAAGGCTACCGGGAAAATGCCACCAAGGACCGAAGCTCTACGGAGCCTTAGTTTAGTTGTAAGAATTTTTGTGAGCAAAGGGGCTGACTAGTCAAGCACATCAAAAGATAAAATGCCATCAGGCAAATAGAATCTGAGAAGACACATATACTTCATAACATGTTTGTTTACTATATATTTTATATACTTGATAACCATTATTTAACAACGAAACAGTAAATCATGCTTTATTTTGAAATAAAAATAGTATTAAATAGTTTTACTTTTTTCCTCGCGCGATTATTCAAAAATATAGGTAAATTTTACTTTATTGGGGCCCCATTCGTTACAAAGGCCAACAATAGCTTCTAGGTAAAAAAATTTAAGTTAAAACGTTTTAGTGAAATGTATAATTTACGTTATTGCAGGTTAAATCCATTAATCAAATATAAAAATTAAACATAAATTATTATTAAATTACACAAATAGTATTATATTATACAAATATATTATACAAATGTTATTAGTATATACTATTATTATACATACAAAGATAGTATGTACCAAGTAATCGATGGAACCAACTAGTAACTCAACACTTTGGAAGCTTCGTTTTCGTGAACTTCTTGAATATACTTTGGAACAGTCCCTTTTTAAACTCCAGCAATAAACTGCCATCATGTGCGTATCCCATCTTCCTTGATAGCAGACCTCCATAATTTTAATATATTTTAATATCTCACTTTCATGTCCAGGTAGCTGTGTAAATAGTGCACCATAATACTCATTTTGCACCCAATGGATTTGAAATTTTTAAGCATATCGTGTACCAGTTCAACATGGTTTTATGCTTGTCGTTGGCTCAGAAAATTTCCGACAACTGCAACAAATGAGTCCCGGATTTTCGCTCAGCCTCATTCGTGGAATTTACGAAGGTTTGGGTCCTTAATGGATTTTTTTTTATTTCTGGACCGTTAAATATTCCTGCTTTAATTTTTTCCTTACTCAAGTGAGGCATTTTTTCTCCTATAAATGCAAAGCATGATCCGTCCTTATCAAAAGCCTTTACAAACGGCTTCATAAGGCCCAGCTTGATATGCAGTGGAGGAAAGATGACTTTCTCTCGTTCAACTAAGGGTTCGTTAATAACTTTTTTTTTCTCCAATGACCATGTATTCTCTCTTAGGCCACTCTTGTCTCACCCAGTGGTGTGTTTTGTCTCTGCTATCCCAGAGGCACAAGAAACAAGGATGTTTGGTGTGACCACTTTGCTGTCCGAGGAGAAAGTCCACACAAATCACCCATTGATGTTCACGATACATTATCTTCTCCAAGACCAAAACTATGGTGCTATATGCTTCTAACACTGTCGTTGTTTTAGTTCATTGTGTAAAAGAACACATTTCAAGTTTCGCTTTGAGCTATCAATAAATAGGTGCCCATCATCTTCAAAATATTCAGGAGGTATCATTTTTTCCAGGAGTCCTCTAATATATTGACAAAATAATTTTTTTTCTTCTTAAGAGAAGAATGGTAGCAGACACAACTTCTTCTACTGGAACTCATTTTTTTGTCAAATTCGATCCATCCAGCACGGCTAAAACTCACAAATTGGCCTCAAATTTATTTGAAGCGTTGAAATGAAGGGTGGGATTTCCAACCTGGAGTATCCCAGTGACGAAGTTGGGATTTCCAGCCGGGGGTAGCCCTGTGACGAAGTGACTCCAGTCAAGCAGGCGGTTTTACTTCTTATTTCACACTTCTCAAAAAGGACAGCTTATAGAAAAAAAACTATTTGCATATTTATATTTAGCATCCCAAATATAGCTCAAATCAGTTCCAAAATTCTAGGCACCATTTTTTTTCTTGTTAGCTTATGTTATTTTTAATTTACCCTTGATGATTACATTGCTTTAATTGGAATATTTACTATTTTTCATTAAATTTCAGAATATAGAGAACTTAGATAATGATGTCCAGATGATAATCATCCCATAACCGAAGTTCTTTTGACTAGTCGAAGGTAATTTTGCACATGCCAAAATAAGGAATGAGATGAAATCTTTTCTGAAAAGGTGCGGTCCTCATCCGCCACGCAGGCATACAGAAATTCACATAGTGAACCGCTGAAGAACAAAAATTAAAAAGAAAATAACATTTACAAACAATACCAGATGTTCCTCGATGAAAACTTATCAGTAACCTACCAATTGCGGCTGTAATATGATTTACATCGTGTTAACGCTGAAAATAATGACGAACGATTTTTTAAAGTCACATAATGGCGTTACAACAAGTCATTCTAACTTTGTCAATGGTAAAGAAATCATTTTTAAGCGAAGATAACACAAATTAATTATCTTAATGTTTTCTTGATACAAAATGTTAACAGTTCACTGTCAATAATATTATTGATGTAAAAATAAGAAAAAGTGGAAATCATAAAAATTAAAGATACACTGATGTTGCAGGTAAGTTACAATAGATACATAAAGGCACCACACTGCAATAAAATAAAATATTTGAATCATCATCTTGATTTGAGACATTGAAGTACAATTAACATAACGCGGGGCCCGCGGAAATTCGTAGGAGGCGGAGTTTTACGTGGGGGGTTTTAACCGACACAAGTCATCTCTGGATAGGATATGTGGTATACAGCCCAAATTTCGACCTACATTCGTTAAATGAGCAGAAAACTTTAAAACACACAGAAAGTTTTCCATAAAACATAGTTTTGACGTGCGTTTATCAACCCCGTTTCAGTCACTATTTTGAGGGAAACAAGCGTGACCTACGTCCATGATTAAGTGTGTGTGATTTAAGAAGCATTACAATCGTCTATAGAAGTTTGGTTCCATGGTTTCGTTTATAACGTATACTTTTTGGACAGAGTGTGTGTGAGGGGGGGCGGGTGGTTCCAAGAACTCTTTAAGTATGTAAGGAACACTTATCTTTAATATTCATAGGGTCACCGCGCAAAGACCCGCAGAGACTATGCCTAGCGTCCAGCCGGGCAGGTCATGTTTGCGCGAGGCGGTATGACGGGGTGGTTGTCAGAAGAGTTGTTGACCGACGAGGCACGACCGCGCGCGTGACAACAGGAAGAGACCCGCGCGCGCGGGGCCGGCCCCTGGACCCCGGAAATAAAACACAAAGCGCGGCGGCGCGCCGTATTTGGCGCGCGCGCGTGGCGCGGACACCCCTGCAGGACCCGCGCAGGGGGGAAAGTCGCGGGCCGCGCGGCCGGCTGAGTCAGGGAGGGAGCGAAAGTGAAGGAAAGCGAGAGGCGTTCGGCCGCGCCGCTCGGCGAAAAGGTAACCCGTGGTGATGGAGGGGGGGGGGGGGGAAGAGAGACGCTCGCGCTCCCGACTAGCGAGGGGAGGGGGAACGGGCGGCGCGCGTTTATAACGGGCGTCGGCGACTGAGCGGGCGCCAGTTGGGGGCCCGTGCCGTACCGGCGTAGGGCGAGACTGCCTGCGAAGAACCTCCGAAGATGGGGCGGACGCCAACGACACACAATAGCGTGGCTACAAATTTATTTTAGGGCGAGGAGACACCCTCATCTAAATTTACAATACTATCCAAATTAATAGCGCATTCGTTTGTTTACCAAAATATATCGTTTATAAATAAATAATAATTTTGCCGTAAGTTTACTCTTCTTAACCACGTTAAAATGTTATTTCCGTGATCGCCTAGTGAGATGAAAAACAAGAGGTTCCCCACCCCTCGTTTTCACGTAACGTGATCCAAGCGTGGCTCTAAGAGGAGGATTGAGACACCTTACGTAACAGCCAGAGTTGCAGCAATAATTTCGACTCACCGATTGATACACCCTTGTCTGGGCGGTCTCCGAAAGACAAGTTGGTTTCGCACATCATATGACCTACACCTACAGATAAGTAACTAGGCTACAACGCAGTCTTCGAAACGTGATCACAAAAATCATTAACACCTGGGAGAGGGGGCGATCGAGTTTTAGGATTTTTTTTAAAACGCTTGAGTTTACCATGTTAGAAGGACAAAAATTACGAGTCTATCGCTAATAGAATTAACTGAGAACCTTAAAAGCTATGCGATACACGCAGATTACGTTTAAGTCTGAATTCGACAGACCAACTTCCACTGCAGGTCCATCACGACAAATTAAGTTGAAAACCTCTTCCCGACTTGTGTATAAAGTGCGTTCCTAGGCTGGTATACGTTTTTGAAGTTGGGGCAGAACTATTTTTAGTTTATTTTATTATAATGAAAGTATTAAGGATAGAGCACTGAGCGTCTGGATTATGGTTAATTAATCAAGTTCTTCAACCACCGCGAATTATGTCAATGTAGCAAAATTATTTAATTGAAATAATTGGGACTAGTAATAAGCCACAAAAATATGTAGAAATAAAAGTGTTCCCCAACTATGCCAATGAAACAATTTTGCAACAGTGACAAAACTCGCGGTGGTTGTAAATGTTTGTTCAGTTAAACACGGTTCAGACTCTCGGTGTCCTATCTTAAATACTCTTTCATTTACAATAAAAATGCTGTTCGTCTCCAACTTTATAAGACGTATACCAGCATCGGGAAGCAAAGTCATAAGTCGTATGTTTTTTCGTGATGAACCTACAGTCGAAGTGTTCGTCAGTAGAATTTAAACTAACCTTGTGTGTGTGTTTTAAATTGTGGTGTTTGAAATGTTGTATATTTAATAATGGAAATGCAGCCCGAAAAATAAAAACAATTATTTGCCCCGTGGTCCTTAGTTTCTCCCGACGGCCCTGGCCGCCACCTTCACTTCCAAGAAGAAGACGTCAGCTTTCCCAACAGCCTTGCCTTGCTGGTGACGTAGCGACGTGGAGTACGGCAACTATAAAAGCCGGATATTAAGATCCCCGCCTACCCGGGCACACATACGGTGTGCAGAGCTTCAGGAAAAACAACGCGATTTCAAAACCACTCAATATATCAGAGTGGGGTCTGCTTGCGAAAAGCATTTAAGAGTTCGCTGAGGGCCGAAAAGTACTTTTGATTTCGGATTAAGTTTTCAAACTGTATTTTTAGAAGAGTTAAAATGGCTAAAAGGCGTGTTTTTAGAGTAATTTTTAGACGCAAAACAACCGGTACACATTCTTGGAAGCAACTAAGGGACTTGCATTACACCTTTATGTTAATTTCTCCACCATATAATGTTTCGTTCACCACTCAAATTTCACAGTTTTCTTGTGACTACGAGAAGAATGCGCGCCAATTCAGAGCCTTGCGCTTAGAGGCTACACCGCGCTAGAAATATACTAGCGAGCGTCGCGCTTAACATCTCGTCTCACCAACACACATAGACCCCTGACGAGGCGGGCCCCTTAATGGCCGCCATTTTTTTGTCGCACGCAAGAAAGGCAGCCAACGCACTGCTGCCGTATCATAGCGACTACGGTGTTAAAAAAAAAAAATCCGTTGGAGACCATGTGACTTGAAATTATGTGTGGAGTTTGGTTTTGTTGGTTGCTTCACAGGGTCGGGTTAATTTTCACCGCAGCGCACGTTTGCGCTGGTCGGGAGCCGCACGAGACCAGAAATGGCGGCCGTTGATACCCAGTCCTCATAGCACCTAACGTGGAGCGTGTCGCAACGTGCAAGCACGCGCCTTTTGTTTTTCAACCGTCTGGCCGGCGGTTCCAGGGCAAGGCCGCGGGTGCGCGTAAATACCCGCACTTGCCTGGAAAACAGTCGCCTGGAAGCAGCTTTGTTGTTAACAGGCGAGGCGGTTGTTAGAACCGTGTTGACGGACAAACCATTCATCGTCCCGGATCACTACAAGGTTGCCGCTGGACACGTCTGTTAGTAACGTTACAACAGGAAGGCTTCTATAAATTCATTTTCATGTGTCTGGGATTTTACGTCATTAACCGGGATTAAAACCCACACCTTATCACACCAAAGTTAGCTGATCAACCAAAACCGCGACGGAGGTCGGCGAAGAGCTCTACATAATATCTCACGTTAATTAACGTGACCAGGTACTTACGTCCTATTTGTATTAAATTTCTCGCAATTTCTAACTCACGGGACGATGTAAAACTTCACCCATTCATATATGCAGACCGATTCTTGCGTTCTGCGCACGAAGCTATAGCTGGCTTACGATTCGTCATCAGAACTGTTAAAATCATCCGCTGTCAACATTGAGACGTGCGTTTGTTTACTAATAACACCTCAAAAATGTCTTTAAATATTAATTAGTATTTAGGCAAGGCACATTTTTAAGTTGAGCTAAAAGGTAGGTTACGTCTCGCAACTTGCGTGCGACTGAGATTTTCTTGAATTTTTGCGTTCTTTATTTATATCATTATGCATTGTATACCAACTGGTTTTCCGTGCAAAGTAAGTTTTGTAGACTATTTGAACAGCAATACACCAGTCACGTATCGGACTCAGAATATAATGAATCATTTAACATGCCAAAGTCGGTTACAATTTTTTAAATGTTATCTTATCTAATAGGCTTAAAATATGTTTTGAAAAACTATGAAAGTGTGGAGTTTTTTTAACATGACTGGGTTATTTAGCCATTTTTGTTGCGTTTCTATATTAATTTTGTTTTGAATGGTCATTTGTTACTTGCACCGCATGATAAAAAAAAAAATCTTGCTACTCGACGTGAAACGTTGTTACGACTAACTGATTTCATAATAATTGGGTTATTTTCGCTAACCGTTTAAGTTAGCTTGCCGATTTGAAAGAACCGAAAATACCCAGTGATCTTCAGGTTCCATAACAACTGTCTAAAAACATTGGCTGTTTTAATAACACTATTTTTGCACTCCAGCTTTTGTATCAGGCGAATATTCTGATATTATTTATTTAGCATCTTGCAAGCTTTGAAACAGTATAACACAAAGTCTGTGTTGTTGATTAAATTCCTGCATATAATTTAAGGCAACTGAAGTAGGCATTGTGTACCCTCACCATACTCCACGTTACATTTACTGTCACCTGCCACTTCGCAACTTTGCCCCTTCCCCCATCGGCTGATTCGGAAGCTTGTGAAGATGATTTAGAATCTATCCCCCCCCCCCTCCCGGACAAACCAATTTTATATACAGCTAGGAACTGGAAAGCCTCACGTCATAACAACCTCCCACCACCACAACCACCACAAAAGTCAAATAGGGCTTTGCCACTTGGCTAGGATATGAGCGTCCACACACACACCCGCTACGCAAAAGAAGCCTCGTCCCGCGACTGGAAGCATCTCGCAGATTTTCGCCACTGAAATCCAAGAGGCCCTCGAGTCGTGAAGAGTGAAAGCCGCCCGCGATCATTACGGTTAACGATACCTCCTTAATTTGCGCGCCGCAGGACGTGGCTGCCTGCTGTCGCAACCGCGTTCCGCCAACCACCAAGAGTGAAGCTGGGAGCGCGCCAAGAATACGCCCTTCTTGCACGCTACAAGCAGCAACATCATTCTCATTTTATGGAGCTTTGAAGAGACTCCAACCCACCTGTAAAGCGTAACTTTCAATTCCATGCGATATTTTGGAATTTCTCAAAACTACCTTACATAATTCTTCGACTCATTCATATAAACTAATGTCATGGACATACATACGCCAATGACTGTGCCACTGGTGCGGGAGTCATGAAGAGAAATGCTACGAGTTTTCTCCAGCGAAGGTCTGCTGCGTGACCTTCATTCCGCGTTGAGTTCAAGTTCAACCAGGATGTTCGGTCGCAAGCACACGTAAAGCGGCGCGTAACATCGGGCGCATGACCCCTTGCCCCAATTAGTTATGAAATATCCCATCAAGGATTTCACTCGTGCATATTTTCACTTAGGGCGGTATTCCAAGAAACCAAAATAAGGATTCCGGTGTTGAATATGCTACAACTGTATTCTAACCGTATTTCTAGTGCACAATAGGTCACGGCCAGTCCCATATATTTAGGAGACGAATTTTGGTGTCCTATTCGTTTCCGATTTGCTGTCCAAATTCCGCGTATCCGCGAAGATCACTTTTTCGCTGATTTCGTCCAGATGGCGGACCCGCGTCTGCCGCTTCTACTCGTATGTAGTCTTTTTGTGATCATCGGAGGACATACCAAGCATGTTGGTGTACCAAATAAAACTTCAAGGTAGCGATCTGGAATACAATTTAACTGTCATAACAAGAAACAATAGCAAATTAAAAAAGTACTTGAGAAAATTGTAAAAAAACTATTTTAGTTTTGTGCGATGGTGCTGCTTTCTCTAGTATTTTTACCGTAACAATTGCATCGATGGTTGCGAAACGTCCACTAGAATGCGTTGAAACCAGTTTCTAACCGAACGCAGAGCAACGTTTATTAAAACATTTGCAGATTTGTTTCCTTACTGGGATTCGGTTTGGACACATTCAGGAATACTGCCCGTGAGTTAGGTCACGGTTGTATGCCAACAACGCAGTGCTTATTCGATACATTACCAGAATGTTTTGGAATACCGCCCTTAGGGTGTTGCTTTTGAAGAAGCATGATGAAGATTCAACTGTCAGCGCAGAAACCAAAATAAATATTTTGGTCAATACAGAAAGTGAAGTTTTATTTAACTCCTAGAAATTTTGCCAATAATATACTCATTTCTTTAAAATTATTATTAATTCAGCTAACTCCGCGCGCTAAACCAACAAGCAAATAAGTTGTAATTTATTTTGATCTTCTTTAATAATAATTTTTTTTAAATTTAGTATCCATTCCTCATAATTCAAATTATTTCACCGACAATATTTATCCTAAAAAACCATGTAGTCGACTGCTTTAATAGTTCAATAGTTATACATGTCCGAAGGAAATTATTCCGTTAACACGTATTTCATTCCTAACAACATTATAAGTGATGGTTTTTCACGAAAGTTCCAGATTCCCCATCACCGGTTTCCATTTCGCTGACTTTTAACAAAAAAAAAATTTCAAAACTGTAGCAACCCAACTCGGACCAGTTCCTTAGTCAGACAACACCGCGGTAGGGTTTGCCAGTAACTGTATTGTTATCACGGCTATAACGGGCTTCGTGGCACAATGCTTTGGCCGGTGCATCGAACCACGGACCCGCGAAGAGGCCATTACCTACATACAATGTATATAGAATGTAAGTTATTATACACACCCAAGGAGTCTCTTTTAAAAACTATATATATCGTTAAGCATGGGCGTTGCAACCAGGGGGGAAGGGGGGGGACACGTCCCCCCCCCCAATAATAAAAGTCTTTAATTTCGTCCCCTCCAATAATAATAGTGAATATAATCACTTTATTACTTATGTTTGTGTACATGTGTGAAATATTCTTAATACTGCTGCGGTATTTTAAGTGTAACATTCAGGTTTCTCCTGATGTTTAAATTAATGATTTTGTGTGGACATAGCACCAGCAAATATGTTAACTGTGTTTTTACAAATTTGTTCTCTGAAAATATTTTTTTTATAAAAAATAAATTTTATATTGCAACCAACTATAATTAGAATATTTAGGAAAGAAAAATGCCTAAAAACGACCTTTTTGCACCTTCAATCCCAAATTTTCCCGGGGGAGGACCCCCCCCCCCCCCCCCCACTCACGCTTTTTTTCCAGCGGATGGATATTCCTCAACAACTAAATCAATTTAAGTCCCCCCCCCCCCAAAAAATATCCTTTCGACGCCCATGTCGTAAAGGGCCCCGCCTAACTGGGCACACATGCAGGGCTTCAGAAAACCACCACGCGAAGTTGCGCGAGCGAGAGGCGGACTTGGGCGGTTCGGGCGGATGTGTTCGCGGAATGATCGGCGGGTTTCAGTGGTTCGTTGGCTCCCCTCGGAGGACACGGCTCGCCAAGGCTGGCTCGCGGCTGCCAAGAGAAATCAGCAGCGTTTCGGAACGAGGTCGGGCCGGATCGGAGTGGATAGTCTCTGGCACTTCCGTTATACACGCCGCACGCTGCAGCCCCGCCGACACCTACACCCAAACCCAAACCCACACACACACACACACAAACACACAGAGAGAAAAATAGACGGACAAAGAGAGAGACAGGCAGACCAAGAGAGACAAAGTGACTCAAGAGAGACAGATTATTCCGACCTACGGCCAATGGCGGCTTCAGGATGACTTTTCGGGAGGGGCCTATCGCACAAAGAAAGGTCGTGGTTGCAAAGAATGAAAGTGGTCAGATATTGACCTTGGAATATTATTTACAAATTACAGGTTTCAAATACAGAACATTAGTAGCTCCATGCAACTTTTGATGAGATAAAAGTTTAACATATGAAATTAAATATTTAAGTTAACATAACTATACACTAATCAATCAAATTGGTCTCGGGAGGGGCTATCGCCCCCCCCCCCCCCTTTCTGGAGCCGCGCTTGCCTACGGCCGGCATTCTCACGTTCCCCCTCCCACATATGCGCCATATCAGGGTAGGGTGGGAGAAACTTCCAGTTCGTTTTATATACATCCCAGAGCTTATTTAAAACAGAACTGTTAGGCATCACTCAGAGACAGACAAACTCTGAGAGACAAGAGAGAAACTCTAAGAGAGAGAGAGAGAGAGAGAGAGAGAGAGACAAACTCGGCGACAGAGCTAGACAAAACGTTTTGTAACCGCCGCTAAATAGTTTAACAGTGTCCACTACTGAGCATTCCAACTCATCTATACATTTCTGCATCTCTGGTAATTATTTTTTTGTTCTTTTTTCAGAAAGGCGGTAAAACATAAAGACACGTGTCCCCATAGTTGTCAGCTGGGACACGTGTTTAAAGCAGGCTACTCATAGGAAGGTTCCGCACATGTGGTCTAAGTAGTATAAGTCAGCACTGCAAAACGTCTAATGTGTTGCTTTTGATCTCAGGCGTATAAGTCAATTGACGTGTATACAGTTTGAGAAAAACAGTATAAGTCAACTTATTGTGTATTTTTGACTTATACTCTTTTTCCCTGGCACCCTAGAATTAATGTTTTAATGGCGATTTAAATGAAATCATAATATAACTACTTGCAATTGTTTGAAAATGGTTCTATTGATTTAATTTTTATTCGATATTAAGAAATTAAAAAACTATTTATATTTCAATTCTAGCACGCAAAAATAAGTTTAGAATGCAAAGTTTATTTTACTTTTTCTCTAAAACTCTTTTTTTATATTAGCAAATGAATGAAAATCTATTTTTTCTGAAATAAAATTTTTTATTATTTATGAATGACTTCATGAAAATACAGAGTTTTGCGACAAATGGTTCTTTCAAAATTAGTATAACACACATATAATACACTCAATTCATGCTAGGATTGGAATACGAATTTTCTTCTAAGGGAGCAATTTTTTGAAGTGCTATTAACAATAGGTATATTATGGCCCATTAAAAATACCCTACCCCTTTTTTTATATCAACCTATTTTGCAAGGTAACGTAAAGATTTTACACTACAAACACTTATCTGAACACATTTGAACCACAAGTAACATGTCTAATTGAAACACAAAATATTTTCCCACACAATACACAGTTTTCACTGCTATCTTTTTTTTATAAACGTTGTCAGTCTTTGAAGAAACATTAGTGATTTGTGGTCAAGTGAACGACTACAGACGTCTAAGAAGTACACAGATGATTCCTTCATTGTCTAAAAGTTTAGTTAGCGATGGGAAACAGGTAGATTTGAAATTGTTATTATTAAACAGATAGGTTTTTAAGACATAAAGGATCATGACATTAAGGGCTTACTGATCCAGATTGGCGACATTTGTGAAAAACTAAATTTCATCGGACAACGTGAAAGTGACCAGAGTTGGTTTACAAAGGAAAGTAGTTACTTAGTTTTTTACCTTGTGGTGAAAAGCAAGCCTCCAGGTTTACTGACAAGTGGCGCGTGTAAAAACCACGACGACGCGAGTTCTCGGAAGATAAGCTCCCGGCGGCCACTTACTTGCACCTCCCCATTGCGTCACAGTTGAAGCTCGCCCCGACAGTTCTCTATGAGGAAAGTAAACAACGTTTCTACCGAGAACACTCACAGAGTGCATGCACGTTTGTGTGTGAAGAGCACATTTAGGTCTCCAAGAACGGAGACGGAATCTGCACAGCTGATGAAGCATACCCCGCCCTCCATTTTCCGCCAATAAGCTTTATCAATAAGACACCACAAAAAAAAAAGTATGAAACCCCCCACCTCTCTCAAGAAACCGGGTGTTATATACATGTGTATACACTTAAGCATTCATATTACATATTATAAATATACACTACTGTCAGATTACTCATACATTTTATCACATTACCATTGGGCTTAGATTAGCAACACGTAACAGACCACAGATTAAAAAAACATAACATATGCAAAAAATTCTTCAAAATGCTTTTTCGAAGTACATTCGGAAAGGGAATTAAAGTCAGTGAATTTTGAGGAATTCTTAAAATGCCAAACCCAATCTTATATTTCAAAATGAATGATTGTGTGTGTGTGTGTGTTCGTCTTTCATGCGTTCTCGCAGCTTACGTCCGATTGAGTTGAAGCTTTGCACACTTGACCTTCGAAAAACGAGGAAGGTTACGGTCAAGATAATATTGAGATAAAACCAGCTCTTGGAATAGAATTAAATTATTTCTGATGAAATTTCGCCATTTTATTGGTGATGCTTTATTCGTCTCGGGCTTTTGCAAACGGCACTGGCGTGCCCACGAGGAGGGACATAAATAATGAGCAGTGCGCGTGTGTTCTGCCTGTAGACTGCCATAATGAGGCACGATTATTCCAGCTTGTTTGATATAGGCCTAAGTAATAACGACGCGCTACAACGGAGTTACGTCACAGGACTCGCGTTAGAAACCCCGTCCAGTAATCCTGATCCCAGTTTTCCAAACCCGCACCGAAATCACCCGCAGGCAAATGCTAGGATGGCTCCCTGCTTCAGGTCGATTCCTTCCCCCATGTCGCTGATTTACTCGCTTCCAAGTCAGCCGTCTCCAACGACCTGCTGTCTAGGTAACGTCACGAGACCATCCAAGGTTCCCCCATTTCCTACTCTAGACAATTCCCTTGAGTTTTCCCGGTCCCTGCCGAACCAAACTTTTTTTTGACGTGACAGCGTCTAATAAATCGATGAACGCCGGATGCAAGCACGAAAAAAGTGTCCCGTTACGCTGTGTCCCGTTACGCTCATTGTACGCTTGCGCCGCATCTATCTCTCTTCCACTAGACTGCTTATAAAGTGAAGTAAAAAGTTAATGTGGTTTTCATTGCTTATTACAACAACAATTTCGGCAATAAAGGTAAATTATTCTTGCATTTTAAAACTCTGATTACTAGTATAATTTCAAGTATTTATTCTTTTATTATAAAAATAAAAATTATTCAATTTTATTCATAAAGTATGCAATCATTTCATCAATGTTATATTTTTCTTGTCTTAATAATCAAGTTTGAAATATACCATAAAAAATATTACATCAAACACGCGTATCCTTTCGACCACATGTAAACATTATAGATTGACCAACAAATATTATCCCCGCTGTCTTCCTTCTCATCAATGCTATGGAAACAACCCTTCCAGTTTGTAATCTAAAACCATTATATTTGCTCAAACTTTGAATCGTCCACGTATTTATAGTAACCATGTGAATTACTATCGACAAAAGATCGAGATTCAAATGATTAAATCAATAGTTGATTCATCACTTGTTTTTAACGTTTAATTACATAACTATAACATTTGAGATTAAAGTACAGACGATTTTAAAAACGTTAAAAAAAACACACACACGCTAGCATTACTTATCCAATTTAGAACTTCAGAAATTGTTAATTTCCCTTTGTTTCCCAGGTTTTGAAATTCCC
This sequence comes from Bacillus rossius redtenbacheri, assembly GCF_032445375.1. NCBI lineage: Eukaryota > Metazoa > Arthropoda > Insecta > Phasmatodea > Bacillidae > Bacillus > Bacillus rossius. The sequence goes on along the minus strand of NC_086339.1, from coordinate 29,933,937 downwards.
CGAGTGTTCTTGTCTTCGGATACACTACCCCCCTAGTGGTGGGAAACAGCAGCTTATTCGTGGATAGGGATTGCAATCCGCAAAATAGGATTCGTAATACGGAAGAGTGAAGGAGTTCGAGGACAATACTTGTCTTATATTCATGACTATTTGTTGACAACAAAACCGACAAGTGTAGAATTTCAGAGGGACTTTTCAGCCGCTGGCTATAATTGCAACAATAAGAAATCTATCGGCGGATGACACGATTAGCACTATTTGTTTCCTACGATCCTTTTTTTTTTCAAAACCAAATTTGATTTTTTTTATAATCGTTATACCCAAAATAATTATTTAAAGTAAGTTTATTGGAAAATACTCCAAATTGTGATAAATGTGTCATTTGTTAAACAGATATGTGATGACTGCCATCATAATTATAAGAATAAGACTGCTCAGCACGACGAAATTACGTCATTAATGTGATCTCGTTTGATTAAGTTAAATTTAGGTAATTTAAGTAATTTAAGTAATGTAATGTATGTTTCAAGAGATAATTTTCTTGATGTCAATTGTTAAGTGTGAACTCTAGTAAGACTGAACTTAAACTATTATTACTAATATCAAGATTAAACTGCAACTAGTTTCACTACTATATTTTCATTGTTTATTTTATTCGTAACTGTTGCTTAAACGTATTAGAACAGAGTAAATACAGTTGATTTACTAAGAAATAAACGTTATTTTTATAGACTTTATGATACGTTCTTTTACACATCTTTTATAAGATTTTGAAACGAAAAAAAAAAAAATCGGTTTAATGTGACCGGATTGCAATCTCCACTCGTGGTTGAGAGGAGAACTACTGCTGCTATAAGACAACAGACGGCGGACTAACACAAATACGACCACCATGGAAGGTCGCCGGCGGAGCTTGACGTGACTAGCGAATTGATGTCTCCGAACAACCTATACTTATAAGGACACTCATAGCCTAAATAGTCCTTGAAACGTACATTTTAAAGGATGTCCGTAATTTTTGCTGGCCTTCCGAATAGTAGTTGTAAGGATGCTTGCAGAATCACCGAGTAAGTCCTTCGTGAAAAGAATCTTCACTCTCTTTTTTTTTGCATCCTGTTAGCATTTCAGGAGCTTGTGGCGCTATCTACGCAATAAAAAAACTCACAACGCACAGCTTAAACCGGGAGGGTCTGTAAGCATGCAATTTTGCACAGGATTTGCTTTTATAACGTAGGTGAACACTAAGAAATGTTTATTTTTTTAATTCGTCCTTTAAGGGGGGTTAAACAGGGGGGGAAATTTTTACAAGTTCGTCATATTTGAAGTTAGACGTAAGGAAATTGGTTTTAAGCTTCTGTTTATAACTAAAGGTCAGTTGCATCAACGTGTTTTCAAAATTCATACCCTAGGCGGGTAAAATTAGGGACGAACGTTATTTTTGAAGTTAGAAACCTGGAATTTGATATTTATACTTCTGATTAATTTCCAAAGTAGGTGCCTAATATTTTTTGAGACTGATTTAGAGAGGTCAGACAGTGGTGGTGCAAGTAGTACAAGACGGGAGTCTCTATGTCGCCTACCCGTGTTTGTGGGATTCGAGAACGCCGACAACGGCGGGAGGCGGGCTGTGAGACGAGGCGGGTGCCCCAGAAGACACGGCGGAACCGGAATGAGACCACGGGCCGTGGTGTGCCGTGTGCGCCAGAGCTGCACGTCTCTCCCAGTCACTATCGGGTCGTCACCACAGCGCCGAACGTACCACAACGCCGAAATACCACAACGCCGTATACCATAACGCCGAATGCCAAATTGACCGCAACGCCGACAGCTAAAAAAAAAAAACTGCTGTGTACCACAACGCCGAAATACAGTAACGCCTAAAAATGTTGCTGCGGGGAGGGGGGGGGAGGGGGGGGGGGCACAGGAGCAAAATGGAAAAACAACTGAATGAATTTGTGTGCTAACCTTACCTAACCTAACCTTTGTGGCAGTCCTGCAATGACATTTTTTCGGCGTTAATGTATTTCGGCGTTGTGGTACACAGCAGTTTTCTAGCTGTCGGCGTTGTAGTCAATTTGGCATTCGGCGTTATTGTACGTTCGGCGTTGTGGTATTTCGGCGTTGTGGTGCGTCCCCGTCACTATCCAGTCGAGCGTGCTTCGGGAAGCGGTTGGGAAGTCACCCACGCCGGACTGTTCCCCGCACTTTTGAATATATATACTGTATAGAAGTCGCCAGCCCAGGTTAAAATTTCTAATACGGTTTTGAGGTAGTTGGTTAATTCACCGCCGCAATCGCCACCATCTCTAGGGCATCGACTTATGGTGGTCCCTAGCGGACAAGTATCGAACTCTTCAAACACCCCTTCCCCCTCCCGGTGAACGACCTCGAGCTTCAGTGAATGATAGGTGGGGGGTGCGGGGAATGACAGCGGGCGACAGTCCTGCGCTCTAACGTGTAAATAACAACTAAGACGATACAGGGCGTTACGGCAGCGCACTGCAGCGGTGAAGTTCCCAAGCTGCTCCTGAAAAACGTAGAGTAAATCCTATCCACTCGCGACTTCTATACAGTATATATATTCAAAGCCCGCACAGAACTGTGTTTATCTTCAATTCCCGAAAAAACTGCTGTGTTGTATATAACGAGGCGTCAGCTGCTTCATCCCGTACATCAGGACTGGGGCTCACGTCAGCATCCACGGAACGATAGGTACGCAGCTCGCTGGTCTGTGTCTCCAGCTTGGTATCGCTTCTAAGCGCAAGGCTGTGTGGACTGGCGTGCAGTCTTCTCGTCGTGCATCAGGCAACTATTAAATCTGAGCAGTAAACCGTAACATTACATGCCGGAAAAATGAAGATAAAATTGTCATGCAAGACTCTTTGAGTGCTTTCAAGAACCTATACCAGATGTTTCATTACAAAAAAAAAATATTTTGAAACACACTTTTCAGCCATCCGAACAGTAGTTGTAAGGATTCTTGCAGAATTCTTCGTGAAAGGAAGCTCCACTCTCGTCTTTTTTTTTTATCCTGGTAGCATCTCATTATTAGTATTCAATATTAATATAAACATGTGTATGAAATTAATTATTTAATTTAGTAAAATCATCGAGATAAATATAAATAAATAATGAAAATCAATAAATATGCTCAATGTTTATTTTAATGAATTGATTATTTAATACCCTTAATAAATTATAATGTATCACTAATATTCACAATAAATACGTTTTAATTATATGAACAGGTATTTAATATCAATTGCTAAAGTATATGATTTAAAAGCACATATACAAATTCATATTTGTATGTAGGTTTTTCTCCTTCGTCCTGGGAAAAATTCGTTTCATGGTGCGTGCGGATCATAAAAATTAACTCTTAATTTTTTTTATTATAACGAGCCTAAAGCAGTAAAACTTCAATATTGATAGCCCATCAAAATAAATATTGTTCAGATTAAATCCATGTCCATAAACTCTTTACATTTGGATATTTTAAAAGTGTAGGTACCAGTGTACATCAAAAGTAACAGTGGTATGTTAACAATAAAATTTTAAAATCTTCGTCGGAACCTTGACAGCGAACGAAACTCGTGCTACTGAAACTATCTCACTAGGAATCCTGCAATACTTTCCGGGTTTGGGCTGAATAAATAGCTGATGCGCTCGGCAGGAAAAAAAAAAGGTTGTCTGTAAAGTCGGTTTACGGACGATAGTTTAACGTGACAACGTCATTACAAAACATTGATGAAATGATCGCATACTTTTATGAATAAAATTGAATCATTTTTATTGAATTATCACTATTTTGTATGGATACAAAGGAGTGAAATGAAATCTACAATTTAATTGATGAATTTACTATTATTTGCACTCATTAATTCAAATAAGTTTATTACTTTAACGAAGAGATTATTTTAACTATAACTTGTATACATGTTTGCTATTTAACTTCTTCCAATCTGTATTATTCTGTTAAGGATAGGACGATGATAGGAAAAGTAGGAAACGAATGAGAGTGTTTCAAGTTTAATGTGCCTCGAAAAAGTCAAATCGATGGTTGTTCCAATCGAGTGGAAGAGAGATAGATGCGGCGCAAGCGTACAATGAGCGTAACGGGACATATCGTAAAGGGACAATGTGCGTAACGGGACACTTTTTCGTGCGTGCAGCCAGCGTTCATCGATTTATTAGACGTTGTCACGTCAAAAACGCGCGAGCACACGCAGCTAATAATAAACCTTACGCTCCTGGTAGCGTGGAAAAACCCGTGCTCCTGGGAAAAACGCGGCTTCAGCTGCACGCAATGGTTGCTATCTTATCGTCGGGGCTGGGTTCCCCGGCGCGGGCTATCTGGCGCGGCCAGGTGTCGGGCGGGCGACAGCTGCAGTGGTGCCGGATCATCCTTCCAAGTAAGCCTTCTGCCCCCCTCCCCCACCAAGTCCTGCCGCGGGCTCGCTCGCGGTGGCTGCGACGGAACCCTCGACCAAAGTTTCACCCAGCGGCCAGTTGGCCGGCGGCCGGTCGCGTCGACCAGGGACCACTCACTCCTCCCACCCGCAAGTAAACAAGCGTGCGAATAAAGACACTACATACTCCACGAGCCCGCCTCGTCAGGGGTGCAAGCGTGTTAGTGAGGCGGGATGATGAGCGCGACGCTCGCTGGTGCTTCTAGCGCGGTGTCGCCTCTGGACTGGCGCGCAGTCTTCTCGTCGTCACAGGAAAACTGTGACATTTGACCGTAACATTATATGGCGGAGAAATGAAGATAAAGGTGTAATGCAAGTCCCTTTAATTGCTTGCAAGCATCTGTACCGGTTGTTTTACGCCGAAAATTTACTCTGAAAACATGCGTTTTTTAGCCATTTTAACTCTTCTAAAATTACAGTTTAAAAACTAAATCCGAAACAAAATTACTTTTCGGCCCTCAGCGAACTCTTAAAATGCTTTTCGTAAGCAGACCCCCACTCGGATATCTCGAGTAGTTTTGAAATCGCGTTGTTTTTCCTGAAGCTCTGCACACCGTATGTAAGGCGTAGCCCTGAACGGGCTTATGTATCGTTCCAGATTTTCATTTAACACGGTTTTAAACTTGTACGATACAAAATAGAAAAAAAAATATGTCAAAATTATGGACCAGTCATCCCCCACATGTTGCACGCCAAATATAAAACGTGCACGGGACAACGCAGACGCTTCCTACGACACACTTCCCATCACAGAAGGAACTGCCGTCCTAATTGTCGACCAATTAAGAGGCAGGCAAAAGATGGCTCGCGCGGTCGCGTTGACTCTTTGAAGCGAGCAGACGTCTCGGCGTCTCGCGTGCGAACACACACACACACACACACACACACACACAAGCGAACGAGGACGTGAGAAGATAACAACCTCTCGTCATTAACCCAACACCTAAGTTAATTATCTTCAGCCACGCCGTACAAACACACAAATGAAGCGCCGCTTTCGCGCTGCTCATTTGCGGAACTAAAAAGTTTCAACACTTCTACTTTGTTATTGCAATTTCACATGTACATACATATACCACACATACGTAAGTATGTTTCACCATCTAAGAATCAAACATTTTACTTGGCTAGATGCGTAATTTTCTTTAACTTGGCTAGATGCGTAATTTTCTTTAACCTGGCTAGATGCGTAATTTTCTTTATCCAATTAGATTATCGTTGGATGCCGCTCCAAGAGATATAAGATGAAGTTAAGAGATTGGCATAGATTTATCAATGATATGTCACAGACCGATTCTGAACGTCTGCGCATGAGGCTAACATTGGCGTATCATTTGCCCTCCTAACTGTCGAAATCATCTGATGTCAAAAGGCCATTGCGTGAGGTTGTTTACAAATGGCGATGAGAGACATTTTTATTGTTACATTTAAATATTAATTTGGTGCAGTACATATCTAAAATCCACAAGTACAGAAATATCACACACCGACTGCATTGAAATACGGACACACAAATTGCCCTTAGCTTTATAAATCTCAACAACGCACAAGCTTTGTCCACCATAACGCAAGTTTCGACAGTTAATTTTGGCTAACAAGCCGTTCAGTGATAGCCTCACAAATATTCTACTGCACAGATTAAGAAGCGCTTGATCTACATCCATGTCTAATCCACAGTGATCTTGTTTTTATTTTACAAATTTAAAAAAAACGCGATATTATTAATCATAACGTTCTTGCGCGGAAATCATTGTTGTATAATAATTTATATTTATTTTTTAATTGCTTTTCTATGTGATTTTACGTTGCACGGTTTTACGCGTAGATGCTTAAAGGGCCCGCCTAGTCAGGGGTGTGTATCTGTTTTAGTAACTTGAGCGCTTTCAGGAATCTTAACCACGCATTTTATGACAAACAATTATCCTAAAAATATGCTTGCTGGCCATGAGCCCTCCTAAAGAAGTTAGAACTGCTCACTCGCCCGCAGCGCATTCTTGAATGATTTCAGTAAATAGACACCACTCGGATAGCTTGAGCAGTGGGGGCTCGTCAGTGCCTCCCTCTTGTGTCGACGTGAGCCAAGCCGGCGTGTGGGCTCGAACCCACGACCCCAACCGCCCGAGCGATTACGGCCTCCCGAGGACCCGACTCTTCAAGAGTCCGGCCCTCGTTGCTCCACATCTCCGGATAATCCATATCAGATATGTAGATATTTTATTAAATTTCACATAAATTTTTAACTCCGTTAGCAAAAACGTACGCCAAATATTCACTTTTTGATATGAATCCGTCTTTAAAAATGCTTCCATAGTGGGAGGCAATTCAAAAAACCAATGATAACAAAACCGGGGGATACAGTTTGATGTTGCAGCTACAATATCTACCATCTCCATCCAAAATTTAATTAAAGGATCAAATAATTCGTTGCGCTAAGAGGACCGTGACGCATCGCGCGCTGTGGAGGGGGAAGAGCCGCCATTTTGAGGTCATTTTGCTGCGTTTCGAGATTTCCATTTAGTATAACTTTAGTCTGGGAGAAGCTACGACGTTCTTTAGGTTTCAATTGTCAGCTCTCGTCAAAATCTGTCGATTGGATATATAAAACATTAGTGTAAAATAGTTACAGTGAATATATATGGTGTTAAAATAAAATAAAAATAGCGTATTTTATTTTTTGTATAGAAGATATTACCTGTTACGTACACGTATTCACGTACAACACACGGCCGTGTCCATGACACAGCCACACCCCATTTTGTTGGGTTTAAGATAGTGCACCAGCTGACAAACATCACGGCATACTTGTAGCGTCAGCCAGACACCACTCCAGCTGAACTATTAATGATATAACGTTTGTGTGACCGTGCTTCGTTAGAACGCCATATATGTTTGAAACTGAAGAAAGTGGACAAATCCTATATTAATAAATTATATGAGAATTCATTTTTATATTTTTTAATGACTTGTAAACAATATAGCACATGTATACTCGGTATGTTTTGTTACAAAACTTAATTTTTTTAATTGTAATAAACGGTACTCCTACTTACTTAAGGATTGTGTTTTGCTAATTACCCATACTAACAGAATTATTCAGATTTTCGATTGTCCCGGTTTTCTTTAGTCCCAGTTACTCAGGATGGCGATTACTACTTAGCGCAATGAATTAACTCGACAACGCGATGTGAGTGAAGTAAGTTATCTAGTGATAGGTAACGTCCATGGCTGATAGCAAAAAGGCTTCGGGCAGCAGTTTAGTTGGGAGCTTGCACGAAACCTTCAATCGTGGCATAAGGCTTATTTGTGGCAGTGGTACAACCTGTACAAACACTTACGCATGGATTAGTTATAGCGATAAGCACATACACAACACAAAGCAAACACAGGGGTTTGGCTACAATGGACCTCAACTAAACCCAATTTCCCCTTTATTTTGAATGTTTTAAGATTGCGAAAAATTAATTCTCCTGAAGTTTATAGTGTATAATAAAAAAGAGAACTATTAGTTTTTTCAGACTAGGAATTTCGAAATTAAATGCAGAAATGTATTTCTTTTTCTCCTTCAGAAAGCGCGCCGTGATGTTTATAGCGTAACTGGGACTAGTATGGATTTCGATACCTTAACAATATTGATGTAATCACCAACATGGCGGCGCTTGCGTCAAGACCACCCCTGCATTCTTAAGGGACAAGTGCGGAAACATAGGGATTTTAGGCGGGGAACATTCTCATGCTTGTTCTGCGCAAAATACGTTTTTGATATCCTAATCTAGTCTAGAACACGATACCAAACGTCTACTACCTACGCTATCTTATTCTATACTACAATCCCACCCAGTTTAGTACATTTTGCGATACCAGTTTTATAAACATCCTGGATATCGTTAATGATGAGCTACTTTAGCCGCGTAACTGTTATGCGAAATTTAAAAAAAAAACATGAAAATAATATTTGAAACATCTAGTCAACACATGCATTTTATTATTTATTAAATAACGTTCTCAAGATACAACGCAGTAGTGCGGCGTTCTGAGCTCAATTGGTCGAGAGAGAAATATATAACTGTTTTAGTGATGACGCAGTATTAAGCAAGCTATGAACATACAGCGGACTTTGCTTAGTGCCAAAAGTGGGCTTGTGTAGACGGGAAACCTAGGATGTCCATCAAGTTCTGTCCCTGCCCGAACACGCCCGAATATTCACCTTCGGCTAGGGTTACCAGACGTCCGGCAAAAGGAGGACATGTACTCCTTTTTATGTATTTTTTTTTTTGCGTCCGGCCGGATTTTCCTTAATGCTCCAAAATGTCCGGCTTTTTTATAAAGTGAGATAATTCCTGCAGTTACACTCTGAGTAAAGCGCGCGGTGCGCGCTAATGCGCTGTCCGCAGTCACCCTAAGTAGTTCTATGACAGCTTGACAGGTAGCAGCACATGCAGAAGCACGTGTTTTTAATATGCTGTATATGCGTAGTTTGTTTGATTCTTCATACTGAAACTGTATTAAATGCCAAAACATTGTAAAATATCGTACTCTATTGTAATTAATTCATGGGTTTTTTAGAAAAAAAAATATATTGTCCTCCTTTTTTAGTGAAATGTCCTCCTTTTTCGAGGTGAATGTCCTCCTTTTTTGTTATCAGTGTCTGGTAACCCTACCTTCGGCCAACCTAGGGATTTTTTTTTATTTTTGCGCAGGAAAAATGAATTCAAATATTAAGTGGTCGGTTAGGTTAGCTACATTAAAACACTTTAAAACACTATGGACGGTTAGTTAGGTTAGTATAGCTTCGGTTGGCCGAAGGTGAATATTCGGGCGTGTTCGGGCAGGGACAGAACTTGATGTACATCTTAGGCTTCCCTTGTGTAGACGGTCACCACTACCAAGTCAAAGTGCGTGAAGTGGGTGCATAAAGCAGGAGACAGGAGACACCGCCTGCCGCGCCGCACGGTGCGAGTCAAGACCTGATCCCGGCCGGAGCGCAACTTTCATCCAGGACCCAGGTGAACCGGTAAGACCGCCTGGGCGCTGGGTGCCAGCCAACGACTTCCCCCCCTCCCCCTCCCGCGCGACCAACCTTGGTCATCGTTGGCGCAGATCGCAGCGCGCCTGGCGGCCGGCGCTCGCAACTCGACGACGCGCAGCTACACGAGAAGCCTAAGATGTACATCAAGTTCTGTCCCTGCCCGAACACGCCCGAATATTCTCCTTCGGCCAACTTCGGGATTTGTTTTATTTTTTGCGCAGGAAAAATGAATTCAAACATTAAAATTTGGTCGGTTAGGTTAGCTACATTAAAACACTTTAAAACACTATGGACGGTTAGATAGGTTAGTATATCTACATTAAAATAAACAGAGAAATATAAATATATATAAATATACCCGAGGTTGGCCGAATGTGAATATTCGGGCGTGTTCGGGCAGGGACAGAACTTGATGTACATCTTAGGCTTCCCCAGCTACACAACCGCCCTCTTAAAGTCGATAAACGTGGATCACAGGCACGTACAGACATTACTGCTTCCGAACACCAGCCTAATGGATACCACTACAAGTGCATCGTAGTGGACGCGGTTATATTTGCGTTGCTTCCGAATCACAGAGGGGATGTCGATTCCTCTCTGCGTCCATTAGCTTCGGAACAGTTTTTTTTTATTTTGTTTGTAAATAATATTGCTTCAGAGTTTTGGCATTAGATTTGTTGAAACCCTAAAAAATAGTTTATAACTTGAATTGAGAAAAGGGAAAACGTAAACAAAAGCATTACCTTTGGTGAACTTAAAACTTATATAAGGTATTTATTGCTCAGTATAAGTTTTTTATTTTGATCGTTAACCATAACATCCACGTTACATTAAAACATTTTAATTGTATTTACCAATGTTCGTAGTTATTTACGTTTTTCTGAATTTCAGTATATATCACGACTCAAAATTGGTGCGTGCACATTGGTACGACCAACTGTCAACAAGTGGTGCCAACAGTAAAAGTATTCGGATACCATCCACCCCTTAGAAATGTGTCCTTTACATTATGGCTGCATTTGCTAAGGGATGAAAGGAAGTGTGTGCTATGGACGCATCCATATGTATTCGAAAATCAGCCCATGGACTGAGTGCGTAAGTTTTCAACGCCATATTTCCGAGCATACTGATTCACAAATACGCGATACATTCAGTCGACATAATACTCTTGACTTACCCTTAAATTTAAAAAAAACTGGCAATTAAATATCTTTATACAAAAGATCCCGTCTTGCAAACACGTGATCTAAAAAGGGATGTAACAAATTATATTTCACAACTTTAACAAAAAAATATTATTTGCTTTTATTACATACTCTTATAACATTTGAAGCATTTGTAATTTTAAATGTATTTATAAAATGTATATATATATATATATATATTATGTCCAACGAGTCTACAAATCTGATTAGTTTATTTAACGTCCTTTTAACGCAGTTGAATTATAATATTTGCAGCTAACACAGCGCAAAATCAAGCCACATTCGAGTGCTGTCCCGCTACATTAAAATGAAATCATATAAAATAATTTATTTAATGGCAATTACGACCTATATTCCATACGTTAACAACGGACGGGAACTATTCGCGGGCCCGCGGTTCGATGCCCGGATCACGACTATTGTCATGACAACCCAGCTGCGGTTCTGGCCGAATAAGAAACTGGTTTGGGCGGCGCGGTAGACGCGAGAAGCCTTCACAAACGCTAGATTTTCCATGGAAAAAAAATCCACTCTCTTTGTACAATAAAAGGTATTTCATTTCACAAAACGGGAAGGAATGCTTCTCATGCTACTATCCGAGACATCCTTCAGTTTTCCTCTTTTCCCTGCCAAAACAAACTTTTTTTCCTTCTGTATCGATCAATCTTGCAAGATAACATAAATGTATTAAATACAAATACTTATTGAAACACATGTCAATCAAACATAAAATGTCAAATTTACCACAAAATCGTTTTCGACACAACGTTATTAATCTACAATATAAAATCACTAAATTTTATCAAACTTTGAAACAACGCGTTATTATTTGAGACAGTGTGAAAAGCTATGGACATTTGATTGTACTTCAAATCATTAAATAAATACAGTTGCTTCATTGATTGTTTCACTTCTCTTAATGTCGAAAACTGATAGCTTTTCTACGACACATAATTTTTGATAAAAAATAAAGTCTATTTTTAAGACAACAGGAACACACTTGTGTTTAAAATTACTCATCTAGTTTGATCACTAAAATGTTGTTTAATTTCCCAGTGTTTTCCAGGTTTTGGAGCCATTCCATGAGTTTTCCCCTCGTGATTTTTTTTCTGTCTGCGGTAACCCAGTGCATCGATCGAATCAATGTTCGTTGTTGGAGGGCAGTAAAACGAAGGGAAGGACTTCAGTCAATGGAAATATTAGTGGCATTTAAATGATTGGGGTGAAGTATTCCCCGTGACTCCTGCAGAAGCAAGTTGGGGCAGGTTGTATCCGTGTCACCTACGCGCGCTTCCGATTATGGTTACGTTCGAGACACGCCACGAACCGTTAGCTAGTCGGCTTTCCTGCGAACTCTCGAATTAGAACATCTTGGCACCATCGTGGCATTTCTGAAAAGAAGTTAACGTTACGCAAGTTCCCAGCACACGCAGCACATTTGTACAACATCTCTGACGCTCGTAGAATATTATGCGCTCCCTAGCAATAAAAAATAATAATGCAGACTGACAAATTATTTACATGGCTATGACAGAAATTTCAAATTCAAGTGTATGTTAAATAAACATCAGTCGCTCACTAACGAAATTTTTTTTTTTCACAATGAAAAGAATTTTAGACAAAAGGGTACGAGAGTGCAATCTACTTCATGATAACTAAACCAAAATAATAACTTCCATAGGTAACCTTTTCGTATGCCATTATAATAAGGTATATGTATTTTTGTATCACCCACACACACACACACACACACACATATATATATATATATATATAATCAACACTATCCAATGATTTGGTTTGAGTCGACATGCATAGTATGAAATAGATGGAAACACTTTTGTTAAATAAGAGTAACTTCAAATGTAGGAATATTCAAATACAAAAACCTATTTACTTTTAACTTTTAACTTACTGACCTGGTCGTTTCCCGAATCTTTGTGATCCCAACCTAACTTCACAAACTCGAGATTAACAGATGAGATTACAAGCTTTCGTGACACTGTCTGATAACCTATCTTGGCTTTCGAAGTTGAGACGCACCGCAGTGGTACGTACCGTTGAAGAAGACCTCCTAATCAGGAATGTACCTTTGTTTGTGAGGCGGGATGATAGGTGCGACGCTTGCGGGTGCGTCCAGCGCGGTATCGCCTCTAAGCGCAAGACTGCCTTTAACCCACGGTTATCGATCGTGAATGTGTCAGCTGCAATGCAGAGCGAATCGTCGTTGCACACAACCTCTTTGACGGGGATCACCCTCGAAGGGCAAGACTTTTTATGAATAGAGGAGCTTAAACAAGTTTTCCCAGATATAAACAAACAAAATACGCCATCTATGATAGCTGCACTACCTCATCCGCCTTGTATTTATCATAAAGCAATCCGCGAATCAAGGAAACAATTTCCTCGATCAGTTTTCAGCTTTCGGCGTAGGTGTTTGACCGAACTGAATTCGTAACGACTGTTCGTATTTACATCACAAATGCGATCGATCTTATCAAGGGTCACGCCACGTAGTTCCGATACGCAGTGTTTTCAATTTTGTGATGATAACGAAGACTGACAATCTGTATTTACAAAAGGTACTTGAAGAACCATACCTGCGCAATCCGCTCGGATAATGATCTTGTAACGGCCAGGACAATGCACGAGAAAATGAAAGGCAACGGCTGGAACTAGTTTCCTTGCGCGCATGCAACGAGAGTACTCGTGTAAGCCAGGCCCATCTGGATCTTTGGTCGGGGCTAAACTATCGCAATCACTAAACGAGCATCTCTGCCCCCTTGTCACCTCAGATGGAACTCGATTTCTTGGGCCTTCTTCTCACTTTCAGTTTGCAAAAACAGAAACCAAGCTTGTTACTAATTCACTACCCATAAAAAAAAAGCCTTCACTTATCGAGGGGGGGGGGGGGGATTAACACTTTTTCTGTTACTTGCTTAATTTTATATCGAATGCCATGTTTAAATTAGTCATTTGTGATCTGACAGGTTATAATTCGGAAGCATTCACATCACTCCAACTAGGTGATAACATTTTTCAAATAAATTTTATGAGTTTCAAAGATCATTTACCTCAATTTATTTAATTACATGAGCCTCTCAAATGCCCTGAACGTAACCATATACTATAAATAAATAATTTCACCACAAATTATTTACATTGAAATAATAAAAAATATTAATAACAAGTATCGCAGGTATCTGCTATAATTCATAATATTTGTTTGATGATCGCGCCTAAATAATTAGTTAAAATTAAGTAAATGACATATTTATATTTTGAAGATTACAAAAACACGTTGAATTTGTAACTGGGTACTCTTTAGTTTTGTGAGTATCGTTCGATACAAAATACATGTATTTAAGAATTACGTTACCATTATGGTGTGCATTTTGTCTATAGAACCATGGCCTTTTGTCTACAATATCTTCCCTTGTCGGGATATCATTAAAAATGACTGAAAACGCCAACCTTTTGATACAAACAAGAAGTATATTAAGCACAAAAGTGTAACGAATAACGCCAAATTAATGTAAATATAAATAAACAAAACGCATCATCGCAATTAAGAGAAACTTGTAAGAACAGAACGCATTTTAAAGAAATTTAAATTTTTAACTAGGACAAAACAAAAATGATTGACAGTTGATTTTTCAATGTACGCATCCCAATATTTTAATTTGAGTTAGTTAATGTTTAGGATGCTATCTGCCAGCGGAGAGAGCTGTCTGTTACGAGCTGCATGGACTACGGCCTCGCACAGCCTATGGCGAAACGTGAACAGATGTGAAGAGACACACACACGAAAAGTTCTGGTTACTTGGAGCATTGTTAAAAAAAAAAAAAAAAAAAAAAAAAAAAAAAAAAAAAGTAAAGTTCCTAAAGATGCAATGGAAGGCATTAAAGCATAAAATATATTGGAGAAGGTAATATATTGTAAATGTCCTTTTAATTTAACTTTAATTTTCCTAAACAAAATTTAGACCAGTTATTTAAATATCGAGCTTAGAATATCGTGGATGGAGTCTCTAACTACATACAGTACTTCAATCAGAGCTCGGCTGTGAATTACCATATGTAACTACTGTAGCCACACAACAGACAGCCGTTTATCGCCCTAAGGCATGCCGGAACGTCGGACACACCAATTTCCGTGGCCTCAATCCAGAATCAGAGTAGTAGTTGAATGTATGAGATATATGCATGGGAAATTCTCCATACAAATTTATAGCTTGTAATGCCTTCCATTACAATTTTATAAACTTTAAAAAATGTGAGTACATCAGTACTCGCCAGAGATGTGTAACATAACCTATAATTTTGGTAACAAGCAAATCCATGTGTCATGATGTTGCAAAAACACTTGTAATACGAAACTCGGGACACAAAAATTTTACGTAGAAATCAAAAAATAATGCCGAGCGTGACAAATATGGACGCAAATTGTGTTTTTAACTAGATTTCTCGACCCGCATCACACGTAGTTCCCACACCCGCCGCTGGGATTCGCTGCCGGAGCAGCTACGTCGACTCCATTTGCAGACAGAAATTTTAAACTATATAATGAAAAGGCTCCGATCAAAGAGTAAAAGACTTGGGAAAAAAATATACTAAACCCTGGCTTTGGACCTATTTTAAACAAGGTAAATAGGTCAATCTTGTTTAAAAAAAATTCACCAAACCGTTAATACTAAAAAGTTTCCTTTTGGCTTTGTGACATGGAAATTACTCCCGCCGAATGCCATACACCAAGAGCTGAGATGTTACACATGAAAGATTTTAGATCGTCAGCACGGCCGAAATAACAACTGAATGAATTTGTGTGTGTTTCTTAAATGTACCTTAACGCCGAAATACCACAATCAAACCTAACCTTACCTTACCTAACCTAACCTAGCGTAATATAACCGAACCTAACTTAACCTTGCCTAACCTATCCTATCCTAGTCTAACCTAACCTAGCCTAGTCTAACCTAGCCTAGTCTAACCTAGTCTAACTTAACCTAGCCTAGTCTAACCTAGCCTAGTCTAACCTAACCTAGTCTAACCTAAACTAGTCTAACCTAAACTAGTCTAACCTAAACTAGTCTAACCTAACCTAGTCTAACCTAACCTAGTCTAACCTAACCTTCGTGGCAGTCCTGCAATGGCATTTTTCGGCGTTAGTGTATTTCGGCGTTGTGGTACACAGCAGTTTTCTAGCTGTCGGCGTTGTGGTCAATTTGGCATTTCGGCGTTGTGGTATTTCGGCGTTGTGGTGCGTCCCCGGCCACCGAAGCTGGACCCTGTTTGCAGGATACAGCTGAAAGAGGAGGGGGGGGGGGGGAGTCGCTGGGAGCATTGTCGATCGAGGCACGGCCTACCTGACTGACTCTTCCCGCAGCTGGGGTAAATCAGACAATGACGACTCCTTCCCCTAGACTCCTAGAGCTTACCAGCTCGCTGGGATCAACCGTCGAGCCCGACTTCCCCCCCCCCCCCTTTCTTTACATACGCAGAGAGAACACAATGAGCAACACTCACCCCTTCGTTTCCTAGGAACTGTACGGTGGGGTTCTTGCCGTTCTTCTGCTAAAACAAAAGGAACAAAATACCTGAATTAGCCCGGCAGATCAATCATGCTACAACGTGCACACATTTCCGAACATCAGGAGAACTGAACACATCGACGTACATCTGCAACGCACAACCTGCAATAAACAAAAAAAAAAATAGACTTTAAGCTTCCGAACAACCAGTCAGTACAAAATATAAATATTTCGCAGACACATTTACACTAGTAGTCTAGCGTCTAATTTTTTTTAATGAATTCGGTGGTATTTAGGGCAGTTGAAAGTTCTATGAAAAATAGTTTTAAGGTAACCGCCTACCTGGGCACATACAGTGTGCAGAGCTTCAGACAAGAGGTATTATCAAAAACGTGGAAATAAACCGCCGGAAAAAGGCGCCAAAAAGTGCCAGTGAACGGATGCGATAGTAAAGTAAGTGGAAAAGGTTTTTTTTTTATTTGAGATCATACCCGCATTCTTACTATTATTAATTATTTCTTGTTCAATAAAAAATACTAATAATTTATCTCACCCTATACCTAATAAGTAGGGCCATGCATATTTCGCGAAAAGATTCCCACACCTGCTGAAAGTTAAAACACTGTAGCATTGTATGTGTTTCGTGACTGGGTGAGTTTCTTTCAGGTACATGTCGATTGTGACAACACCAATCACATGAAGTCAGTGCGGAATCAAACGCGTCCTGAGTGGCTCGGTAAAACAAGGCGACGACCTCTCTCGCAGACGGCCGCCAATCACAAGGAAGAAACCGCTGGAGCGGGTATACCTTGTTGCAGTCTAATAGACGTTCGGGTTTTTTTTCGCGAAAATTGCCTGCCCCTACTAATAAGCTATAAGTCTCACTTCTGTCGCGCGCAGACTCCACGCACTATTTTTTTTTCATTGAGCCTTAAGTTGAATGGTAAAGCAATTAATGAAGTAAACATTCACTACATGAATATTGGAGAAGGAATCGACTATGAACAATCAAGGCGGGAAAAAATCCCTGCATTTTCCTGAGAATTTCAGAATCCTTTGGAAAAAAAATGGCTTGGAATTCGTACCCGGTTCCAACTGAAGGCGAGTTCAGCGTCTTACCACCGTGTCATCTCGTCTAGACAAGGTGTAAAGACAGAGCAGCCAGGTATTGAATCCAGGAAAGAAAATTATTCAAATTGAAGAAGAAAAACAGACCCGATAAATGATTAAAAAAACAGGTACATTCAGCCAAGTAGACGTCCATGACCACTGCAGGGCTAAACAGTCGGACGATACGCGAGCACACTAATTATACAGCCCAGTAACAACGATGAATTCACCTGAGATAAACTAAGGACTTCTTCGATGTTCTAAAACACCAAATAAAATTAAATTTAATTTAAAATTCAAACCATACTACGCAGTATCCACCAGCTTTGCCTTTAAACCCAAACATTTTCAAGTTATTTGTTCCATTTGGTTCTCCTTATCCATACTGCACAAAAACGTTTAAAATATTCAACTTTGCCAGCTAATTGTGCAAAACGTATGCTTCGCACTGTCAAAGTAATACGGCCACATGTCAAAAGTAGTAACTTTACACAATCAAACAAGAGGCTATATTATTGCAATAACATGGTTAAATTTCAGACTTGCGTCCATAGCAACATCGTGTTTTCACTGTTATTTTTTTTCAAAATTCAGGTATGGCCTTATTACATTGGTAAGATTGGCAGATGTTGTTTCCATTGGCGATCTTAACTCAATTTCACTTTTTTTTTTAGATATGGCTCTATTACCTTTGAATATATATACTGTATAGAAGTCGCCAGCCCAGGTTAAAATTTCTAATACGGTTTTGAGGTAGTTGGTTAATTCACCGCCGCAATCGCCACCATCTCTAGGGCATAGACTTGTGGTGGTCCCTAGCGGACAAGTGTCAAACTCTTCAAACACCCCTTCCCCCTCCCGTTGAACGTCCTCGAGCTGCAGTGAATGATGGAAGAGGGGTGCGGGGAATGACAGCGGGCGACAGTTCTGCGCTCTAACGTGTAAATAACAACTAAGACGATACAGGGCGTTACGGCAGCGCACTGCAGCGGTGAAGTTCCCAAGCTGCTCATCATACGCTTCTGAAAAAAGTAGAGTAAATCCTATCCACTCGCGACTTCTATACAGTATATGTATATTCAAAGCTATTACTTTGACAGTGCGATTATATCTATATATAATTTTCTTGGTGTTCTGCCACTCAAAAAGTCAACGAGTTTAACAAAGTTAAACGTAAATGTACAACGATGACGCGGAACGGGACGGGCGGCACCTCGCGACGGCCCCCAGACGGGATAACGGCGAAGGCGAGAGCGCGAGCGGCGGACGAGGCCTTGCGGTAGGTAGGTGGTGGTGGTGGTGGTGGTGGTGACCCCTGGTCCCGAGGCCGGTTCTTGCGGTCGGGGGCGGACAGGTGGGCCACACGGGGGGGTCGGCATCGCGACATCCGCGCGACCGATTCATCAGCGGCGCGGGAACGTGGAGAATGGCCACCTGTGAGCAGTGGCGTAGCCAGGATTTGTGTATGGGGGGTGTTAAGAAGCATGTTTCCCCCCCCCCACCCCCCGTATTAAAGCGGGGGGATTTTAAGATGTAAAATATTGCTATTTTAGCAGTTTTCGGTTCTTAAATTTAAATATTGTAATGGTGAAAATTTTATTAATTTTAATATGAAATTTGTTTGAGTGTTTAATAAGAAATTAATTAAAGATTTGGTGCTAAGGTAGGGGGGAGGGGGTTTGAACCCCTAAAAAAAAAACCTGGCTACGCCCCTGCCTGTAAGATTTCATCGGCAACTAGCTGATGTGCCCGCGCTTCGCTTCGGAAGTCTACATAGGCATAACACACTCGCGATGCTCATTATCCGTGTCCCCTCCTCGCGAGTACTCCACTGACGCGACTAGAATGGAAAAAAAAAAAAAAAAAAAAAAAAAAACATCAAGCAATGCAATTCCCGTTGCCATGGAGACGAAGAAGGCATCAACAATCCAATATCCCGTTGCCATGGAGACGAAGAAAGCATCTACGATGCAATTGTGAAATTTCTTCAAAAATAATTAAATTCTGCTTCAAGGGGTGGTTTTCTCTAAACCTCTCCGACGAACGATGCGCGAACGCATTAGAGGACGAACACACAAACATTTATTTTTATATGCAAGTTTTGTGGCCAACAAATCCGTTATAAAGTGGGCCATAAAAATTTATTTCTATGTGATAACGTAGAAACCCAAATACAAAATGTGTCAATGTGGAGACTTTAAAGTTTATAAAACATGAAGGTCGAGTGGTTGGTTATCACTACCAATCCGATCCGGGTTCGATTCCCGGCGAGATCAGAACTCGTATAATTCGCAAGTGGAAAACTTGGCAGTGGGTTTTCTCGAAAATCTCCCGTTTTCGCCAGAAAATTGCGGGGGAGGGAGGGACTAACGGGAATAAAAAATACCTGGCGTGAAATAAACCACCGTTAAGACCTACAAGTTTTCCCTGTGCTTAAAAAAAAACTGACGCAGGAAACCACGGCTGATTCACTCAAATGTGAACCTTCTTTATTTCCCTGGCATTCAAGTTGCCGGCTAATACTCGGTGTCAACTGTTCATCTTCTACGCTGATGACTGATGGGTCGGCGGTCGGAAAGCTACTCTCAAAGCTACTGCCGCCCCAATATGGTCATTTCCATCGATTCGTCGACCGAGACGTTTTGTGTTGAGTTGCCGAATAGTAGCAAAGAACTCTTAGGCTCAGCCTCACACAGAGGCTTTTTTTTCTTTTCTTTTTTTTCGTCACTGCTTTTACTTAAGGAACATTTCTAAAATTATAACTCGGCATCTCCTTCGCATTTGTTGTTTCTCCAGAAATATTTTTTATCAGATATTCACTTAGTGTTATAAATAGTTTACTGTGATTCAGTCTTAATAGCATATATAGCTATTGTTTGTCAGAAACCCCAAAGCTTTAGTGTCATTGCGTGATAAAAGTGTTGTTAATTGATCAAGCATTCCAAGAGATATCAAATGATAAAGCCATTTATGTATGCTTGATGGTTTGGCTTATATTTATCATACTGAATGTTTCTGGTAAGCTTATTTAAACTATTTTGTAGAAGCCTTCCGGATTTGGGAATATAATAGAGAAAATTGTCGACCTATTTAATTTATAGAAGTTGTTAAAGATTCAATTGCTGATCAGATATTGTTTTAGACTATTTATGCAGCAAATAATCTGTCAAATTAACTAAAGATATAGTAATTACGTTCAGACTTGCCGAGTTTGAGACCAGAAGTAGTGAAAAGGAACTCATCCCTAAAATTCGCGAATATTAAATTCTGTCAGAACATTTGTTTCATTACTGTTCAGCCTAAATATAGATAGCTGATTTAAATTGTTTACTTTCAGTACATTTAAACTATCAGAGACGGCTATAATTATTGTTTGAATGTTTTGTGTGTATATTTAGGATAGTATTGTAAATTTAAGGGAATATGAATGTAAGGTTAAGGTCTGATATTTATAGTGTTATATGTGGGTCAAGGGTTAATGCTGTGTTTTGTGTGTTATAGTGCATACGATTTGTTTCTTGCAATAGTAAATATACACCAGTTATCTATAATTGTTTCCTATCATTTAAAAGCTAATTATAGTACATTCAACTTTAATTATCCATATTAAAGGCCGTAGTGTTAATAAGCAATTTAGTAGCACAGAATGACGTTACCATTATAAATCTTTATCATGTTTGTTATATTACTGTAAAAAATTACAAAGGAGTACATATGCAATGTCAAAGATATCATTAGTTCAGAAAAGAGACTACTACATGATAACTTGTACATTTATCCACTACACATCAACCACAGATAATTGTAACACTTACAATGCCAGCTGCAGTAGTAATTAATAATTAAACTATATTTAAATTTACTACATACATTAAACAGCGTGAGCGTATGTAGGTATGTATATTTGTGTATTTATTTTCGATCCAGTTATCTTCGGTTTATTTGGAACGTTATTTAAATGACCTGCAAATACAAAGATTCGAAATCTCAGGCAAGAAACATGCAGATAATTAATAAGGTAGCTTAAAAAATATATGTTACGTTTCATATTAAATATACATCGAGTTTGATATTCGGAGTTAAAAATATGAGAGCAGATTTGTTAAGCTGAGAGCAGATTTGTTAAGCGCATCGATACGCGCCACTTTTTTTTTATTTTATCTATTTATTTAAAAATACAAGTCACATAAAATACAATGTGCTAAATGTTTCCAGGAAGTTATGGAATACTGACATAAAATCAGGTTCTCAAAAGCGGAAAGAAAAGCATCAAAAAGAAGAAAAGGCTAACAAAGGTCAGAAAAATTCATTTCATATTGGGATTTGTCATCTATAGAGATGAAAAACAAAGTTAGGAGGCAGGTAATTCGTTCGAAATTCCCCATTGTTTTCAAAATTTTAACTCCTCATTGTTCCAACTACGTCAAGTGCCGAGTTAGCTACGACTGTTATTGACTTGCCAGAAAAAGTTATCTCTGCCACTGGGAGAGGGGGGAAAAAAAACTTCATTGAAGCGGGTAACTCATCTTCATCAGACTGAAATTTTGTCATAATTTTTGGAAAATTATGTTTTACTGAAACATTTGAAAGCTTCTTTAATTGCTGTAAAAATATTTAGTGTTGACCTGTTTATACAACATTATAATCTCTTAAAGGTTTGCAGTCTTTTTATTTAAAAAAAAAAATAGTGAGGGGTTTGAAGAGTTTTGTATTCAGTAATAGGGAGGGGGAGGGGGAGGGGGAGGGGGGAAAGGGGGGGGGGGCTCGAAAAAATTATTTATTACGTGAATATCTGTTGAAAATATTTGTGGCAGAACAACAAATGCAGGAGGAGGTATCGCGTTAAAATTTTAGTAACAGATCGTAAAAAAAAATTAATGACAGTAGAAACCGGAATCCACATAGCGTGAGAGACGGAGCCTTAAAGAATCATCACCGATTCAGCCTTTCGTGGAAGGACGAGTAATTCGCGTTCTTTCATGCATCATTGTGGCTTTTTAGGGGTTTGTGGTGCTTCCATTAAGTATAAATGTAACAATAGTTACTTAGCCAGCAAACTGCTGTCTTCAGCCCTCTTATGTTTATCTATTACTGTAAAATGATTTAACTGGAGCGTGTAAAAATTGAACCAACTGACTGCCGAAAAAGTATTTCTTTGATGAATTCGGATAGCCTTTTGCGGCTAGTTTTTCGATGACTGTAGCCTTGAAATGGACTAAAGTAAATTAGATTTGTCAGCTTGGATTTTTCTTTCTTTTTTGCTATATTTTTTTTAATTTTGAACTATGTATTACATTCTCAACATGTGAACTATGTATTACATTCTCAACATGTGAAGCATAAATCAATCTTCCAAACCTTCTGCACCGTATTGCAACCACATTATTACTAACAGGCTCTAATCTGTAAGCGCCTGCGACGAAATAACTTATTTCAAGGCGGCGACTACAGCTATCATGATAATCACACCCGTTCACAAGTGTTTGAATTCAAAAAGTACCTGGAGCTACGTCCTATGCCATGTCGACTCAAAATGTATATTTGCACCAAAGCTTTATTGCAAGCCGTATCAAAATACAAGGAAGGCCTAGTCCCCTTTTGAGACGGCATCGGTAAAGGACACAAGACACGGCAACTGATTCTCTCTTAAATTCGCCTCAGAGCGAAGGGGTAAAAGATTGACGGGCGGGAGTAGCAGAACACGACCCAATCAGCGAACTGATGTGTCACCAGCTAGTTCTCCCGCTCGACGCGCACGCCACTTGGGAAGCCTTCATTTCACAGACGAGAGAGCCACACCCGAAGTTCCCCGCAGTTCATGCTCGCTTTTTTTCCCGTACCACAACAGGTGTATTTATTTGGGATGTAGCTTACTCATACGTCATACGCCGTTCTATCTCATTGTATAAACCGGTGTGGCATTAAATTTTGCGGTCGATTAGGATAGGTTAGCTACATTATAAATACTTTAAAACATTGTGGATGGTTGGGTTATATTAGGTAAGTATAGCTACATTAAAAATACTGTAAAATCATTTTATGGTTGCTTAGCCAATAACTTTTTAATATGTAGCTATCCAGGGCTAGGAAACAGTTTACATGATTTCACAGTATCTTTAATGTAGGTATCCTAACCAAATCAACCGTCCACAATGTTTTAAAGTATTTATAATGTAGCTAACCTAACCGACCATTAGTTATCATGAGTTACAATGAACCAAAAAAAAACACGAAGATGCACGATCGGGAGTTTGTCTCTCTCGTCTGTGAAGAGAAGGCTTCCCCACGCCATTTCGCCCGAGCTGACGCCACAGGCGCTCAGCACGATAAGAATTAGCGCAGTCTTTGTCGCGCGTTATAATTAGCCCCCGGTTCCCGTGCAGCTAACCTGCAACCACCCGGAAATACCGCAGGGTACCAGAGAGGAATCCAGGGCCGAAAATAAACGTTCTTCGGAGTAAATACATGGGGAATCATCTTACCCCTCCCCATCCTCTTTTTTTTTTCTCCAGACACGAGGTCATTTCAACGGAACTCCTGAGACGTCCATGACATATCACGTCCGGATATCGCCAGATCGGCGAACTGTTTCCCGAGGAACGGAAAAAGAGGCGTAGTGAAGACAATGTAATTTAGAATTCCGACGGAAATGAACTGAAATTTCGGCCCGGCCATCCTGACCTCGGTTTTTAAAACATACGCCAAGTCACTTCAAGCAAATGATAAGAGTGGTTTTTTCACTAACGACCTTGCTGTTGGTGACACCTCAAGGCACAGTCTCACAAGTGATGTTGATTTTCGTTTTTTTTTTGTCATTACTTTTTTTAAGGGCTATTTGTAAAACTGTAACTCAATACCTTCTATGCATTTGTTACTGTACCATTAAATTTTCAAAAGATATTCACCAAGTGTAATATATCTATGCAAAGTCACGCAAGTCTTCGTAATATCACTGCTTGAGCGACTTTTACACCTATTATATTATGCCAATTGAATATTATGTTTGATATATTAATGGCAGAAAAACAAATACATGAGATATATATGGTTAAAAAATTTAGAAATGTGTATTCCTTCAATAAAAGTAATCACGAAAATACGAAAAATCAACATGGTTTGACAGGGAATGGCAATTCGCCGTTAAATACATGTCTGTTGCGCTTTCATTTTACTTTTAATTCTAGAACTCCAACTTGTGTGTCTGTGTCGCACGCCATGTTGGCTATTTCGTTTTCTTGACAATGTCAGTAACTACACGATTACTTTTTATGTTTGGTTGCAAATTTTATGAACAGATTTTCACTAAAAGTTACTTACGAGCAAGTGAATACAGTTGTGAAAACTTCCATAACCTTCTTACTGCTATAAGACAGAAATTAGTATGAAAACTTGTTATGAAACACGAATTGAAAGTCTTGATATTCAGCGACAGAAGAAAATACCCTGGGATAACGTAAGTCCGTTATTTCTCACCTGATTACCAACACCCACTGCAACGTATTTCATTAGCTCACACCTCGCTTTCCTGCGCGCAATGAAATGCATGCAAATTCCCAGCGGAACACCAAGACTTCCAATCAACTCGGGTGATTCTCAATCCTGAAGATGGCTGATGCAATGCGGAGCGGAACCCGGCAAACACCACTTCAGCTTCGAAAGAGAATAAAACTTATCATCAAAGACCGCAAAAGCCTAAAAACTACTTTACTAAATTGTTTTTTTTTTCTTAATATTTTTTTTTTCGCTGGCACAATTCCCGTTTTTCGGAATCCCACGTTTGTTAGTGGCTAGTTTTGTGTGAACTTTACACGTTCAAATATTTTATTATTTTGTCAGTCTTGACTTCCTGCGACGGATAAATTCTACACAGGGGCGTTGTTTATTAAATATTCGCCTTAATTAGTGAAGTGAGAAGTTTATTTCAATAATTAACGTCCTTGCGAGAGAACGATGCTGAATTTTAAATGCCGCAGAAACCGGTTCTTTTTCTATTTTATTTATTGAATGCTCACGTGCACGGGGGAAGAACATCTGTTGGATTCCCTGGGAGGAGGGGGGGGGGCGGAATTATATTTATAATTTCCGTTTCACGGTCACCTTTTTTTTTTACATGTGCAAGCGAACCCCCTAAGAGTTCGAACTCCAGGGGAGCTGAGGAGCTGACCCCTCGAACCCCCCCCCCCCCGGAACTACGATCAAGCGCACAGACCAGCGAAGGTTCGCAGAGGTGACAACAGAGCGATCGCCGAGCCAAGGCCGCGGGGATCCAAACACGGACGCACTTGCTGGAGGTTTAGAAAGCAGGTAAGGGTTCACCCGCCTCCCACTAAGGGCAATCCCCGGGTTTCTTATTACGTTAAAGGCTTCCCGCGGGGTGCTCCCCGATTTTCCCCTTCCGTTTCGTTCCGTGAATGCTCCGTTCTCATCCTGTCAGCCCCTCGGCGGAAACTAAAATATTACCTCGGTGTTAACGAGATCGTTACACACCAGTTTAATTAGCCACTTTATTTTACCACATGAGGCATGTCCCTAATTACAATCACAGTTTCTCAGGAATTTTAACACTCGCGAAAGCAAGTTTTTGTGAGTACTACGTGGTTAATTTAAAATTTACTAACTATATTATATATATTACAAAAACTAAAAAATAACTACTAAACTAAACAAAAAATTCAACTAATTTAAATGCTCAATTTTTTTAAAAGAGAAAATATATTTTTTTAAGTAATATAAAATATTACAATGACTCAACAATGTATTAAGTTAAAAATTACGATTAACTGTAAAATTCATAAGCCGCCAGCGAAAAAAAAAAAACCCTGCTTTAATATTAGAAGATCGAATCGTTAGTTAAATTATCAGGCCAAAGATTGTTATATTTTGTTTATTTGAAAACTATTTATATTTTTTTCAGAGAAAATAGTTTTTTTAATAAGAAAATTCATACCAAAAGTGTTTCAATCCTTGTTCCGAACACCTGAAAGGTAACTGAGTACCGACCCCCCCCCCTTCCATAAACTTGGATTTTTAATACATTAAGCCAAAACTTATGCATAAATTCCTTTGACAGCATTGGAATAGCTATGGACTAATTAATGCGGGCCAGTTTCGGGACGTATGTATGGTCGAGCGTTTGAGTTAGCAAGTCGCTGCTCACTGCGACGTCATCAGAAACATGGCGCTAATCAAGGATGTTGGGAAATGACACGGGCCACGTCCTGGTACAGAAGAAGTACCATCCCAACACTTCCTGTGGCGAATCACTTCGTTACCTGAATCAGGCCAGCAGGACCTGGCTTTGAACACAAGTCCTCCGGAATGAGGCCAGTGTGTTACTACTGCGCTACTTCGCTCACACTATGTAAGAGTATCTATGGAATTTTGATAAAACCGAAATAACACCTAAAAGCACGTACATACACTTTACAACGCCAAAATGCAAGTTAAATCATGAAATTAAAAGAGCATTGAACTAAAATTTAATCGACATCACAAATAAAATATTTTCAAGTTTAAAAGTCAATCAATGTCGTTATTTTTCACACCAAGTTTGTACCAAAGTGCATGGATCATAAAACTTAAATTTCATTTGATTGTTTTATTAAACTATGAATGCTCACCGATTAAATTTTATTGTTCTGAATGCATCTGTTTCAGATAAACTTATTACAATCGTTTATTTTATCAAGAGAAAAAAATGCAACATGTCAACGTGACACTATTTTGGCGGAATTGTTACATTTTATAGTAAAAATGAGCATATTTAATTAAACTTTATTTAAACGTTTTATCTCTCACATTATTTCACTACCATCGTACGACAAATCCTATGATTTGTTCTCACCATTTGCTATGAAACTTTTTTTTTCCTTTAGGGCTT
Source organism: Bacillus rossius redtenbacheri (assembly GCF_032445375.1). Taxonomy (NCBI): domain Eukaryota; kingdom Metazoa; phylum Arthropoda; class Insecta; order Phasmatodea; family Bacillidae; genus Bacillus; species Bacillus rossius. The sequence goes on along the minus strand of NC_086339.1, from coordinate 29,906,716 downwards.
TTCATAAAAGATGGTGTAAACGTTCCGCCGCTACTCAATGGTTTTCCAGAGTTGAGACACGGAATTGAAGAGGGTATTGCTTCCATTACTCTGAAATTTTTAACCAACGTATAGAGACCTGCAAAATTCGCGGATTCATTCGGTGATAGGCTAGAATTCAAACACATATACCTCTTAGATATTTTTCCTATTGGCTTACTGTTCATCTGGACGAATCTCAACCAGTTATAAACCCTCAACCAAAGAAGGATCGAATCACAGACAAACCAGCTGAGACGACTTACAAGTCGGCAGCCAATGAACTTGTGTTATTTGCCAGAGTGTACAGGGGTATGTGCAGTATATCCTGAAGGCCATCGAAACCGCGAATTTTGCAGGTCTCTACCAATGTGTTATCAGATTATTCCGACCTACGGCCGGCATTCTTACATTCCCCTACCACATAAATGCTCCCTATCAGGGTAGGGTGGGAGAAATTTCCAGTTTCGATTTATTTACATTCCAGAGCATGATTAAAACAGAACTGTGAGAGGAGGGTATAAGTGCTAGCGGCTAGGGCAGTGGAAGCAGGGGCGTGCCTGGGGGACGGGGACGAGCGGGCCACCGGACACCCCCCCCCCCCGCCTGGAAAGGCTTCTGCCTGACCCCCCCCCCCCCCAGAGCAAAATCCTGGGCACGCCACTGAGTGGAAGGGGGAGGCGCCAGACGCGGCGGAGACGCCGGGTTGGGCAACGCGGAAGCCCGCGGCGGGGCAGCGCGGTCGCGTGGTCGCGTGGTCGCGTGGTCGTCGCGCCTCGCGCGGTTGTGTAAATGGGGCGCAGCCAACCCCGCCCACGCGTGAAAGGCAAGCCTCCGTCACACCGCGACTCCATGCACTTACACGAGGAATTCGCGTACTTTCCGCAAGGACGGGGGGGGGGGGGGGGGGGGTGTTTTACGAATACATGGCCGCAGTTGGAAATTAAACTTCAAATAAAAGAGGGACAGGAAATTTCGTTGGATAGAAAAAATATTTGAAACACTTGTACAAGTGTGCCGGTACACAAGAGTGCAGGCGTGTGTGCTATGAATGGTTCAGACATTGCAATCGAACGCCGATGCTGCCATCTGTGTTTTCTGCAAGTAATTTAATAACCAAAATATGACACAAACCTCATTGCATTTTTTTTTCTCGTTACACACGTCTTTGCGTTGATGACGTCACCGCCTCGACTTAAAACTACAGGCTCCGAGTAACTTGCATTAATTACCTGATGATTTTCCTAGCTCTCAGTGAATGAACAAATACCTCTCAACCTCTCGCCGACGTAAGAGTTCATTGGAGACAACGAAGGAGTGTGGGTGAGGGGAGGGGGGAATGCATACAACCAGAAAAAACACAGGGCTCACGCAACGTCCGTAACGTTTCCCACTTGCAAAAAAAACTCCTGGTTCAACCTCAACGGAAATCGAACCCGGATAACTGTGGCAGGACGCGATAATCAGACATCTTGGCCTTGCCTCCCCGTCCAACTCTACTACAAGTTAACTCGCAGTCTCGATCGTTTTGTTCTTGGCCGGTGTTACTTGGCTATGCGTTTCTCCCGCTGTGGGTAAAACTTACGCAGCGTTTTTTTTTTTGGCCAGAGTATTCTTTCCATCGCTTCTCTTAAAGATGCAATGCAATTCAATGCAGGTCTCTCGACAATGCACTCAGGAAATTATCAAAATCGAACAATTCATCTGGAAGAAATCACCGAGAGACTGGCAACCGCTCCAGTTCCACCGGTTTGAGTGTACTCTTGCAGCCTACATTCTTGCGACCTTGTCAACATTTCGAAAACCACCACTTGCAGCCGTTCCTGTCAACAACTTAACAAAAAAAAAACACAGACGACAAATTAGGACAAGAGTTTTATTCTTGAACGAATGCCAGAGGGTTACGGAACACTGCTGCAGAACTAACGACACCTCGCCGCGGTCGTTAACAATGCGCTGCCACCAGCTATACTTACTTGTAATCAAACAACGGTAATATAAAATGTCACGGGTGAGTGTTCCACAGTTATCGAGATTACTTGCACGACTCGCAAGCTGCTCGCAATTATGTAGATGTCTGGTGAGAGGTTTCGCGAGAACTGTCGCTGTAGTTCCTCACGGACATCGCTGGAACGACAGCAATGTCTGACTCAACGATGGCGTATCCAGCCAAAACAGAAAAAGTGCATCGGAGAGAGAGGGAGAGGGAGAGGGAGAGGGAGAGGGAGAGGGAGAGGGAGAGGGAGAGGGAGAGAGCTGTTTCGAAATCCCACATAAGAGAAGAGCATTCAACCTCTTAAATGGGGGAGGGAGTGTCCATGCGGCCATACAATAATTAACAATATCAAAACGAAAACATTTATTAATAAAAAAAAAATAAACAACCGTTTGTGAGGATTTGATCAATTTTTTTTTATTTAAGCCCTTGTTCCTTGTTTTATTTATTTTTTTTTTTTCACACTTCGGAAGGGAGGCCACAGGTGGCCCTCCATCCGCCCACGCCGCTGACGGTATTACTGCATCCAACAACTGTGGTCGAGTGTCCCTAGGGGGGGGAAACCTTATTTTCACAGACGAGAGCGCCAAATGTCCGCTCGTGCATCTTCGGGTTTTTTTTTTGTTCATTGTAAGTAAATGTGTAGATAAAAGGATACTAATGGTCAATAAGGTTAGGTTAGCTACATTATAAATACTTTAAAACATTGTGGACGGTTTGATTTGGTTAGGACAGCTACAAAAGATACGGAAAAAGAAAACATGAACTTCGGGGGACTTCGGGGTTTGGCTGTCTCGTCTGTGAAAAGAAGGCTTTCCCCCCCCCCCCCCCCCCGCGAGGAGGCATCCGAACCAGCCGCGGCGCGACCGAGAGCCGCTCACCTTGGACGCCACTCTCGCCTTACGAGTTCCCCCTCCCCCCCCCCCCCTTGCCACGCAGCCGCCGAGCCGAAGGATCAGCCTCGACGCCGGCATCACGCCACCTTTTTTTTTTTTTTTTTTTTACATAAGGCGCGGGGGCGGCGGCGGCGGCGGCGGCGAAGGACAAAGACGCGTGCGTCGCGAACCGACCCCTCGGACCGGGAACTGCACGTATGTATTACAGGCCAGTTACGCCAGAAGTCGTTAGCTGGTCTGATCAGCGTTCGACCACGTCGTGAGCGCTGAGCGAAGATCATTGGGCAGTGATCTTGGATCGACACTGCGCCAGCAAGGCATTTTCACGGTCTTTATGCGTGTAAATTTTACTCAGACGTAAATATTAGAATACTATTTTTTTAAAAAATGGCAGATATATAACATATGTAAAAAAAAATTATTCTAGTGGTACAACCTCTTCTCACGTGAAATACGCGTATTATAAATTCATGAAAACCTTGTTATTTTACTTGAATGTTTAAATATTTTATTTCGTCATGATTACTTTCCATATTAAATTAAAGCTCTTTTTTTTTTGTCAAAATCTATTCATATTTTCAACTTTCGTTTTGTATTAACTTTTAAATACCAGTATGTATTTTCAGTTATTAAAAATTAAAAAAATAAGACAGCTACTATATGTGCTGCTATCTTGTGGTAATCACATCAAAAAAAAATTATTCGCCAAGTCACAATCGATTGTAGACACTCGTGTCGTTCCAACCCAACAAAATAAATGTATCTAAAATTTATTCGACACTGCTCCTACCTGTTGTATATTGGAAACGTATGAATCTCGTATTTCCAGTACGTGTTGGCGCAACGTTTAGAACAACACCGCAGGTTAAAGAGCAGAATTGTGCAACTGGCCATTTCCTTGTTACAAATTCACGAAAGTTTTCGCCGAAGTTTCGGTCGAACTCGCAGTAGTCATCGTCAGGCCAGCACCCAGAAGCCAAGCAAATTTCAGACAATGGCCGCGAAAGCCTGCGCTCTTTGAGAACTATAATAAAAAAACTGAGAAGTCTAAGTTTACAAGGATTGTACAAATTTAGTTTGACGGACGTTCCGCACGCTCGAAAGAAATGACCCACTTCCCTTACCGCACAGCGCAAAAGCTTTCGTAACCGCGAAACCCAAAGCCATTGTCGTCGGGAGGAAAATTGCAGAGCCACGCGGCATCACAAGAATCGCGCGTGAGATTAAGTTCTATCTAGACGTCTACATGAACGAGGAACATGCAAGCGAGTCGGTGGAACACATTCCTACGAGAGATAATGCCGACATCGCCGAAGACAAAAGACTGCGAATTCGAAAACACTTTCCAATCTGGCTGCATTTTTTTCTTTTGTGTGTAACCTTATGGGGAAATGTTTATACAGTACGTTCCAGCAATCTGGACACTTCGTTGGGATCAACTACTGGCAATCACCATTATCTACAGTTGCACCAATTTTTTTTAACGCAATCTGGTTCGCACCAGTAAGTTACTGTAAAAAAAAACGCAAAATTACATATACTAAGGTTTCGTAAAGTTACAGATGATGTGCAATTTACAAAAATGTTTCTAAAACAATCATCAATTATCTATTGCATGCGCCCCACGTTTTTCGTTTTAAATCTTTTTCTAGTATTTTCATATATGTACATACATATATCTATATACACACACATATATATACATATATGTATATACATATATCTATATACACACATATATACATATATATTAAAAATTCACAAACACATTATCACGACAATCTGTTAAGGAGTTAGGAACCTGTATGGGATAACTTATTTTATAGTTTTTAGCCAGTTTTAAAAACGTGGTATATTATTTGTTTATCTAAATACGGTAATTATTTTACTATTGAACTCATCCATCCAGTAATTTATTAATTCAATAGTTTATACCTCCGATAGGCTTGTACAAAGTAAGAGGGGACTTTAGGCAGTTATCAGCCTGCAAGTGTGAGTTATAGAAACATCCCGCAGTTATATAAACGTCGTAACTGTATCGTTGTAGGAAATGAACCGGTTCGCCTGGAAGTTTCGTTGTGTCGTCGTGGACCATGTGTTGTGTTTATGAAGACTTTGTTGCTACTGTCTTCTTCTGTGCTGTCTTCGATGAATCATTCTGAATTTTTGTCCATATTTTTATATCGTAGTTCTCAATGTTCTTTTTATTTGTCTGCAGAGATGATTCCTCCCGTGAAATTTGCGTTCACTTAAATCGATACCGTGTCTTTTTTTTACAGCATACTTGGGTCATCTTCTTGTGTTCTTTAAGTATGTCAGACCTGGTTTTTTTTTTATTAACATACAAATGCTTCACATTAGCGTATGTCCGTAAATCTTCCCAGGGTTACCTACCCCATCGCAAAAATTTTCTAAAATCACACTTCACCAGCAAAAAGTAAGTAGTGTCCCCATTGTCAAGCTTTAATGTAGGAATTGGCCAAACAAATTTACGGAACCTCTAATACCAAAAAATATATATGGTAGTCTAAGGATATTATATTCGAGGAAAAAGATTCCAAGAAAAATATAATAGCCAAAGTAATTCAGAAATTCAAACACTAATACTTATGCAGTTGACGATTTCATTATTTATCCCTACAGAAGCTATCAAAGAAAATGTTGTAACTGCCACCCGCTAAAAGCTCTGGGAATATTTGACACAAAAGAACACGTAAATATTTATTTTTAAGATAAAAAATAATGGATTAATGTTTCTACAAACCTTACACATTTTTTTGCGTTTTTTTCATATATATGTAACTCCTAACTATTGATATCTATATTCGGATTCGATGTACCCATTTAAGAATCGGATTTGATTTGAGAAACATGGATACGACCCATGACAGATTTAATGTAAATTACACTAAGGGACAAAATGTAAGTTAATTTCCTGTTTTCACAACTAGTAATTGATTCCACTAGAACTTCAGATTCTCAGATTTCGATGTGAACATTAAATCTGAATCAGATATTTAAATCAGAAAAAGGACCTAACTGACACTACAGTTCACGAATTGCTGCTGGCTGGTACACCAGTAAAGCTTACCGAGAATCCGTGCTTAGGGCAAGGGAAATCACTGCCAATTCACGACATATAACTCGCCACTCTGTGAACTTCAGCCCAAAAAACTGTGAGCGAGACTTCAGAGATGTGTAACATCCAACCTCGGTAACAAGCACAAATTCATTCGTTCTCATGTTGCAAAGACACTTATAATACGAAACTCGAACACAAAAATTTAACGTAAATATCTTCAAAATAATGCCGACCGGGATAAATACACGCAAATTGTGTTTCCACCTACATTTCTGGACGCGAATCACACCTAGTCCCCGCTCCCGCCGCTAGAATTCGCTGCAGGAGCAGCGTTAAAGTATTAACCGTTTAATGAATTTCAGCAAGATGGGCAGTATTTTAATAAAATTTCTTGTTGGAAATCGGGTACCAGGCTGGCTGGATTTTCGTCAAGGAAATTTATCGAATACTGCCACTTTATTAAAATTCATCAAACAATTAATACTACAAAGTTTACGTTTGCTTTGTGAACTTTTGTTCGGGCCATTAACGTCGACTTGTGAATCATTCCATTTGCGGACCGAAACTTCTATACAATGAAACAGCTCCCATAAAAACGAAAAATACTTGGAAAAAAAAATATTAATCCCCGGCTTTGGACCTGATTTTCGACAAGGAATTTTATCAAAATACTGCCGTGTGTTAAAATTCACCAAACAGTCACATTCCCGTTACCTTCACGAAATAACTCGTACCAAATGCCGTACGAGAGATAAGGTGTTTACACATGAAAAATTAAGTGCAGCTATTCACTCGCTTGGGCGAAGCTGTTTTATAGAGCATAAAGCGTGTTGGGTTTACTATCTTATCGCCGTGCGACAGCACTCGGAAAGTTCCCAGACGAGACGGCTTCGGTTCATCCCCTGTTCGCAATGCGAAACGATTTCTTGCGGCACCGTTACGAAACAATCGAAGAAATCCTCGGGCTCGACGTAACCATCGCGACGCAATGTTCTCTTCGCATTACGCGGCGCGCTCGCCTCTCCCGACTTTCACTCGAATAAAAAGATGCGAGGGTTAAGGTTGGTTCGCGGAGAACAGCGGAAGACGTGAAACATGTAAACACGATCCGAAGGCGTGAGTGCAGAGCACGAACTCTTATTCACATATAAACGTGCGAGAAATTGCGATTTTTTTTTTTATTTATTTCAAGACGTGTGAACCCTTAGCCAATAATAAGTCAGCACGAATAAATAAGTCTGTAAGTGTTTATTTGCATTTCTTGGTATGTAACAACTTAGCTGTCGGTATACGACATCTGGCAGAAGTAATTTAGTGAATCGAACGGAAATGTGTAACCAAGGTGCTGCCATCTGTGCGGGTGGCCCGAACCAGAGTTCATAAATATACGGGAAAGCGTTAAAGTATTAACCGTTTAATGAATTTTAGCAAGATGGACAGTATTTTAATAAAATTTATTGTTGAAAATCGGGTCCCAAGCTGGCTGGATTTTCGTCAAGGAATATTATCGAATACTGCCACTTTATTAAAATTCATCAAACAATTAATACTATAAAGTTTACGTTTGCTTTGTGAACTTTTGTTCGGGCCATCCGCCACAGATGGCAGCACCGTGGTTGCACTTTTCCGTTTCATGCGACTTCAGTTTCATTCACGAAATTACTCCTGCCAAATACCGTGTACCGAGAGCCACGATGATACACATAAAAAAAATCATCCCGGTTGCACACCGCCGGAGCCGGCTAAACTGGCTCCTGACTCTGGGGTCATTGGTTGGAATCCCACTTTAGGCCAAAAACGATTTTAGAAAGTTTTCTCTTGATTCATCCTACACCAGGCCTTCCGGCATAAAGCGTAGAACTTAATATTTATATATAGTTATTTTTTGACGTGACGTCTAATGAATCGATGAACGCTGGCTGCACGCACGAAAAAGTGTCCCGTTACGCACAATGTCCCGTTACGCTCATTTTATATTGCTCTTTGCTAACCTGAACCTCCTAGCATTGCGACCGAGCCCGTGGCGTAATTCTGTTTACATGCATTACAATGTAACATTTTCATTGCTCTTTGCAAACCCGTTCCTCCTAGCATTGCTGCAGAATCCGTGGCGCAAATATATTATTTTTGACTGCATCTTGGTGTTGGTTGGGTAAGCAATTTTTCTTCACATCATCCTTGACACACTCCCATTCGTTTCCTACTTTACCTATCATCGTCCTATCCTTAACAGAATAACACAGATTGGAAGAAGTTAACTAGCAAACATGTATAAAAGTTATAGTTAAAATAATCTCTTCGTTAAAGTAATAAACATATTTGAATTAATGAGTACAAATAAAAGTAAATTTATCAATTAAATTGTAGATTTCATTTCAATCCTTCTTTGTATCCATACAAAAAAGTGATAATTCAATAAAAATTATTCAATTTTATTCATAAAAGTATGCAATCATTTTATTAATGTTTTGTTATGACGTTGTACGTTAAACTCTCGTCCGTAAACCGACTGTACAGACAAACAATTTTTTTTTTTTTGTTTTAGTTGACGACTCAGGGAATGGAACTCGGGAGACGGCAGACGAGTGGTGCGACGCAACCAAGTGGTGTCAGTGGTGACCCCGCTGTCGACGGGTGTCAAACAAACATTCAATAAAGCAAACAATTGTGAACTAGCCTGTAGGGGAAGCAGACGTGTGAAATGAACTCTATAACTATTTTGACTTAAGGGGATTGTATCATAACGCGGACAGTAACACACCGCGACGTAGGGGAAGGGATCGCCCACGTCCCGGCCCAGTGCCTACAAGGCCCCTATCACACGATGGACGGTCTTTCATGGTAGCAGGTATGCATGGTTCTGTGGAAGAATTAACAGAGCGCTGGCAGTTATTTTTTTATCGTAGATTTTATATTCACCCAATCAGAAAAGAAGTGGTCTAGTGTTAAAAATTGTGATTGTGAGGGATTGAAGTTTTCTTGATTGATTTGAAACGCGGTGAAAACGTTATCCGTTCGAAGCAGTTACATTATGATGCGACAATTTTTGAGAAACATCCGCGTTTATACAATGCACAAAAGTATTTAATTATATATTTAAGAAAAAGCCTACGTGTGATTTGTTTCTTCCTTGCCATGGAGGCCTGGCTAACGGAGCCTGAGAAGGGGAGGGAGAGAGGGAGGGAGAGGGAGGGAGAGGGAGGTAGAGGGAGGGAGGGACCGCGGCGCGCAACCTTGGACAGCCCTGACGGAAAGCCAGCGCCTCCGGTGCCGAGGCGGATCCCAGGGAGTTGTGCGCGCGCACACACTGTCCTTGGTCCACTTCGACGTCACAACAGATGTCAGGGTTACGCGACCGGCGCGCCTTGGGCTAGGTCCGTCGAGTCCGTGGTTCGATGCACGGACATCTTCCCTGTACCGGAGGGAGGGTCAGCATACGGACCGAAGGATACCACACAGGTTTTTCAGACATTTTACGCCGTAAATTTTGTTTACGTAATGTAACATTGGAAATTAGCCTTCACTGGTGTATATATCACACATTACGAGATTCACAAGGACTACAAAATAATGTCTACTGACAGTATTATTACAGCTGTAGTCACCCCAAACATGAATTAAATACTGAACGCCAGTGATTTCACAGAAAAAAACAAATTGTATCAACTAGTTACTACTTTAACTTCAGGCATTCCATTATATTATAAACTATGTTGAAACCAATATGGCGTCTTTGAGTTTATGCCCCCCCCCCCCCCAACAATAGTGATTTTGCTGGATTATCGAATGTTAAGATAGGTTAAACGGGAATACGAAAGAAAAATTAATATACACTCAAACTATAGTTTAAAAAGTTGCACCTAATAACCTGCTCCAAGACAAGAAACAACAGTCATGAACGTAACGCGTTGCACGGCCTGCCGGTCTAGGTCAACAGACGTCAGAATCCAACTAAAAAAAATAACGAAAGCAAGTGGCTCAATGGGTGCCGGATTACAGAATGTGCAGAACCGAAGAATGCTGTATTCAAGAGCGCTGATTATATAGCCAGGTTACGACAAATCTGCGATCAACTGACACGGGATTTTGGGATAATTTGCGAACTCGACATTGGGAGTGATGTAAAAAAAAATAACTGCGTGAATCCAACTTTCACGGGTGTTTCGAACTGATCACGTTCGGCATGCGTACAATTAGGTATTGCATAAAATTAAAATTCGTAATTTTAGAAACATGTTTTAATCACTGACTACATAAAATTAATGCAAATACGTACGTCACGCACAACTTCGCGCACAAAGTTTGATAAATGAGAATCCATTACATTAATTTTAGTAATATGGGTTTTAAGTAATAAAAATAATGATGGCAAAATATGTAACCGGCCCTAAACCGTTCGCAAATACACACAAAGGACCTCACATGCTAGTCTCGAAACGAAAAGATTGTCTGTACGCGGACCATAGAGCAGTTTACGTACGAGATCCCCAGGCAAGCGTGATGTTTGGAATTCTACTTCCATTGTTCGCTTCCCACCAAGACCCCGGCGAGGGCGGATCCTGAGTATTAGTAATTGGGCAAGCTTGAGCAGGTGGGTTTTCTCGGGGCAAATCATTCCCCCCACCCCCGTATTTTTTTCCCAAAACCCATTCATGCCGTCAACTGTTTCAAATTCTCATCTCACCTCTCGTCGTCTGTAATTACCTCGATATCGACGATACACAAAGTCTCACTCATTTTACTCATTCATTCATCCATTCTAAACAACTGCCACTGAGGACTCAGTTCACTTGCATGCTATTTGCAATTTAAAAAAAAATAAACATGTGAGCGAGACTTTCAATATTCGCCAGAGACGTGTAACCTCTAACCTAGGTAATGAGCAAATTCATTGTGTTATCATGTTACAAATACAAATTAATACGAAAATCTTGACATGAAATTTAACGTAGAATTCTCTATAATGCAGGGCGTGATATATAGCGTTGGGTGCAGAAACCACGTGAGAGTCGCGTCCAGAAACGTAGTACGTAGTTGAAAACTACCATTTGCGTATATCTATCACGCCCGGCATTATTTAAAAGAATTTTACATTAAGGGCCGTATTCCAAGACACAAAAATAAGGGTTTAGGTGTTGAATATGCAATACCTGTACACTAACCATATTCCAAGTGCACGACAGGACACGGTCAGTCCCTTATTTTTAGGGCACTGATTTTTGGTGTCCTATCTATTGCTGATTTGATCCATAAATACGGCCAAAAATTCATCCTTTATTCTTGTACAACCAAAATTAAATATTTTATTTCACATTATAATTTCATAGTTTTAAAAATAAGCTAAAATTACGATGGATTCCACGAAGTACAACAGTTTATAGCCTCGCACAAGTCCTCGTTTATTAAAACGGCTGCCGATCTGATACCTTACAGGGGTTCAGTTAGGACACGTTTTGGAATATGACCCGAGATTTAGGGTACGGCAGTTGCCCAACAAGGCAGTGCATGTTCGTTATGAAAATTCTTGGAATACCGCCCTAAAATTCATGTCACGAGTTTCGTTATGAGAGTATTTGCAACATGAGAACACTCGTTACCTAGTTTAGATGTTACTCATCGCTGCGAGTACGGAAATATTAGTTTTTTTTTTTTTTTTTTTTTATGCGTCAATGTAGTCCATGGTGGTATTCGAAGGGGCCACTGTACCCGGTTACCTAATTGGAGCCGTCAAATGGAGAACAATTGAGAAGCGGCCGGTTTGCGGCGGGCGGTCCGGCGTGTCGCAACCGCTCCCGACGGCGCGGCGGGAGAAAGTTATTTACCGTAGCGACAAGTTTCGCTAGGGCAACTTTTACCGACCTGCCGAGGGGGAGGGATTGGGTCCAGGCGCCGTGCTTTGGTCTCGCGGGGAGACCCCTCCCCTCCCCGCAGAACACCGCGCTCGTGTTTGGCCAGAAGTACGTGTGTGTCGGTGAGGCGGGATGATAAGAGCGAACCCCCGCTGATGCTTCTGGCCCACGGGTTCACCGGGTGTTTTTGAGGGGTCCCAGTGTGATGTGGGAGATCGGCGTGGGCGCCAGCAGTGCTGATAAAAGTCTCAGGGCTCAGGACACAGCCACACTGTCTGGTCAGCTGAGCGAGGTACAGGGACTGAGGCGGTGACTATGCTGGGTTGGTGGCCCCAGCCGCTGGTCATTGCCGAAGCACTCACTACCTTCCCGATCAAAAAAAAAAAAAAAAGAAGAGGGTGTGATCCCTAACAGTTCTATTTAAATTATGCTCTGGAATGTAATAAATCTAATCGGACGTTTCTCCCACCCTACCCTGATAGGGCGCATATGTAGGAGGGGAACGTGAGAATGCCAGCCGTAGGTCGGAACAATCTGGTGCTTCTAGCGCTGTGTCTAGACTCGCGTCTGTAAACTGGCGCGCAGTGTTCCCGTCGTCATGGGGCAACTGTGAGACAGGATCAAGTAAACAGTAGGGTAGTTAACTTCAGGAACACATATCCCTCACTGAAAACAAGCCTCGGCTACACATAAATTTTATTCGCCATATTTATATTACAGGTATATTCACAATAATTTAATTTTACACCAGCTTTAACCTGAAAACACTATTTTTCACATGTGGCTCGAATATTCAACGTAAATTATCTTCCGCCCCCTTTTTTCTTCCAACACCCCCCAAAAAAATTAAACCAACGATGCATTTTAAAATCCTACGCGCGGGTCTTAGCAGTAGAGCCAATATTACACTTAAACTATACAATTTTATGTTGTTACACTATTATAAGATTTAACAAAACAGTGTATATGATATTTGTATAAAAAAAGACAGCAATATGTTGTTTTAATCTTTTTTTGTTTATTTTTTGTTTATTATGTATCTGAATGAGACTCGAACTGAGAATTTTCGAACCCGAAAGCACCCGAATGTACAGGTATACCCTAATTGTGTGTTCTATGGCTGGAATCATTGACAAAAAATTATTTGCAAAGCGGCGCCATGAAATTTGATTAAATACAATGGCAATATGAAGTTGATTATGAACAATGGCAACATGAAGTTAATTACAAACACTGTTGAAAGAGAAGCAGTGGCAGAAGTATGTACGAAGAGCACTATCACTACTTTTGAGAAGACAAGTTAATATGACACAGACCTTTCCGGCCAGGCAGTAAGTAGGGGTAGGATAGGGTGCAGCTGTTTTCTGGTTTTAAGTCATAGATAGTGGTGGGCAGTGAAACCCTTACCTGTTACTTTTTCACCGATATCAAAATTTCACAGGTATACCTGCGACCAACCAATGCAAAATCGGCTACCTACAGTAATACCAACAAAAAGAGGAAAAAATTCACCGTTCAAAAGAATGAAGGCCTAGCAAAATATTATGGACTAATGAAAATAAATCGATATCAACTAAATAATGAGACCAAAGGGAAAAAAAAACCCAACCGTGAAGAAGGAAAACTGAGTTAAATAATTGCACATGTTTCATCAGAGCCACCAAAGTCAACAAGTTCAACAACGACAAGTTGAAACCAAGGACATGAAAACCTAGTAAAATAATTTTAATGTGTTAAAAAAAATTATTGTAACACCATTTATAAAGGCTACTGTAAGAAAATATGTATAAGACCAGTTACATACAACTTAAACTACAATTGCTCAATCTTAAAATGTCATTTTACTTTAATTTAAACTCATTTTGTAAGATAAACCATCAACATATTTGGTTTTATTCAAGTTCCCATGTATGTTGAAAAATTAAAACGTGCTCGTTATACTGAGTTAAAAGAAAAATAAATTAAATTTGGAATCAATATTATATCTATATTACAAAAAAAATACGCAGTACTTTAAACTTAAAATTGAGATAAACTCAAAAAATATATAAAAGGTTTCGGTGAAAAATACACCGCATGTGTCTACTTTCACAGTTTACCGGGAGGCAGTAGCAGTTGTAAGGTTTAGTCGGCAGTGATTTAACCGAACCCATTCATTTCACCATTCATTGGTGCGAGAAAGCAGTTACGAGATAGATGAGATAGATAGTGATTTCCCCGTTCACTGTTTTTCACTGTTAAATTTCACCAGAACCTATATTTCATTGGAACCGAATCACTGATAATCAAAAGTAACAGGTAAACCCACTACTAGTCATAGATGCTGTATCAATAGTGTGTTTAGACTTCGCCATCTTCAGATTTTCTTTTTTCAATATTCGATATAATTTCAGTATTTAGCTATTAAAAAACTGATGCGGCCTGGCATTGGTGTCATCTTCCCATGCTGTTACACTTTGTTGCAGTCGATATTTGTTAACAGCCTCCGGTCTACAACCCGAGGCAGAAAATAGCTGATTTATTATACGTAGACGACTACAACTGTCATTGCGACAATCCACGAATGTTAACTTATATATATTTTAAGGAGGCTGAAGTGGAATTTGTCGCTCAATAATTAAAAATTAAAAATTGCGGAGCCTAATACTCCTTGAAAGACCAAGTAATGCATACAACAAAATTTTGCTTATTTTAGCTGAGGTACAACCACAGTAGCTTCGTAAAAATGTAGCCAGTTATTTTCAGGTATAATTTTAAGTTTAGTCTGTATTTGAAATGAACAATGTATATACTCAAAACGTTATCACTATCGTTGCGCTGTCACGTATCAATTTATTTTAGCGTTCGTGAACACATGGGATAAGATATATAAGATAAGATTATCAAAGTAAAAAATTGATAGAATCTTCTGCAACTAAAAAAAAAAAGTCAATGAGTGCAGCTTTTCTATTGTGATATTGTCCTTGGGCCATCACACAGAAACTAGGATAAAAATAGTATTTTCAATTAGACACAGTCTTTAGTAGTATTAGGTATAGGTGGTATCTATCTTCACAGGTCGAGTTAAAGTTATTTAGTTAATGCGCTTGTCTCACACGCCGTGTTTTTTCTCGTATTTTTATTTCTTTAATTTAGGGGCTATATCTACATTTTTTTAACTCAATACCTTTCTCACATTTGTCATTCTGCCACAAATATTTTCAATAGATATTCACCTAGTGTAATATTATGTGTTAAATAGATGCGCAAGTCTTTGTAATATCATTTACGCGACTTTTAACAGTCATGACATTACACTCAGTTAAAAATATGTGGGGCAAAACAATAAATAAAAGGGAGGTATAGAGTTAAAATTTTATAAATAACCCTTAAATAAAAGTAATGACAAAAAACGTAGCGCTTAAGACCTAACCTTATCACACGTACAAAAATTAAAACTTAACTAAAGAATATGTCAATATGTAAAAACGAATATTAAGTTACTCAGAACTATGGTCAATCATGAAAAATAATCGAGCAAAAACGAAAGCAGAACTAGCTAATTAGAGATATCAGTGAAGGAAACAAACAAAAACTGAAAAACAACATGAATGTTTTTTTAACGTGGTGGTTGCCCATTTGAGAATCTTAAATCGCAATTCGCTCTATTTCTCCTCTGTTAGAGAACGTCAGATGGGCGCCATCATCAGATGATTCAGTCTTGTTTCCTGTGAATTTATCTTTATATTTTTTTCCTCGGAATTTTTCCATGACAAACTGATAAAACTGCAATGGCGTATGTCCGAAAAACTGCATTAAATCAATATATGTTAAATTAATTGTGATATTTCATATCACTACACACTAAAATCGCTGTGAAGGTGAACACTATTTGAATAAACAAAGTTTTTTTTAAAACAATAACAGACTCCAAAATACACAAAAGTAACAAATTCACTAAAAAGCAAAAACTTAATGTTCTATGCACCAAATTTTAATACTTAATTTTTTTCGTTTATTGTAATTAGGAAATTATTGTTTACGTAATTATTGATTTATAATTAATAAGTTGATGCGAAGTAAAATAACAGCGTGTGATACTATGTACACGTGATAGAAGTGAAACTGCCCTGGCATTTAAAATCTCAACTAATTATGAATACTAGTTCTATTTTTATATCTCTTTGGCCAAATACAATTTCTCTGCCCTGTTCGCGTTACAAATGTTTAATAAAAATGTTTCACGAAAATGTTGCATGAAATACCGGCACTGAAATTTTAATCACATCGCGTCCGATTTTTTTTTATTCAAAAGTACGCTATAATTGTTACTTATAGTCACTAAATTTCAACGACTGTTTAAAATCAGCTCTAATGTGAATTATGTAACAACTGACACTAGGAACGCCATGGAGGTAATAGTCTATGGAGTGGAAGCGTATAACCAAACTTGAAGCATCCTAGCAGACGATGTTGAAAGACAAGGATAGAGCTAAAGGTGGCAAAAACGCCAATGTTTACATTATTTTGAATGGCACCGTTTTAATTTTTCGCTGAATATACGTACGTAATGGTGAAAGCTTGTGCAGCTTTTGGTTGCACTAATAGATTCGGCAGTTGTGGTGGATTAAGTTTCCATAAGTAAGAAACTGTTATTTTCTTTTTGTAAATGTATAATGTGCGTTCATACAGCGAGAGATAAATTTGGCTTTTAAATTTTCCTAACCCAATTTTATGTGCTGGTGGACGACGTAAATAGTATTGTAAATAGTAAATGTATATGTAAGATATTATATTTATGAACATGTAAATTTAATGTGCTTTTAACGGTCGTTACTTAAAATATGGCGAGTAAACGGAGCGCACACGTACGACGCAAGGCAGATGCACTTAAACTTAATATTTTACATAAATTTTATTCGGTTGACTACAAGCTTGTCATTGTTTTGTCTACCAATTGATAATGTAGTAAAAGTTCCATAATCACGTATCCAAGTTGATATCTTGGTCCTGATGGCATGACCCTGTAATATCTAACTGCAGTATCTCGAAAACCAGTAGAAATTTAGAAACGCCGTTTTCAAGGTAAGTAGAGGAACGTCATTAGTTATCTTTAAAAGATTTGTGCAATGGGAGTGCATGACTTGATGTAAGTTTTTGGACATACGCCATTGCTAAGAACTTTTTCTGTTGAAGAAAAACTAATAAATAAAATAAATAAATAAAAATAAAAATACTCAAAGAAAGATACAAAAAACACACAAAATTAAGCAAACAATTGCTGTTGTCAACAAGGATATGAACACCACAAAATATTCCGAAACAGGAATATGGTCAGCAAACAAAGAAAAAACAAAGAAAAATGTACTAAGAGAACGAAAAAAATCCCCACAAATGATGACAACACAAAAATATTGAAACCCAAAATAATTCAGCACAACAGTTGAAGCGAGACAAAAAACATGACAAAACGAAAAAACAAACAAATACAATAGTTTTACCTAAACAGAAACAAGCGACGTTTCGGGAACTGCTATCTGCTCCCGTCCTCAGGCAGAGACGCACATGGTACGGAAACACAGGTGTGTATCTTTTTTTGAGTATTTTTATTTTTATTTATTTATTTTATTTATTAGTTTTTCTTCAACAGAAAAAGTTCTTAGCAATGGCGTATGTCCAAAAACTTACATCAAGTAACGTCATTAGTGTTTAAAAAAATGTATTATCAGAATTTTATTATTTTATTTACGAAAAAACCGCGACCTAAGAATTTTACCCTTTGTTTATTGTCACTTGTCAAGTGTTTATATATAATCAAATAGGTAACTTATATTGTGAAATATAACTTTGCTGACGAGTCCTATATACTACTTGTACCATATTTGTGTAAAAGTGTAGTCTCCTGGAAAACAAATAATTTAATTGAATTCAGTGGCTTCATAAATTAAACATTTGGACTAGGTAAGTTGATTAGCAAAAAAAAAATGTGCGCATGAACAATTTTAATTATGCATAAAATCACATTGGCCTACCCTAGGCACTTTCAACTGTTGATGTAAATTAAATTTTAAGGAATATTAAAACAGCATGTTTATTTATTCACAATGCACGAATCTTGAGAAGTATCTACATGTAAACATCAACACACACTGTGACTTACTCTACACTTTCGCAACCTTTGTACAATTTTCTCATTAACTGTTTTTAAAAAAAATGTTTTATTTGACTACAGTTTGCAGCATAGCATTTCGTGGAATCCAAAAACTCGTTTGAATTGAACATTCGTTAGTTTTGCTTATTACTGTTCTGTGGTTGTAATCTAAAGTATAGTGTCGATTTCATAACACTTCGCATCAGTCGACGCAGTACATCAATAATAATATTCACAGTAAAAAAACAATATCAAGACAATGTTAAAAACCAAGTATTATAGTTGCTCGTTGTATTAAACAAACATGCAGAATCGTAAATACTTGAATGTGGTATTGGCAGTTCGTACACTGTCTGTAATTAAATCTTTCCGTTACCGTTTAAATGTGAAAGATATGCTAGCCCTCCTGCGTGGTTCTTTATTACTAATAATATAAAAAGAATAGTTTCATATTTAAATTTTTTGCACGCACATTTCCTAAAGCGTCATACAAATCACATTGCTGTCTGCTATTCTTTTGCCACCCGCAATATGGCGGTGCATGTAAACAATCGTCGTGCGCATGCGCAGTCCGAAGATTTTATTTCGGGTACAGGCTTCATTGATTACCCTTGAAAAGTACGCCTGCTTCCACTCCATAGACTATTACCTCCATGAGGAACGCGCGCGCAGTGGTTGCCATGGTTTCCAGACACTGGTAAATAGCTCTGTAATCATTGTTTGAAGTGTTATTTTGGTTGTGAGAGTTTGCGATAAATAATGTATGCTTTATATATATAAAATCTTATACAAAAAATATATACCGATTTTACGTTATACTAGGCACCGACTCCAAAATTATAAAACAATTAATAATTATATAACAAGCAGTAAGTTCCTAAGTACAATAAACGGAAAATAAATTAGGTATCAATTTGGCGTGTAAAAAATTATTTATTTATTTTTTATTTTTTGCTTTTCAGCGAACTTGTTACTTTTGTGTATTTTGAAAATGTGTTAACGTTTAATTTTCAATTTTTTTGTTATGGGTAAACATTGTAAAGACACTTATCTAAATAGGAAACGACGGCTGGTTGAACTGACGATGAAAGACGTAAACACTTAGAAAAGAATAGAAACAGAAATATTAAAAGATACAAGAATGAAAGTACACAGGAACGAGAAAATAAATTGTCGGGTGCGAGAGTTTGTGTGTTAAATAAATTAAGACACGAAAGTCAAGAAGATCGAGACCATAGCTTTACCATGATACGTGATAAGTTTAGCAAATGCAGATGTTGAACTCCGTGCTCATCGACTTAAGTTTAATTCGCATGCGACTGGCCAATGAAACAAGAGGACGAATGTGCTCATCGGCTTAGTCAAATTCGCGGACGATTTTCTAAAGAATCAGAGGAAGAACATGCCCATCGTTTAAATCTGATTCATGAGCGGCCAGGCAATGAATCTGATGAACAGCGATTACAACAATTAAGCGCATTACGTAATTACTACTCACAGAGTAATTGAACTTCAGAAGAAAGGGACAGTTGATTAAATAATTTAAGACGAGCAGCACACTGTTCAAGAAATATATTAGGAGTTGAACAATTTCGAACAGCCTTAAAGTTTTTGCAGATGTAAAATGTGGGAAACAAAAGCAAGAAGACGCTGCCTAATGATAAACATGGCCGCAAGGAAGCATTTAATATTTTTGCGTTTTCGAGCGTTCAAATAATGGTACAATTTTGTTTCGTACCTCGTTGTGCGAGTTCGTGTTTTACTCCTTAAATATAAATTCACACCTTAAAAAAAGAAACGTTTTAATAATACAAATTAAAGTTTGCAGTGATGATCGCACAAGTACAGTTCTCAGCGCACGTGCATGTGTGCTCTAAAACTTCGTCGCTGCAGATTACAGACAATTTTATTGCTAGTTAAATTCTTAAAGAAGAATAAATAATTCCCAGTACTTTCACGTTCACATCACCTAGGAAATTAAACAACAACCCCCCCCCCCCCCAACCTAGCAGAAAACTTAGTTACATATCAAATTTAAGTAGGCTTGGAACATAAGAAAAGTGCTCATGTTAGAGAACTACTTACTAAACAAAGACAGCAGTTTCAGTTTTTACAGGCTATTAACATTTAGATCAATGAAAATTAAATACTGTAAGTAAGATTACAACCATGTGTTTATACGGGCAGCATAAAAAGCCTGCCTCATTCGCGCAGTCACGTCTTTGACTGCTATCTAATTATATGCAACAAAACTCGGCAATGAACAAAACCTGTGTAGCAAATGAGTTTGCAAGGTTTGTAGGTATTAATTTTTATATATCCTATAATTACACAGAGCATAAGCCCTATAAAAACACAGCTATCATGAAAATTGTACACGTCGACACCTGCAGCGCGGCCTAAGTATAGTAATTATGGAGGGTAGCGGCTTTTCCGTTAAAACTAGAGATAAGTGCGAAAACATTTCTGAGTTCAACGTTACAACGATAATAACTATATTATTTTTCAATATTTTCCTACTTTTTAATGGTTTTACCTCACCATTTCCCTGGAATTTATTACCCTCCAAACGATTAATTATTTCAGAATCCAGTAGGCATTTCGAAAAAATAAAATAAAATTTTTGGGGAGGGGGGGGAATATATAAGAGCTCAAATATTCCTACTTTACAATATATTTTTCATTGAATGGCCGTGACTTGAATTATCTTATCAAATTATGTGAGTGCCTGCAAATTCACAATACGTGGAAACATGAAAACTTTACGCCTTTTTAAAGCCTGTAGCTTCCAGAGTCCTCAACAAAGCTAAATCCTTAAACAAACTTCGGATGAATTCAAATTACTAATGATTTTGTCCACAACTCTTTCAACATAGCTTATTCCATTATATTTGGCCGTTTGTTTACATTGTGTGTCCCAGGTGACAGTGGCGCGTCACCCGGCCGTTACTTGAACTCCTTGGCTCCGCCCCATTTGAAGTAGTCCACTGCTGGCATGTCAAGACCTTCTGTACCTTGTTTTAACCACGTGTTTACTAACAGGCTGTAGCCTGTAAGCACCGCAAGGAAAACAACTTATTTCACACAGGCGACCACAACTGCCATGATAATCACACACCGGTTCACAAGTGCTGACTTCAACAAGTAACCAAAGCTAGGTCCTATTGTCATGTCAGACCAAAAAAAAAATGTAGCACGGACGCTTCATTGCAAGCGGTTATGTAAATGTTAGAAATTGCAACATGACTAGACCTAATTCTACTCAACGTTTCGCCGACAGCGAGGTCATTCATCAGAGACGGATAGGTTCCACAACACGGTTCAAGGAAACTGGGGAAGGAATCATCCCATGGACCACAGTAGAGAACCATCCCAGCTCTTGTCAGTAGCGACAGAGACGACACGTTTGGGTGGACAGACCAGAGATCAAAAACTGGGTCCTCTGGATAGCGAGTGCAGTGTCATGCCACAACACCACCTAGCCACGTAATTCGCCAATGATTTCGACTGCCGACATTAGAATCGGAGACGCGGCCTGTTAAACGTCAACGAGACGTTCGGCTCAAGTCATATTAACTTTAAAATGTTTATAAATGTGGAAAACAGTTACAGCCAGTGTGATACAAACATGTCTCGAATTCGACAGTTCTCCATCGTACCAGTATCACTCACAGCGAAGTCGCACATGCCATGCTGATTCTATTTTTTTTTTGTTTCCTCGCCTTTGCTACTAGTTAAGAACTACTTATATCAATTTTACACTACACCTATTTTTCACTTATTCTGTTACAAATACGTTACACGGCTATTTCCTAAGTGTTATATAACGGGTGTAAAATAGCGGGCAAGTGATAGAAATTACAAACACTTGCGCGTCTTTTTACACCCATTAGATATAACACTAGGGCAACAACTGTGGAAAATATTTGTAACAGAACATCAAATGCAAACTATGTATTGTGTTTACATTCATAGAAAAAGCCCTCAACTCGTGGTAGTTAATAGGAAAATAAAAAAATCAACATTGGGTAGAGACCCCCACCTTAAAGCATAACATGTTAGTTTCGGAACAGTGGCAGAGAGAGATACGTGTGAACACGCAGGAGTGCGGATGCTCAGCTCGGGCTGCAAACGTCGGATGGAAGAGTACAGTGAGGAGGGGGGGGGGAGAGAGAGAGAGAACTGACGGTTAATCTGCCGCCACATCCGGCGCGCCGCAGGAACTGGTTTCGACGTCGTCGTCCCCTAGCCCGCATGAACCCCTTTTTCCCCTCCGCGCTTTTCCCACACGCAGTATCAATAGCACGGCACGTGGCACCAGAGCGAGTGTCATCGGCCCGTGATACGGTCATTGCTGCCGTCACTATCCCCCGCTCATCTGGACACTCGAGTTTTAAACCTAGGTTTGAAAAAAACTATAAGAATGTCCACAGCTGTGAGAAATTGGCTCACACTTGACTTCTTATGCGTTTATAATACAGCCAATGAAATCTCGCGATATATCTAACCTCTTGGTAATGTTAGTAAATAAGAATTTTTTTAGAGGGTTTATCTATTATCCTCCCGTTACAGCTAACCAGCAACTTGTAAATCACTATTTTCGAAATCTTAAATTAAATTATACAAGGTTAGGCAATATTGAGAGAAAAATTTTTGAGGAATAAAAAAAAAATTACTGTACTTAAATGTGTACACACAATTTTGATCACATGCGACTCAAAGGACTTGCACGACACCTTTATCTAATCTTCTCCGCCGACTGATGTTATGGTGGCAACTCGGATTTCATAGCTGTCCTCAATGCCCCCACCCCCATCTCTTAATGAGGGGACCCACTTGCGCTTTCTAACCCGTGTCTGTGGAACTGGATTGATAAACGTAAACGTAAAAACTAAATTCTATGGAAAACTTACAGTATATTTTAAAGATTTCTGCTTATTGTATGCATGCAGGCCATGGCCCTAACATTCGATTAAGGGCCCTGGACCCATGATCGGAGCCCCCCCCCTCCCCCCCCCCCCACCACCCAAAAAATAATAATTTACAGTCACGTGTTACATTATAATTGCATGGTTATTTATTACCTACACTCTTTTTAGAATATTATTTAACCTGGAAATACAGGGTATAATTATAAGTCCAAACTAAACTTTATTTGTAAAATTATTTTACTTGAAAATAACCACAGCGAAAAAAGCATATTATTTATTTCACACACTGAGATAAAAATGAAAATAGTTACAGAAAAATAAAATTTGGATATATGTAAATCATAGACACTGGCTACAAAATAAGACTACTTAACTTAATAACAGTTTTTCGATCTTTCTTCGGGCCTAAAATCATCAATGACATCGGGAAAGTCAAGATTCGTGACCAATTCTTTCTAAATTGCTAAATTATAATAGTTAAACATTAAAAAAAATAAACAGGGCTGGGCCCGGGCCCCGGACCCAGGGGTCCACCCAGCCCCACCCTTGTGGGGGGCCATGGTGTAGGCCAAAAACCTGGACAGTATACCACACGCAAGCACCCCATCCAGAGATGACTGGTGTCGGTTCGAACCCACGCGCAGAACTGTCGGCAAAGACCGCGCACAGAACAAGGAGTGCGACTCTTACAGTGGAAACTGAGACCATGTGTCGCTATCTGTTGGGCGGGCCCACAACTACCAGCAAATAAAAAATCCTAATAGAGGTTCTCATACAAAGTTTTTTTTTTATTTAATACATTTTTTTTTGGTTATATTAAGTTATCTCCTTGGCGGCGCAAAACTTATTTAATCGATGATGTTTTTGTAATAAACCGTCATGTAATAAATAAAGGAGCAGGAGGTACAAAAAAAAACTCGTATTACACACCACAAAATTAGTGGCAACCTCATTGAGTGTGAATTTTCACTGGTTTTGTTTGCCTGATGATAAGCTTATACATTACTTCTCCTAATAAACTAATGTAGTTATGTCAGCAATGTATTGTGGAAACTACTATCTAGCGGACGGGCCCCGTAACTACTTCATAAAAACTAGGTTCTCAGTCTCGGTGATTTAAGAGTTTCTCCCCCCGTGGGACCGCGCCTGAACGTGTGGAGAGCGCTGTCTGTCGACCGAGTGTCGAGGTGCAGCGACGGGCGCAGTCGGCAACACTGCACGGCGCGAGCTCGCGTCCCCGCGGGGGGTCACTCGGTTCGCCGGAGATTCGGGGCGACGACCCCCGAGCCGCGCGGAGCAGCAGGAAGTCTCGGCGTTTTTGATTTCTCGACGGAGCCGGTGCGGCGGCGGCGGCGGCGGCGATGCCCTCTATAGAGCTATCGACGGGAAGTTCACACCCGGTGCATCCGAGACAAACAATCACCACTTCGCCGCCTGAGTATTGGAGTGTTCTATGTCCACTTTTTAGGGTTTTTTTATGCTATGGACACGAAATTAATATTAGCATTCATTTGTACCATATCCACACACGTCTACGCACATAAAAATGTTTGTTCTTAATTTAAGACCAATATTATTTCGCTCTATGTCATGCTATTCACAGTGATTTGAACTTTCAAATGCTTATATCTCAGTTCCTACTTCAATGGACATAGAACACTCCAATTCTCAGGCGACGACTTGTCCACACCACATTAAACTAGATAATGTCGCCATCTTTAGCAGATTGCATTTCCATTGAAATAATTAATGCGCATGTGTATTTACTACCAATTAGTTAACAACTGAAAGAAATTAAATTTAAAAACAATTCCAACTAATCTAAAAAAAAAAAAAAAAAAACCTTATTTGAAATCTCGCCAAGAGTTCTTTAAGCCACGAAGCCCCTTGGTACACTACAAACCCAGCATTTCGTGTGTAGTGCATGTTGCCTGCTTGCCAGGCAATTCAAATTTAGCTACTGATACGCAGCCTATCTGAGAGTGTTCCAGAAAAATATACATTTTTTTTTGTTTTGTTTTTAATATCCTACCTGTTGACAGTATGTCATGAACACCTGATTAGTGTTTAAAAAAAATTGCATACATCTGTAACACCTTATTGATGAAAGGGAAAATTATATTGGCAACAATGTTTTCACAGGTATAAGAATTCGAAATACTACTTGATTCATCAGTTAGTTTCGAAACATCCTCGGAAAGTGTTCATGTACATGGGAACATTAAAGCGACGGGACCAAATGAACGATCCCATGGTTTTGGCGCAATTTGCGAGACACGCGCGTCGAGCTGGTATCAAAATAGCGCAAAGCGAATGTAATAATTTCCAAACCAAACACGTTTCACACATGCGATAAAGTTCGCGGACGCGACAGACTTTCCAATCAGTTTTTTTTTCTATTGAGTCCCGAGTGCTAAGTTACTGAAATGAGCGTGAGAGCATTTTTTTTGACGTGAAAACGTCTAATACATCGATGAACGCCGGCTGCACGCACGAAAAAGTGTCCCGTTACGCACATTATCCCGTTACGCTGTGTCCCGTTACGCTCATTGTACGCTTGCGCCGCATCTATCTCTCTTCCACTTGATTGCAACAACCATCGATTTGACTTTTTCGAGGCACATTAAACTTGAAACACTCCCATTCGTTTCCTACTTTTCCTATAATTGTCCTATTCTTAACAGAATAACACAGATTGGAAGAAGTTCAATAGCAAACATGTATAAAAATTATAGTTAAAATAATCTCTTCGTTAAAGTAATAAACATATTTGAATTAATGAGTGCAAATAAAAGTAAATTTATCAATTAAATTGTAGATTTCATTTCACTTCTTCTTTGTATCCATACAAAATAGTGATAATTCAATAAAAAATGATTCAATTGTATTCATAAAAGTATGAAATCATTTCATCAATGTTTTGTTATGACGTTGTCACGTTAAACTATCGTCCGTAAACCGACTTTACAGACAACCATTTTTTTTTTACAAAAGGTGGTTAAACTGGTGCAATAATAATAGAGTATTTTTGCGGTTTTGATAGTTAAATTCATTTGGGTTCAAGTACAATTTCTACGGCAGGCTTATTAAAAAGAACTTGTAAACATAGCTGGCTTCGTATATGTAATAAGCAAAAAAAATGTATACATGCTTGGGGTTTTAAATCCCTGTTCACAGTAAAGCAGTATTTAGGCAGTAACATAGCGTCTGTCACGCTATTGTGTGATTCCAGCAAGACGCTCAAGATCGCCATGTTTCATAAATTGTATGTAGGAAAACAAGACAACATCCACTCACAGATACAAATAATATTCCAAAATACTCAATTTCACGTAAAGTAGGGTTTCGCCGCTTAAAGGCAAACAAATCACTAGATTATTTAACTCAACTTCAGCAAGACCATTCGTTCGAGCCACACCCTCAAAATACTCGAGACAATTCCACTTGAATCTGTGAATTCGCAGGTTTTTTTTTTTTTTTTTAAACAGCTGCATCTTTTCACCGATTTATTACTGATTTTCTCTGGGTTTGTGGTGAATTCAATTCTACTATGTCAACACGGTTTCCAAAGCTCGTCAGTGTAATTTTCAATAACACTTTTTCACAGGTTCAACTCATTCATTTTAAAAGTGCGCTTGCAGAAAAGCACCAGATGGCCAATTGTATGTAATGTCAAATCGAGCGCAAACTTTAGCATGATCATAAGATTGCGTAGATATATATAAGCGGTTAACACTTGTGAAACCTGCAAGTAAATTAAAATTTACAAAAATAACACGGCAGCTATCCAAGTTTTCACTGAAATTACGTCCCATAAAAGGATAAATTACGGAGCGTTCAGAAATTATGTCACGACTTCACCTCGAAAGCAATCAAGGTGCGTTTCTTAATGGGCCCGCCTAGTCAGGTGAGTGTTTATAGTTATTGACGCGGGATGATAAGTGCGGCTCTCGCTGGTACTTTTAACGCAGTGTCGCCTCTAAGCGTAAGGCGCGAAGTCTTATCGTGTGCACAGAGGAACTACGGGATTTGAGTAATAACCATCCTATTATATGGCGGAGATAAGAAGACTAAAGTCCCGTTAAGTGCTTTCAAGGATCAGTACCGGATGTTTCGTGCCTAATAATTATTCTAAAAGCATGCGTTATAGAAAATTTTCGCTAATCTAAATTTAAAAATTTTTAAAAAGAAATACAGAAACAGAACTATTCATCCACTACCATCAGCGTATTCTTAAAAAATTTTTCGTTACCAGACCCCACTCGGATATCTTGAGCAGTTTTAAAATTGCGTTTTTTTTTTTTGTTTCTAATGCTCTGCACAACATAATTGTGCCCGGGTAGCCGCGAGTCTTTGTGGTCGCCTGGCGTTCAGAGCCAGGTGTCAACGCGCCATTTGCAAACCGCTCATGATTTATTAAAAGTGTCCGATTACGAATAGTCATTGTGCTTGCCCATACAAGTTTAGGTCCATGGTTTCGTATATAACGTGAGTACTTTCGCGACAGTGAAAAAGGTTTAAAGGGGTGCTTACACTGCTTTTTATAAGTATGAAAAATTATAAACACGTGTGTTATAGGGAAGTTCGCGAAACCTTCATATTTAATATTACAGCATAACATTACAGGATCACCGTTTGAAGTCCTATCGACGTTATCGACGATAAGACTGCACGCAAGATCGATGCCAGGTGCGTAGAGGCGAAGCGGCGTTGAGATGCGCTAGCCAGTGGCGCCCTTAGTGCCCCAACGCCTTTTAAGGGCCCTCACCCCTCCCCCCATCAGTCCACCTACCAGTTAGGACTACTCTTCAGCCCGAACTGACAGTTTGGACTGCTCAGTTAGGACCGAACAGCCTGGACTGAACTGAAGCATTTCCCACACACGATCTGACTTATAGTAGCTGTTGCTGTTGGATGTTATCGTTTCGTCGTAGAACTTGGAAGAACCTTTGGGTGTTGCTATTGCAGTTGCACTTTTGGTCAGAAAAAGGAATAACAAACAAAAGAGAACAATGGACACTCAGTTGATGGACTGATTGTTTGGACCGGCGAGACTCTGTTCTCACACACGGCAGTTCGGACCGAACCGACAGTTCAGACTGACCGTGTGTGGGGGGCATTGCGAGCTCGTGCGCCCGGCCAGACATAAACGGACCGAGCGCAACGAGGCCACTGGAGACGGCGAAAGGTGAGAAAGGTGACGAGAAGCTCTTCCGACAGCTTCTTCCCCGCCAAACCTCCCCCAAAAATCCAAGCCAAAGGCGTCCCGCCGGAGTGGCAGCGCCGAACGTGACGTCACCGCCACGCCAGCTGACATTTCCAGCGTTCGCTTTCCCACCTTTCACATTCCTGGCGCTGCACGGCGGAGAGGTGCAGCGGGGGCGACTCCGCGCCGCGCGCTTTGTTGCAAGCCGAGGCTGGATGAGCGACTCATTAGCGCCCGCGCGGCTAATCACTCGCCAAGTCGGCGCGAGGTGGCGCAGTGGTCCTGGCCCCACAGAGTTGTCCGACCAATTCCCAATTCCTTCCCCGTCCAAACAATTCCTTCCCCGTCCAACCAATTCCTTCCCCGTCCAACCAATTCCTTCCCCGTCCAACCAATTCCTTCCCCGTCCAACCAATTCCTTCCCCGTCCAACCAATTCCTTCCCCGTCCAACCAATTCCTTCCCCGTCCAACCAATTCCTTCCGCGTCCAAACAATTCCTTCCCCGTCCAACCAATTCCTTCCGCGTCCAAACAATTCCTTCCCCGTCCAAACAATTCCTTCACCGTCCAAACAATTCCTTCACCGTCCAAACAATTCCTTCCCCGTCCAAACAATTCCTTCACCGTCCAAACAATTCCTTCCCCGTCCAAACAATTCCTTCCCGTCTAATCAACCGGTCTTTCATGACAGCCTACCATGAACACATTTTTTTCTTACAGTAGTCACAGATCAACGTCGACTTGTTAAATAGTTTAACTTTCACGAAATGAAATATATACACATCGTATACACATCGCATACTTTTTGCATAATTAGTTACATTTTTTTAACGTTTGTGGGTTGTAAAAAAACTGCTGGAAAACAGGACTAAAACATTTTAGGTCTAACTGCAAAGCTACTGGCAACTTCATGATATGGTCTTCATTTCTATAACAAAAACTCATTTTATATTGCTTGACTGTCAAAATCCTTACAAATTTGAGAATTTGGAAATGCCATGTAAAATTTATAATATTTTCTGAACGAAATTCTAACCAATTAGTAGTATTTTAGTTGAATAAAAATCCCTATATATCAAAATACAAGACACGATCAACATTAAAAGTGAGTGGAAAAAGCTTGAAAAAGAAGAAGTGGGGGGAAGGGGGAGACAGAGAGATATTCGCACTTTTCCGAATCCATTAAGTACAAAAAAAAAGCTTTTACGTAAAACTAGTTGTTCTTAATCACGGAGCAATTATTGTGCCTTATAAAGTAAAGCAAACGCTAAGCCGAACTATCTAGAGTGACTCGGTGATATTGATTCAATTAGAAAATTTAAAAACCTATGACTTAACGCATGCAGATGTCCATGTGTATATATATATTTTACCAAGCGCCAACCAACAGACAGTCCAAAATAGGTTGGCGCTGTACAAATACAAAACAAATATACAGACAAATAACTAAAACGTGATTACTACAGTTCATTCTGGCTTAAATTAATTAACAAAAAAATATTCTGCTACACTTTTCAACTGTTCCCTTTTAGGCTTTGTCATTACTACAGGTTGTAGTTTCCCATATTTTGTTGCTTGTATCATAAATAATTGATGTTACTGTGGTTTCTCCCAATCGGTAGCTGAATGCTATTTTTGTCATTAAATCACCGTAGCCAAGACACATGTATGAAATAAACATAAATATATGACATTTAATTAGGAAGATCATTTAGAGTGACTATTTAAATGTAGCGAAATTACATTTAGGTCTTAAACCAAACTTATGATTTGCAAGTAAGTATGTACATGGTTAATGACCATTAGTATAATTTGTGACTGTTTCAGCTGCTGAATGCAAGAAATAAATATGGACTTCCTTGCGTGATAATTTTCGGAAAGCTTTGAGAAAACGCAAAACGAAGAGTGGCCAAAGGGCAACGAACAACAAGCCTCGGAAATTCGAAGAAAAAATTGTCGTTCCTTACTCCTTTCATTGGTGAGCGAGACCAAAAATCTACTCTGTGTGAAGCAGTTTCTGGAGAAATCTACAGGAGCTGAGACAGACCACAAAGAAGGAACAATGGAAGTTGTTACTGATGATTTTCTCACAAGCCGCAGCATTAACACCGACACCGCCGACTTCATTAGTCCACAAACAGATGCGACCGATAGGATTGCTACTGAAAAATTATTTCGGTGGGATGGGGGGGTGGGGGGTGAAACAAGCTTCTAACCTAGTTGTTCCACCCGACCCTTTGAAAAGGTTTTTTTTTTTTGAGCTATGGAAGAGACCGTGGGAACATTCGACCCTCGATTCCAAACTGGAGTCAAAGCATAAATAAGCGCCTTATTGACCGAGTACGGGATGAAAATCCTAAGCTCAACAACAGACAGAATCATTCCTACCCAACGACGTCTTCTTACCACAGGATATTCCCCAGCGAGATTACATTCTGCCACAGGGTTACGTTGGTGCCTACGCGAAGGAATCCCATAATTTGTAATTTCTTTCACGTTAAAATTACAAACACTGAATTTTCATACACACATAAGACATAAATGAGAACGACAATAGCAATGACAAGTATTATGTATTCAGTTATGCATGCAAAGCTATTTACACAAATGTGTTGCATTATTTTTAATTAACTGTCGGCAGTGTTTTGTTGTTAATACTGTTAATTGCTTAAAAGAAAGAAATAAGTGCTTAAAAATGGATTGAATCACTATGAATAATTTTTCGATTTCACTGTACCTAGTTTCTGATAAACAAATACGCATATACTACATCTACTTTACTTCAATGTAATGGCCAAACGCTTTGTATGTGTTATCGTCTTTCGAAAACGTGGGTTTTTTTTTTTTTCGTTTTTTTTTTTCCCTTGCAATAGTAGTATTCGTACTAACTCCAACTTGTCACTTGACAGTCTAAAGTACTAAAAAAAAACATTTGCTCACACAGTTTATGCGTGTGCTGACAAAAAGAGGTTCTGACAAGTTCGTAATAACAATCAAACAATGCGAATGAAATGGAAGTGTTTAAACTACCGCGTGTGTGCGTGTGTGCGTTTGTGCGCTTGTTTGTGCGTGTTTAGGCGTATGTGTGCGTGTGTGTGAGTGCGCGCGTGTGCGCGCGTGTGCGCGCGTGTGTGAACGTTGTAGGTATCATTCTAAAATACTCATTAAACTTTATTGGTCGACTTGAAAGATCATTTGATACTCTACTTTATCGTCTATTGCAACCAACAATCCGTTAACATATTCGGTTATTTCACTATTCATTAATAAATACTTGAATACAAGACTTTCAAGGAAATACGTGTCTTCGCTGGTGGACAGAACCAAACTGGTACCAGATCACGCCTGCGCTGAAACACCAGTGTTCTAGACGAGCAAGTCTGAGCGATTCTGACCGAATTCATTTTCGTCAGAACAGCATTCACTGTAACCGTAGTTCTACGGAGGATAAAACAAAAAAAATGTGCCACGGATCGTGGCGAAAATGTCAACCAAGTAGGGAAGTGGGAAGGGAGGGCCGGAAATCCACCGTCAGCATGACGCAGTTATACGATGTGAAGGGGGGCGGGCCAGATGTGTTCTCGCCTAGGCGACAGCGCGCACGACCGCCCTACTAGCGATCTGGGACATGAAAACAAAAAAGACAAGGCTGACTAGTCATTTTGTAAAATTTGGGAAGAAAGCGGGAGAGAGGACAATATCTATATCATATGTATATATTTACCTGATTGAACAGTTTAATAACTTAAAAATATTAACCGTGGAAAAAATAACAATCATAAATTACCTGATTTACGAAACTTACACTCTCAAATTCACCCTACATAAGTATCTATCAATTCCTCTCTGTGTCTCTCTCTCTCTCTCTCTCTATATATATATATATATATATATATATATATATATATATATATATATCCGTGGATCCACTACTACAATGGGATCCTGATTTTTCGACCAGGACGCGGCAAGGATTCTAAAATTACCCCCTCTCCCAAACAAAAACAAAAAATCGCCTGTTTAAACAGGCTAGAGATGCGCGCGCACGCCGTAGGGAATTACTTTTTCCGAAAAGGAAGCACCTCAAATTAAGAAACCTCTCTTCGTAATTCCAGAGAACAGAACCTCCGAAAATGTTAACACTGTACCTACCGCACATATTGTACCTACATTGTTTTATTTCATTAAAATTATTTTGTTCACTACTTGATTCTTATTTTAAGCTTATTAAAAAAAATACTTAATACAGAGTCGTAGTTCATTCTGTCACTGTTGAAAAAATTACTTAAAATGAATTTTTTGTTTCACTTTTGATTTCATGTGTGCGTATTTTTTTATATATATTTTTATTTGTTTAACTTAAGTTCATACTGAATTAATTTATATATATGGGTCATTCCATGTAATAGGGCAAATATATATTGTGAGACAGTTGTAAAAAAATTTTTTTTGAAAATGGTTTTTATTTAGTCAAAGTGAACCGGAAGACCTCAGTAACTGACTACTTATATGGGCAGTGAACAATATTGAATTTCAACACATTTATAAAATAAAATATTTCTCTCTGATGTGAGGGAATGATGGGTGAGGGAATGACGTGTGAGGGAATGATAAATGTAGTATGAGGGAATGATTCGGTTCTGATATTCTGGTTTCCTTGGCAACATGTTTGTTTCTTAACCAAAGTTACATAATTTGCAATTGAATAATGTACAACTTTCAATATTAAAATACTAATTTAAGCATAATCAGTTGCT
The DNA here is from genome assembly GCF_032445375.1 of Bacillus rossius redtenbacheri. Classification (NCBI taxonomy): domain Eukaryota; kingdom Metazoa; phylum Arthropoda; class Insecta; order Phasmatodea; family Bacillidae; genus Bacillus; species Bacillus rossius. The sequence continues at coordinate 29,873,851 of NC_086339.1, read as the reverse complement.
AAAACAGCATGTAATCAGTCTCGTGAGTTTGCTATGCCAAGTTTAAATTACAATTTGAATCTAGTTTTACAAACTACGTACACTATATTTATCTTACCACAAATTACAATATCTGAAGGGAAAATAAAGCCTTGGCATGTCATTAGAAGACTCGAATTGGGTCTTTAAATTTATAAAAAATCCTACACCCTTTGTTAATAACAATAGGAGTTGTGACAGTGGCAACAATTTGTTTAACAGATACAAAACATACATCATTTTCATCTACATAAAATAATGTATTGTCCCCACAAGAATTTTTCAAAAACATGACTTCGATTTCATTGTTTTGTACACAACTTTGGATAATTCCCAGGAACTGGCAAATTTTTTGTTGTGTTCTTTTTCTTCTTGTCACTGCTAAAACGAACTAGGACAAAACTTCCGAGTGGAAGAGAGTTTTTGGTCCCTAGATTATCATCTTCATCCGATGATGAATAGACATCTTCATATCGGAGGTTTTTCTTTGAGCCTAACAAAACAGATTTGTCAGTCTCTGTAGGTAGAAAAAGTATAGTACCTTTATTGGGGTTTCTGGAAGAAGGACCAGATGTTTTGCTTTCTGGTTTGTCTTGCATTACATTACTGGTAGCTGCAGATGTTTCAAGTTGAAAACCTTTGCCCAAGTGGAAGTGAGAGCATTCACTTTTGCATTCAAAACAACTTAAACTTCTGAAATGTAGAACTGGAAAAGCCGAATTGAACATAACCTGATGCACTTTCAGTGTGCCGGCGAAACACTTAACATTTCCTGCATGTTTGGCTAGATCTTCCATTGCACTAATGTCTTTGTGTTGAATTTCAAAAATCTTCACACCTGGATAATGCTGTTTCAGTACATTTGTAAGGCACTCAAAATTTTCAACATATTTGCCTTGCGCAACTATGCGGTCAGCAGTTCATTTCAACGTTCCCCCAATACCATCAGGAGCACCTTTACCGTGCCCTGACTCGGTGTAGTTCCAAGTAAAAATTGAAATGTTGGGAAATTTATGACTTAGTTTTTTTTTATATGCAGAACATTGTTTTATTCCTATACTGTGTAACAACTCACATCACTCTGTATGTGTATGTTTGTCAAGTTGATGTTTTGTTGGAATGCCCACTCGAAAACAGGCTTAAGATGAGCCCAAACCGAAAATGCATCATGTCTCAATGACTTGCTCAATGAATAAAATGGATGTGCCTTGACACAGGACGAAAGCTTGCCTTCAATTTTCTTGTTTAAGATAAAATACACCAGTGTGAAGGGTAATTTGTTCCCTTCCTCCACCAAAATGAACAGCCTGTATTTCTTCACTGAATTTGCAATTATAGTTCTCACTAAAGTCTATATGAATAAATGCAGAACTTTCATCCAACCGATTTTTTGCTGCATTTAGAGTCTTGTACTGGTGTGCAATATTTCCTATATGGAGAAGGTATCTAGGAAAGATAGTTTCCAGCTCAGTTACCAATGATCTTACATCAATAATAAACTCTTCTTTTAATGGTTTACTTACCTTCTTTTTTTGGCCTTTAACCTCTATCCATTGCACTTTTACCATCCACTTTTTTACTTTGACTTCTTGCTCAGGATCTATGATTTCATAGTAAATAGTCTTGCTCTTGCAAGCATTGCATTTTCTCTGAAGACAAGCTAAATTGTCTTTGCAACAACAAAGCTCTCTTACCAAGTCCGATGGTTTCTTGTGTACATTGGAAATCATTCCCTCACAACACTCATCATTCCCTCATAGTGAGGGAATGATGGTGAGGGAATGATGAAATTGTAGTTAACTGTTTCTCAAACACAGCAGGTTGAACCTGTTAAACTTCTCCTTACAGTTTGGGGAAATACCCATTTATTGTTACGTAAAACTATTAAAACTAAATTTTTTACTTTACTTACAGCTGATTAATGATTTGTGAGGGAATGATGTGTAGAAAAAATACTCATGAAATTTCAAAACTTATTGAATTTATAAAAAATTAATAATCACCATTGAGCCTGAAACTATCACAGCTTCACATCAACAACTAAGATAGCTATCTACTGACTCACTAGCAATGGCCTTCATAGGCATCTACTGACCAGAATATTAGTTAACATCGAGATGTGAGGGAATGATACCCGAACATGGGGACATAATTTAACTTTTTTTATTTTTAAGACGATAGGTAGGAAAAATGAAATGTACACATTTTGTAAAACTTTTAATTGTTTGGATTAACCCTAATAATTATGAAATCTCATTGCTCATAACTTTCAAAAAGAAATTGTGTCACAACATGTTAACTGTGGTTGGGGAACAGTGAGGGAATGATATTTCCAGGCTAAACTATTTTTTTAAATACATTTTTTTAAAATTATCTGACATTTCAAGTTTACTGTCTTTTAAAACAATTTATAGTACATTATTAAAAAAATTGTCACGTTTATTGGACAATATTTTATTTAAGAAATGAGGCTGGGATATGAAATTTCCCCTTTTGCGTGGAATGACCCATATATATGTCAAATAGTAGCATGCATAGTATTTATTACAGGATAGAATAAAATTATGTTAGATATCTAGGTTATATAATTACCTACTTTTGAATATACATCATAACTGATAATGTCGCTTGAAATCATTAGTAAATGCAACTATACTTGACAAATTATATTTTAAATGGCTTTTGAGATCAGTGAAATTTTTGGTTTTTAGTGAGGTCCTTTATTCTTATATTGCTTAAACAATATTTGGTTAAATGCAATAATGATCAATGCCTGAGCTATTTTTATCATTTAATTTATAATTACATGTTCTAAAATGGACTGAAGGTTAACATGCATGTAAAAACAAATGTTAAACCGTCATACCTACCCTTGCAATTAATATTTTATTTTTTTACACTGAACTAGGGACAGGCAAATCAAACACTCAGATGCCGTCAGAACCATAGTACCTGTGTAGTTCACATGAACTACAATATTTAGTAATACAGAAGCTATTAAAGAAATTTTTGTATCCGCCACCAACTACAATTCTCTGGGAATATTTAGGTAGGTTCTCCTGGGAGAATTTCTGACACACAACAAAATTGTGTCTTTAACAAGTAAATATGTTTTATTAGGTATATTAAAAATTGTTGTGTTGAATGTTTCTTCAAAACATTTTTTTTTACTGATTTATTATTTTATTCTTGACTTGTCTATATATTGATTTGAGGCAAGGAGAATTCTATCTATCACTAAACTGGAATTGTGCATTGAATGCAGTGGGAAATAAGACCGGCCGTATAGCTAGTCCACTGTAAAAAAATTGTCACATTCAATTTACGAAGAACGCTGGTTACAATTTATCCAGGGATATTCGTAATTTGACGTATTTCTTCGTAAATTTACAGACACTTGAGTTTACTTAATTTTAAAATGAATCCAATAGAATATTCTTGGTATATAAAAAAAAATTTAAAAACCTGGTTAAGTCCCCAGTAAGAACACACTAATATTGTACATGTGTGTGTTTACCTTTTGTTTGGTGCGAAACATACAACTATGAGTAGAAAGAAATACAGCGTAGTTTCTACGAAGTTTTAAGTTGTTTGAAATTACGAAGAACTCTTCCGTTTATTTGAGTTGAATTGTTCGTTGAAAAGTCCGTAGATGTACTGCACAGTAATTTCTAAAAGCGCACAAGCCACGGGCGGCCACAAGGAAAGTGCCTGCAGGGTGTCCACAAGGAAAAAAATATTTCGTACCAACTTAGGCGAGAAAAAAGTACTAGATTTAAAAAAAAAGGTACTAAATTATAATTTGTTATGATTTTAACAATTTAGGAAGTTATTATGAAATGGCAATGCTGTAACTTAAATATCACACCACACATTCCATAGTTTTTAAAAATAATTATGCTTAATAATAAAACATATTGGAGTTATTGTAATATTATTATATTAAAGAAAATAAAGTGCCTGTCGCCCGGCAGACGTCGAGGCAGACAAGGAGGGGTATCCCCCCTTCCCCTCCCTGGATATTCCCCTTTCCCCTTCTTAACCCCGTCGTGACCAGGCACGACAACCTCCATCAGTTTCTCCAATCACGGATCGCTTCGCGGACTGCGGCGCAGTTACCTGCAATCACTCGCCCGGGTTCACGAATTTACTCCCTGCAGGCACACTACACCCCCCCCCCCCCTCCGGCACCCAACCTTCACGGCATGTTTAATATATCCAACGACCTACCGGGACAGACAACAAACATTTCACTTTTTGATCGTAGGCTTTCGTGGCCAGAGTTTTTAACTATGTACTTCTTTGGCTTGAAGTTCAAGTCCACCAAATATTGTTTGTGTGGACATCACGCACTTCAACCACGCTATTTTTTTTTATATCTCCGCCTAACATTAGTGCGATTCGCCGGCAAGTGCTTCGGTGTTATTACACAATAAAAAACAGGGGCAAGCAAACGTCTGACCAATGAGTTATAAAGCTATTAACACCTCGGCACAAGTGTTTGGCGGCACTTCAGGTTTTCAGACAAGGACCCTATGTTTCGAGGACACGTTCAAGGCCTTAATCACGAGAGCAGCTCGAGCGCCCACTGTAATTACGCCCCTGGGGCTTCTGGCAGCCACGCCCAGTCGCGGAGATCGGTAACAAGCCTCGGAGGCTTGCGCGCAGACCACCTCACACTTACTTACAGAATTAACCCTGTATTAAATTGGACGACTTCTACTTATTATGCTGATGTCTGTGGTATTGTAGCAAACAAAAAATGACTGTAGAAATTAGAGCAACTCAGGTTCAATACACTACTAGATCTTACAAAAAAAAATTACATCTAGCCGAAGAGAAGCATGGTCAGCTGGCATTAGAAACTTCCAAAGACCAAAATATAATCAAAAAAAGTTACAAGCACGGGCTTACAGTAAAACGCTACTCTACCGTAAGTAATGCAGAGATCACAAATCAAGATATATTGTCTATTGACAGCATCATTCAAGTCGTAGTAATTTTCAAAAAAATTGAAATAAAATACTAAACGTCTATGACATAAGGAGCTCGCCTAGTCATGGGTGTGTTTGTGTAAGTGAGGTGGGATGATAAGTGCGACGCTCGCTGGTGCTTTTAGCGCGGCGTCGCCTCTAGGCGCAAGGCTGTGGACTGGCGCGCAGTCTTCTCGTCCTGAACATTGTTCTTAAAACACACGTTTTAGCCATATTCACTTAACTGAAGGTAAAAAAAAAAATACCGGACTACTCATTCTACCTCAGCGTACCTTATTTTTTGTTTTTGTTTTGTAAACAGGCCCTATTGGGATACCATGAGCAGTTTTCACATCGCGTGGTTTTTCCGAAGCTCTGCAATCCGTTGTGGGCCCGGATAGCGGGGCCCTAAGGTGGGGTTCACACGCTATGGTGATAATTTTTTTTCTCGTCATTACTATTTGTTAAGTAAGGGCTATTTCTGTAGGGTTAACACGATACATCTCTTGCATCTATTGTTCTGTCGCAAATATTTTCAACGTATCTTGATTTAATTGCTGTAAAAAGTCGCGCAAGTGGTAATTACAAACAATTACAAATACTTGCGCGACTTTATACACTCGTTATATTGACACTTGGGAATATCTGTTGAAAATATTTGCGACAGAACAAATGCAAGAGACGAATAGTGTAAAAAATTAAAGAAATAGCCCTTAACTAACAGTAATGACAAAATGAAAATATTATCCACACGGCATGAGACCCCCGCCGTAACAGGGCAACAAGTCAATTTTATCTTCAGGCGTTCCACTAAATGACACAAAATGCTTAAACAAAAGGTAATTTTTTTTAATTAAACGACGGGATATTGTAATAGACAAAAACCGTCAAAACCAATATGGCTTCATTCTGGTCTCATCTCTTCTCGTTGTATAAAAAAAAATGTAACGTCTAACCTCGGAATCTAGACAATGTGTGCGTTCTCATGTTGCAAACACGCTTATAATACGAAAAATCAAGACACGAAATTTAACGTAGAATTCTTTAAAATAATGTCGAGGGTCATGAATATAAGCAAATCGCAGTACACCGAGGAGCTAAGATGTTAACACGTTAAAAAAAAAAACTGAGAAAAAAAATTCCTGAACATGAGCTCTGGCGGTAAACGGGTTACTGCGCAGGTCCAATGCGCACTCCACCCCGGCGTTCGGCGGCGGCGACGGCGCGATGCAGGTCAAGGCGACCCCGCGCTGCATCCAGCGATATTAGTGCCGCCGCGGCTGGCTTGCGCAAAAAAAAAAAGTGAATTAACGAAACCCTGTGGGGCAACGGTAGCAGCAGATGTATGACGGCGGCGCGGTTGCCACACGCGCGGGGGCCCGCGCTCCATTCAACCCCCCCCCCCCCCCCCCACCGCCCACAAACGTTTTCTCGAATAAGCGGGCCATTTGAGGCCGGTGTCAACACGTCAACACCCATGCCTTCCTGCCGCAGCGACCAAAACTTCCGCGGCGTAAACAATTGGTCCGGAACACCGATGGCCAACTTCATCTTTTAAGAGGGCCAGATATTTTTTAAAACTAACCCGAAGGCAGATTATTTTTATATATATATATATATTAATTAAATCCGAGGGCCAGACACACGTGAATTAATACGTACTGAATCTCTTATAAAAAATGTTCACGTCGCATTATTCTGTTGGCTGACAAACGTAAAATAATCATCTTAAAAACAGTATATACAATAACTAAATAAGAATTAAGAATAACCGCTGAAACAATATATAATGTACAAAAAAAATGAAATACTAGCCGTGTGCCCGTTGGGAAAAGTGCTTGATCCTTACACTACCTATATTTATAAATAAGAAGCCTAAACATCAATTTCCACATTTATAACTTCAAAAATGACATACTTACAAACTTTCATTCACTATTTAACCCCCTTTGGGGGAATGAATTTTCAAAAATCCGATCTCGGTGCTCAGCTTGCGCTATATAAGGAACTCCCATGCGAAATGTCAAGCTTCTATACCCACCGGTTAAAGCTGTGCGTGGGTAGTCCTGTAAGAACATCGAGGCTTCTTGGACGGTGTCCGCTGACATGCACACGTGCCGACAAAAGAAACCGCGGGAACTGTTCAGGTCCGCAGGCCTCCGGGTGGACATCACTGATCTGGTAGGGGCAGGCATTTTTCGTGAAGAAGATCTGAACACTTATTAGACTGCAACAAGGTACACCCGCACCTGCGGTTCCTTCCTTGTGATCGGCGGCCGTCTGCGAGAGAAGTCGTTGCCTTATTTGACCGGGGCCACTCAGGACGCGTTTACTTCCGCACTTGAATCACTGTGATTGCTGTTGTTACAATCGATATGTGCCTGGGAGAAACCCGCCCAATCACGAAAACACAGATGGTGCTACAAGTGTTTTAACTTTCATATAGTCCCGAAATTTTTTTCGCGAAATCTGCATGCCCCTACGTGATCTGGTAGAAATCACCGGCCAGAAATGGGAAACCACTCCGGTTGAACCGCACAATTCCGACACCGGCCTTCTCGTCAGATTTACGTGTTCTTTGCACGTCTCGTAAAAACATCGACTTTTTTTTTAGTTCTCCAATGATGACCGGCTGACGACTACTGACGCCCCCCCCCCCCCCCAAATCCTTTTTTTTTTTTTTTTTGCTGGTACACAAATTGCGAGGTTGCTTAAGGGAATGTGCAAGAATTTTGATACTTATACATATTAAAATAAAATAAAAAAACCTCGAGACAAACACGGTGTACCACTTCTCATTTTTAAGGGGCCCACCTACATATTGGTGAGGCGGGCTGGTGAGACGCTAGTTGATGCTTCTACCGCGGTATCGCCTCTACGGCCCAAGGCTGTGGCCTGGTGCACAGTCTTCTCGTCGTGCGTAGGACAACTATCACAGTTGGGCGGTAACCATAACATTATAAGGCGGAGATATGAAGATAAAGGTGCAATTCAAGTCCCTTGAGTGCGTGTATGTTACGTGATGTTTCAAACCTTAATATTTTGAAAACAAGCCTTTTAGTTATTTTAATTATTCTAAAATTAGTTTAAAATAGGAATACGGTAACAAAACTACTTCACCGCTCTCGGCGTATTGTTAAATGTTTTTCGTGCATTGAACCCCACCCACACTGAAGATCTACACACGGTGTATGGCCAGGTAAGGCGGGGGTCTTCATGATTTATCACAAAACCAAATGACACTCTGGTTCTAATCATCTCTAAAATAATGATACCCCACCTGCCTAGATAGAAAAATAAAAACATTTTTAATTGGTGGTCGTAATCGCCAACACGAACACGCGCATGGTGAACATGAACGGCGTCATTATAGTGTGGTACTTGAATTTCCTTACGTGCCTTACGGCTTCCGTTAGACGTGAACGACCTTCGGAGGGATAACATGGTGTCCGCTACAGGGCTATCTTCGTGTCTGTCACGCGTCCATTTTGAAAGTTCGGCATGTCTGCCCCGAAGTCACTTGACGGGTTTCAAAAATCACCGACCAAAATCTCGACATGTCAATCTTGATATCGGCATTCGACACTCCGCATTGGGGTTTTATGAATATAATTATGTTTTCATATTTAAGTGCCGTCAAATGGTATGAATATAAACAAGAAACAGCTCAGATAATCTTTGTATAAAATTTTTCTAGTTGAAATTATAAGTGATTTGTACGAGCATGCATTTTTCCAGAGAAAAAAAATCTGATCGCTCGTTAGACTGCAATAAGGTATGGCTACGCTAGACATTGTTCTCTTGTAATTGGCGGCCGTCTGTAAGAGAAGTCACTGCACTATTTGGCCGGGCCAAATCCAGTGCTTCCGCACTGGATGGCTATGGTTGGTGTGCTGACAGTATATATGTACCTGAAACAAACCCAGCCAACCACGAAAAACACACGCAATGTTCTAACACCCAGCTGGTCTGGGGTTTTTTTTTCTCGCGAAAAGTACATGGCCCTAATTAGTTGTCGTTATTATAATTATTAAGAGTGATTCCGAATGTACAATTGTAGATATTAAGATTATTTGAGAATACTGTTTATATTCGGCTCGTTTGACGGTACTTGAAAAATATATTCGACATAACTTGTTCAAGCACGAGTTAACAAAACCATCACAATATACGTTTATTTTGAAACGTCATTCAGCCACCGACAACACAAGTCACTCTAGCTCGAAAGACGCCCGCGGGAGGCGCTCGGGGGGGGGGGGGGTTATGGAGGCGGGAAGCCTTCATTTCACAGACGAGAGACCCACACCCGAAGTTCCCCAAAGTTCATGCTCGCTTTCGTTGCCCGTTCTATCTCACTGTATAAACTGGGTACCATAGTGGTGGAGGGGACACATGTTTTCTGGATCTGGTAGTTTCAGTAGGAAGGGGCCCTGGACTACACAGATTTGAAAGCAGACTCCCAATCTACCCTTAAAGGGCGCACATTTGGGAGGGGCGGAAGGCGGGTGTGTTGGCCTTCGGGCCTCCGAAAACATATATAAACCGGTGTGGCGTTAAATTTTGCGGTCGATTAGGATAGGTTAGCTACATTATAAATGCTTTAAAACATTGTGGATGGTTGGTTATATTAGGTAAGTAATAGCTACATTAAAAATACTGTAAAAAAAAATTTATGGTTGCTTAGCAAATAACTTTTTAACGTGTAGCTTATCCAGGGCTAGGAAACCGTTTACATGATTTCACAGTATCTTTAATGTAGCTATCCTAACCAAATCAACCGTCCACAATGTTTTAAAGTATTTATAATGTAGCTGTTAGTTATCATGAGTTACAATGAACCAAAAAAAAAAAACCGAAGATGCACGATCGTGCGTTTGGCTCTCTCGTCTGTGGAAAGAAGGCTTCCCTATGGAGGCGCACAGCGCGCCACGGGGAGTCAACAGCCCCGGGAGTCCTCCGCGGGTCAGCGCCAAGGTCACGCGCTCCCCGCCGTCTGCAGCTCGCGGTCCTGCCCTGGGGGGGGAGGGGGCGGAGGTGAAGAGAGAGCGAAAACGAGTGTCGCATCGCGGATTCCCCGCTCGCTCGGCGCCGAGCTGCAAGTTCCCGTCAGAGCTTTGAATATATATATATATATATATATATATATACTGTATAGAAGTCGCGAGTGGATAGGATTTACTCTACGTTTTTCAGAAGCGTATGATGAGCAGCTTGGGAACTTCACCGCTGCAGTGCGCTGCCGTAACGCCCTGCATCGCCTTAGTTGTTATTTACACGTTAGAGCGCAGCGCTGTCGACCGCTGTCATTCCCCGCACCCCTCATCCATCATTCACTGCAGCTCGAGGTCGTTCCACTGGAGGGGGAAGGGGTGTTTGAAGAGTTCGACACTTGTCCGCTAGGGACCACCACAAGTCGATGCCCTTGAGATGGTGGCGATTGCGGCGGTGAATTAACCAACTACCTCAAAACCGTATTAGAAATTTTAACCTGGGCTGGCGACTTCTATACAGTATATATATTCAAAGGCTCGGCGCCGAGCTGCAAGTTCCGTCAAGAGTCACGCACGCTGTTGACTCCCAACAATCGTGCGCTCGATTCGACGTTCGGCACGGGTTTCGATGCCTGACCCCCCCGGCACGACTCCCAAGGCGGCTGTCGTCCTCGGCCTCTTCCCGCAACCCTACACTCGTTAACTTTTAACTTTACTTTACGGACACACACGCACTGGAAGACTTTCGTGCCAATGAAGAACTCCACCAAAAATAGGAACGTAATTCGGAAAAAAAAAAAAAAAAAAAAAAAAAAACAGTTCGCGCATGCGCAAGGAATGGGCGGAGAACGCAACATCGTTCTTGTGGCGCTGTGAGCAGGTTTAGCTAGTATTGTACAGCGGTGGTCCTACACTTTACGGCGCCCTGTGCCACTCATTTTTACGGTTCTCTATTGTTTAGCGACCTGGGATATGGAAAGGTTGGGGGCGCTCCCCTGGATAAAAAAAAAATTAAGTCAACCTGGAACAAATTTCGGCTTTGATTTTGCTCAGTCACCTTTACAAAAAATTCTTAATTCTTGTAAAAATTCGAATAAATTTACGTTTACATTATATGACAAAAATTTAACACAGATGAGTCGGTAATAACCAGACCTGCGCGGGTTGCCTGACTCTTAAGAGTGGTATATACCCCTTTTTAAAACCAGTTATACATGCGTCCACTACTAGCCTATTTTCTCGAGAATTATGATAGCTACAGCTTCCAGATTATTAATCTGACGAGAAAAGTAATGCAGTTTTTCCAATATAGTTTTATATTTTGGAAATCGTGACGCAAAATATATTTAAAAAAATGGTAAAAACAAGCAATTCGTTGACGAATTTCTAGTTATTCGATTAGAAAAATTTAAATTTGAATCTATATTGGAAAAGATTATATTTTTCTGAACAAAATGGTATATTAAAAGTATAAGGTCACCGCATTAAATATCAGTTTATTTGGTTAGGAAAACTGGCTAATTTGGCATTTTTAGTGTCTGCCTTGTGCTGCTCGACGTGAAAGTTGATGCCAAGCTCCGGGAAGACGAGCAGGGTGGGGATGACACTGACACGCCTCAACGTCGCCCGCTGTAGGGGAAGTGCTGATCTGTAACGGTGATAAACCTCCCTCCTCCCTTCAACCTCCTCCCGCTACACAGCAACACCGTTTCTCTGAAGGATTCATAGTCCAGGCATTTTATGAGAAAAAGGGGTCGATTTACGGACAAATTGCAAGAAAAGGTTTTATTATATCAAAATTTGCAGAAAAATTTGTAGAATAACATATCCAAAATCCACCGAAATCCACTTTATTTTGGTAACGTTCTTTCCGGGATTTGTCCCGGAAAAATGCGGAATAAATTAATAACTGGAAAACGGTGCGTTCTACGAAGAAAGGTAGAGACACTAAAATTAAAGAGAGCCAAATTTACCATAACATACAAAAAATTTACAAAAATACACTAATAACTACTATTTTGTTTTCTGGAATTCGTCACGGAAAAACCTAAAATATTGAAATAAATTGAAAATAGCGCATTTTACAGCAAAATGTTTCAGGACAAAGTTAAAGTACACAACGATTTTCATAATATATTACAAATTAACAAAAATCAACACAAAATAGGTTTTTGGTTTTCCAGAAAATTTCCTGGAAAAAAAAAGGACAAATCGAAAACGTATCGTACGTCAAAGAAAGTCGTGACTAAAATTAAAGACTTTTTTTTGTATTAAATATAATTTAATTTCACCAAAATCTGCTCATATATATAAATGTATATATTTTTATATGTATAGTTTTTTTTGTGACTCGTCCTGGAAAATCTTTAAAAATTCAATAAAACGAAAACGGAACATCGTATTGAAAACGTTTCGGTGGGACAAACAGAAGCACACAAGATTTCCTTTACCAGATCCTAAATTCACTGAAATCTGGTAAATAGATTTTATTTTGTGATCGGCCACGGAAAAAGTATTGAATATGTAGGCAAAATAACAGAAAGCATTGTATCCCATGTCAAATTGTCAGATCCGAACTATATTCATTTTCCATAATATATATTTAAAGTCACTTAAATTATATTCCTTTTTTCAGTTAGTGATGTGTTAAAACGTTTTTGAAATCTACCAAAATTATATTCCAGAAAACAAAATCAGACTCATTTCAACTGCTTATCGTTTGAAAGAAAAATTCGACACGTCCATTCTCACAAAACATACCATACAATTAAATTTACACAAGATTTCCAGTGACCTGTATCGAGAAGAAATAGAAAAATATACACACATTGGGATGCACTCTAACACACAATACTGAATAAACATGCATTAGGTAACATACATAAGTACTTTAATTTAAAATATAGGTTACCTAAACAAACATTAACGTGATTTTATATTTCTATTAATGTTAACAAACTGATCCAACAATTCGGAAAATTACCTACATATAAGCTCGAAATGTTATTTAACAGAATCATCCTGTTTAAGAGTGGTATATACCCCTTTTTAAAACCAGTTATACATGCGTCCACTACTAGCCTATTTTCTCGAGAATTATGATAGCTACAGCTTCCAGAGTATTAATCTGACGAGAAAAGTAATGCAGTTTTTCCAATATAGTTTTATATTTTGGAAATCGTGACGCAAAATGTATTTAAAAAAAATGGTAAAAACAAGCAATTCATTGACGAATTTCTAGTTATTCGATGAGAAAAATGAAAATGTGTAACTATATTGGAAACGATTATATTTTTCTGAACAAAATGGTATATTAAAAGGTCACAGCATTAAATATCTGTGTATTTGGTTAGGAAAACTGGCTAATTTGCATGGATATGTAGGAACACCCTACCTTAAAAGCCGTCACAGTAATTGCAGTCCTCGGGAGGTAATTCACGGTTTTTACAGGTTGATCCATGACAGTTTCCACAAGCCGAAGAACATGAGATGCCGTGTTTCCTAGAACTGCAGTTGGATGCACCGCAACCATCTTCCTTGCAAGTGCACCTGATTACCTTAAAAAGGCATTCCGGAACTGTTGGCTTGTCTGTCGAAATTGGCAAGAGAAGGTAGCCACATTTTCTCCATCCCCATTCTTCTGGATTCATCTTAATTCCCTTCCATTCTTGTATCTGATAGAAAACCCTTAAGAAATGGAAACGAGCTGAAGCACTAGTTGGAGGTAATTGTTCTGGTTGTACACATTTGGAACTAGTAGCTGCATTCTCACTAAACACTTTACAACGCAAAGTGTCGAGTGTGTCACTTCTTGACCCATTGTACAGGCGTACTACAGCTGTTCTGCCGATTTTACAGTGTCTTCTTTTGACACACTGGGAATACTATCTGAAATACTTTCGCAAGTTGCCTGAAGGCACTGTCATTCTGGAGCAGATCCAATGTTTTCCCCTTTCCTATACCATAGATGTGTGATGTGTCACATCCCATGAATGCATGACAGAAAAGAATATTACTACAAATTTCATCACCGAGCTTCAGCTCTAGCTCCTTAATGTGATATGTTTTCTTCTGCCTTTGTTCACTTTTTAAACACAAACAGTTATGTGTTTGTGAGCCAAAGTAGTAGAGTAAAAGGACAAGTAAATCTGTGTCTGTTCCTATAACTATTGTCAACTGTTATTTTGCACATTTTAAAGCTTCTTGGACAATGTAAATATCTGCATCACCTGGTGCTTCAACAACAGGACATTCTGCTTCGCGTAAATGTATTGCTAATAACCTTACAAATTGTCCTTTATTTCGCTCGTTCAAAAGAAACATATCTTTACGGAGTGATAGATGAATTTCTCCTGTGAATTCAACTACGGGTGATGCATTACCTCTTGTTCTTCTCATATGTGCTGTGTCTTTAGTACTGTGAGTTTTCCCATATCAATCAAATACAGTAGTTGCTAATCCATAATTTTTCAAGATGAAACTCACGTACAGCTGAGCGATCTCGTTGTATGTTGCAGTATGGGGCCAAGGTAACTGATGAAGTAAATATCCTCCGTCAATGACATATTTAATTTAATTTTATATATTTTATCGTTTGCAGAGTTATAACACATGGATACATAAAATCACTCAGTACAAGGGAATGGGAATTCAATCGTATAAATAGTAACTACATATACCAGCCAGGACAATAGTACACAAATTTTAAGCACAATTTGATAAAGGTCAATTATATAATGCAATTTTTTTGCCCATAATTTAATTCACCATTTATTTTGAAGTACAGTGCACGATTTCCGTTTTTTTTTTGCTTTCGATAACTTTTTACCGGGACATTTCCTGAAAAACAAAAAAAAAATTAAATGTTTATCTGTGTTAAATTCTCATATATTATGATAAACATTGTTTACTTTATCTTTTTCCTAAACCATTATGCTGTAAAGTGCACAATTTGCGATTTATTTCATTTTTAATATTTTTTCCGGGACTAATCCCGGAAAACGAAGCAGAATTTATAAGCTGATTTTCTTGAACTTTGGATATGTTATGGAAAAGTTAATCTTCTTTAATTTTTGCCTCTACAGGTTTTGTCGTCACATGCACCGTTTTTGAGTTATTATTTTATTTCGTGTTTTTTCCGGGACAAAACCCGGAAAAAAGTTACCAAAAGAAAGTGGATTTCGGTGGATTTTGGATATGTTATTCTACGAATTTTTCTGCGAATTTTGATGTAAAAAAAAAACCTTTTCTTGCAATTTGTCCATGTTTTTTTCATATCTTTCCTGGACTATCATGGGACAGACGATTTCCTTGGCGAGTAGCTTGAAAAGAATCTTCACTCGGTAGCAAACTACATTGTAAAAGATTTTTAAGTCTGCTGATTCGTTCAATGGTTCGTTAATGCTGTTTGTGAGCTTTCGCATAATATAAAAAAGACGCAATTATCTGTTAGTCGGTACGCATGGAAAAAAAGCAAGACAAATTAATCGGTAAGTTAGGGCGACTTAATTTAAGTGCGAAACGGAAGAAAAGAAGACCAACGGATCTCATTGAGTACCAGAAACAAAGGTAAGATATAGCGATACCGATATTAATTTTTCTTTTATCAATGTAAAAGAACACCGGAGAATTCCAAAACCGGCTAAAAACTATTTTAAGAAACATATTTTACAACTTAGTTTGTACAATGCATTTAATTTTTTAGAAAAATCCGAAGAGTTGAAGAATATGGTGCAGTTCAAGAGGAAGTCAACAGCACAATAACTGATCCTTAAACAGCTAACTTGACGGCTCATTTTTCTTTACCAGGATCAAGCAACGCAGGGAATGAAAATATGGTTCTGAATCCTGATGAGGAGTAAGTAGCCAGTGTTTTATACTACACAAACTGCGAACTGTATTTAACGATAACATTTATAATTAGCATTTTATTACGTTCAGAGTCTAATGAAAGGCTTAAATTTTTCATATAAATAATTTTCAGTTCAGTAATTGAACTTCTATGGATTTGTTCTTGGAAAAAAATATATATAGGCCTAGTGTTACGGACAGATTAAAGAAAAGTTAGATACTCGGTATTACTGTTGTATGCAAGTCATAGGAAGTTATTATGGCTTGACGACCATACATACGTCATCGATTATCAATTTCAATTAGTAATTTTAAAAAGTGAACTAATAGGGCATTTATTCAGTCCAAGAAAAGTCCATGTGACGTGAAAAATACTAGTGCTATTATAAAACAAGCCGAAAGATAATTAAATTAATCAGTATGGGTGAAGTTATGAGGGTGGGGGAATAATTGCGAGAATGGAAGGCAAGCTATTGATAACTCACTGTGTTCGGTTCCAAAAGACAGTTTCTTCATCCCCCACCTCATTTCCCTTGTTTGAGCGTGTCTCAGTTTACAAATGCGTTCGACTATCAACAAATTATTGTGTTACTTGTGGTAGCCGCTAGCTGGAAAAACGCCAGGAATCCTTACTGCTGTATGTTGCAATATTCAAGTGCGTCATTGGGTGATTGTCCATGTTTCCTTATAAAAAATATTGAGTGCGAAAAATTTTCGCCTCGTAGGCTTTCTAGTAAAGGACGATATACAATATGGCTCTCCTGCAAACAAAAAACATTCAGTAAATATATGATGACATAAATTATTATTGTTCCACGTAGCCTTTCCTTTTTTTTGAATGTTACTTCTTTGTATGCAAGTTTGTACGTGCATGCATGTGTATGCCCGTATCTCGTGCTGTACCTACATTCTGGAATTAGACTTGTCATATTAGTGTACAATAAAACTCTCTTACATCATATCCCACATTTACTGATTAGTTTGCGAACAGTGGTAGAGTTTATAGGCAGGATTATAGAATTAACTGAATATTTCACTACCTTTAAAGAGTAATTCATCAACATTTTGAGCGGAACACACAACTATAAAATTGTACTCAAATATGAGAGCCAAAATAGGAAATTTCGTTACTTTTGGAATTTTGATACTCAACATGTCACAAATATATTTTGTTTTAATCTTTGCAGGACAGTCACCAAATCGTACGCCAAACTTCAGCCACCAATCCAACTGCTGGAAACGGAAGCCGGTGTTTTTCATTGGTCCACGGAAGTGTCTGACACCATCATCATAGAAAACATCAACATCGTTGAAAACTTAATAAAATGGCGTATGAAATGAGCAGTGTTCAACAGGAAAGAAAGGTATTTAGAACAAACATTTATTGCTGATTTAGAATTTTTGTAATAAAACGTTTGAACCTATTTGAAGCCAACAACCCTGCTAGAACCTAGTAAGAGCCATAATATACTCTCATGACATACTTAATGTTCCAGCAGTACAACATGGCAGGCAGTCCGAAGAAATAGTCATCAAACAGCTAGAAGACCAGGAAAAAATTAATATAAGTAAAGCTGGTCTTTTTATTGACCAAGAACACCCATTTCTTGCCGCAACACCCGATGGCCTTGTTGGCGAAGGTCGTCTCGTAGAAATAGTGTCCTGCTTCGGCATATGGAATGGACATAAATGAAGCCATGCGAGAAGGCAAAATAAAGTATTTGAAATATTCTGAAGAAAGTCCTACTGTCATTTCATTTAAAAAAGATCCTGAATATTTCTACCAAGTCCAGGGTCAACTTCACATAACCAGAAGGGATATTTGCTTGTTTGGCATCTGGACTTCGAGCCAAAATAAATTAAAAGTACCTATTGGAAATTTTCAGAGACGACACATTCTGGAAAGAAAAAAATGGAACCAAAACTCGTTTTATTTTACACACAATGCGTTCTTCCGGAATTAGTTGATCCTAGACACACAAGAAATATGGAAATTCGGGATCCGCCGCACATAACAGAGGCTATCAGAAGTCATAAGATAAAATGCATGGGAAAACGAAGATCGTCCAAAACAAAACCGAATATTACACCCTGATTACATTAAACGTGAACATTTTTCAAGCTTTTGCAGAACTTTCAAGAAAATGTTGGTCTTGGATAATCATT
Organism: Bacillus rossius redtenbacheri; assembly: GCF_032445375.1. Classification (NCBI taxonomy): domain Eukaryota; kingdom Metazoa; phylum Arthropoda; class Insecta; order Phasmatodea; family Bacillidae; genus Bacillus; species Bacillus rossius. Next base: position 29,855,853 of record NC_086339.1, on the reverse strand, counting down.
CAAACTAATTTTTATAGTGACCTGTTTGATTTATCAATCTAAGTCGCCTGCTCACTTTGCTTCATAAACTATCACCTTTCATACTGGAAATTATTCTTGCTCATTGTTTCTAGAACGTTTAACCATGCCAAGCATTTTCATGAACCTTCATTTTTAGTATGCCAGCACCTACGTGTGCATAAGAAAGTATAGCCCGTGTGGTCACGTTCAGTGGCTACCTAGAGAATCATTACCGTAATTATTTTGGATATGTAAAAAAATAAAATGTCTTACCTATAATGTAAATTTTAAAGCTGAGTTAAGCTTTCCAGAATGGTTAAATGCTCAAGTGAGCAATGGTGTTTGAAATTATAGAAGACATTGCTTGTTTAGGTGAATAAATACTGAGGTGTTCGTAACTGTTACTTTTGAAGGAAATTAATTCATTTGGCAGCCAATTGAGAAATTTTGTAAAATTTTTAAATGAGAAACAAGAGAATTTCATAAAAAGAGTGTTCGGTATGCATAAACTTCTTGTCTGGTAAGTCCTAACAAAAAGGAGAAACGAAATAAATGTATAATAGCGACCATAAAAATATTTTGCTTCAGTGGTAAGCTGAATTAAATTCTGTGTTTTGTTGTTTTAAAAGTGTGTGTGCATTAAATCGAATAGTATAAATGCCTGTCTAGTTAAAAATATAAAGCTTATGTACATTTTTTGTGCGTCACAGGTAAAAACCAATTTGTGTGTAATTCTACTAAACTTGTTTAAATAATCTGTTGTCGTTTACTGTATCGGATTTGTAAAATTATTTCTATTTAAGCATTTGTTTCTCTTAAATACCTCTCTAAAGGCCATCTACATACTTTTAAGATTGTTGGACTTTTCTGCAAACTGTTTTGAAAAAGGTTTTTGTGATGTAAAAATATTTGTGTTTAAAATGTCTATTATACCGTACAGTTTTTTTTTAAATTTGTCTTTCTTGGAAGTAACTCGTGCCCACGTTGGTTTAATTTATAGTGCTCTTTTTAAATTTATTTGTCTTTTATAACATAATGAACATTGTATATTGGTGTGAAACAAAATGTATGAATTACGTGTGAAATAAATACATGTTTTATAATGTGGAATTATGTAACGATTTTTTGTATAGTGCCTTTTTATACCACGTCCAAATAAAATATATGCTACCTGCATGATAACTCATTGCCATGACACAAGTGAAACAATTACAAATGAGATTATTCCATGTTATAAAAACACGAACACTTTTTTTAAAAAAATAGTACATAATATGTATGTATTTCGAAAAGCTTTTACAACTATCATTGACAGATGCGAGTTATAAAAAATACATAACATCGATTCGGAAAATATATTTAACTTCGGCAAGATTTGTTTGCAGAATAAGGTAATTTCATGTTCCTTGGAGGATATGTAACGTTTAATATCCACGTGACTTCGAAAATTACGATGTAATATCACTTTTCCCACTTCATGTAAAAGTTTGTGTTTTTAGCAAAAACATAGTAATCCATTTTATCTTTTTTTTTTTACTTATGAACTACTAAACACGCGTAAAAAAATGCTACCATTACGACAAACATACTTTTCGCGTTATTTGACATTTGAGTTGAATGAAACGTTGTGTGTAGCCACTAGCTCGCGCGGCGCTCCGCTCGTACGGGGAAGGCAGGCAGGCAGGCAGGTAGCAATGCTGTCGAGACATTCCGACCCGTACCGCGCCGTCATGAGGAGGGAATGACCGTGGAGTGAGGGAGGGTAAACCGAGTCCATCCCCTCCACCGACATCATTTCGCCAGGACGCGCTCCTAGTAGGCCACTCCTCCAAGGCTAAACTCCGCCCAGGCTAGAAGTATTTTGTGCTGCTCGCGCCGGATTCTGAGTAGCCGCTTCTCTATATACCACTCTTAAGAGCCGCTCCTGAGTGCTGAGTGTAGAATTGGGGCACGTACACACGGGCGATTTTCTGTCGCAGCGACTGAGCGACAGCAAGTCGCAGCTTCAGGCGACAGTCGCATGACCTTGCACACGAACGTCACTTCTGTCGCAGCATCAAGATTGATTTCGCTTGTTCGGAACGCACGTGATAAAAGAGAAAACAAAAAAAAATAAGACGGCAGTGGGTGCATTCCCTAGTAAGTCTGCAACTTAAACTCTTTTGAAAGATACATTATGTTTGCCTTTATTTTTCCTTCTTTTCTACACTCAGGTCATTCCAGTTTGTGATAACATTCTTACATACATTTGCCCATTTTTTTTTCTAATTTCTAACCCTTTTTTAATGCACAATTATATAGTTTGTGTCGTTTCTCTACCTCTGAAGTCAACAGTTCAGACTCTACATTCATTGTTGAATGCTGTGTCGATGCACCACGAGGCACAACCGCCTGCTCAGGCGTGTCGGCTCCCGGCAGTCGCTGCTACAGTTAATGTCGCCCGTGTGAAGGGACAGGTTTAAACACGCGTGCTTCATTGTCCTTGTCCATCGCACGGCAACTGTTAGGACGCGGCGACTCGTGACAGAAATGTGACCAGTGGAGTCGCGGCGATAAAAAAAAAATTCGTTCGTGTGCGTGGATAAATTACAAAGCATTGGTTCCATCATGAGTAGAGACCTGAAAAATTCGCGGATTCATTTCGTGATATGCTACAATTCAAATAATTATACCTTAGCGCTGCTTCTACCACTGGTTCACTGTTAATCTGGATTAATGAGAGCCAATTGGAGACCCTCACTCATAGAAGTGTCGAATCACAGACACTCAGTCGAGACGACTCACAAGTCAGCAGCCAATGAACAGGTGGCATTTGCCCGAGTGTGTAGAGTGTAGTAGAATCTATCCTGGAGGTCATTGAACCCGCGAATTTTGCAGGTCTCTAATTCATGAGCGACTTTTAAGTCGCTGCGACAGAAATCCGCCCGTGCGTAAGGGCCCTTAGGAAACTACGCTGCAGTGGACTCGTCCGCTGCATCAGCAGAAAGTAAACGCTGTCGTATAAGATCCCGCCAAATGTGAAGTGCCCAGATTTTGACCCTAAGTGATCACCGCCTCTTCCAGGCATGGAACAATGTCTTGCGCGTCGCACCGCACGTGCTCCGAAAATCCTCATGAGGGCTTCGGGATACACGGAGCGTTTATGGCACGCAACTGCACAGTTTTGAAGGACTATGCAGGCCGCCGGAGACGAATGGAAAAAAAAAAAAAAATCAGTCATATGCCAGCGCAGTATCTGGACTGCGCATGCCCAAACAGGGTGTCCGCAAGGAAAAGTATTTCGTACCAACTTTGGCAAGAAAAAAGAACTAGTACTAAATTATAATTTTTTATGGTTTTAACAATTTAGGAAGTTATTATGGCATTGCAATGCTTGAACTTAAATATCACACCACACACAAATTCCATAGTTTTTAAAAATAATTACGCTTAATAATAAAACATATTGGAGTTACTGTAATATTATTATATTAAAGAAAACAGTACTATATCTGAGCGTAAATGTACTATACCACGTACGAAAGTACTGACTGTGGACACCCTGTGCCAAACATGAGCGACGCCATTCCAGTTCAGTTGATGCTGCACAACCATGTCTCGCGACGTTATTTAATTCATTTTTATTTTATCGGTTTATTTTATGTGGCAAAGTTGCGACGTGTCGCCTTGTCTTACACTTAAGATAAACATTTACAAAGTAAGCGCAAAGTAGGTGAAATATGTAGCCATGAAAACCGAAAAGTACTTGAAAATACTAATATAATTCACAAACCACTAACAAAATAAAAAAATAATAAACAAAATTAGCACATAAGATAGACATGATTTACCTAACGTATTAAATATTCAAAATTGAGTTTAAAAGGTTGTTTAAAAATATATATGCTATAATTTTAACGGTTTTTAAAATTTTCGCAACAGAATTTTATAAAAAAAATTTAAAAATCTTAAACAATTCTAAAAATACAAATACTTTTTTTATAATACTTCACGCGAATATCCAGTCACACATCGCTAATACCACAGCTAAACGTGAGCATCGGAGTTTAGCAAATACCTGAATAATATTTTCTTAATCATCGAAAGGGAATTTCTAAGTCTGATTGACTCACGTAGTTCATTCCAGGTGCGTGCAGTTGTCACAGGAAAAATTCTGGCATACATCTGTCTTGAGTTGTGTAGTAAGCAGAGAAATTCTCTCGGAACGTGTGCCTATGCCATTTCGGAAACTGAGGTACTGAAATTCGTCAGCAAGATAGAACGGGGACTGTGTCAATGTTTTGTTGAGTAAAGGGCAATGGAATTGTCGTCTTTTGTAAATATTTAGCCCAGATAAACTATGTCAATGAGGGGAGATGAGGTCGGCAGAAGCTTTTTCAGTTTAGTGAACCAGTTAGCATAATGCCCAAGTTTTTTGCTGTCCAATTTTGTTCATCTAAATTTAATCAGGGTGCTGTTTATAAAAACGTACGAATCAAAACCAAGCCATTGAGCCAACTTCCACGAGAGACATCTTAGTAAATATAAAAAAATAAGGAGTGCTTAGCAGAGGGCGGAGACAAATAACGCAAAGAAACAACGAAGTCGGGAGCTGAAAGTAATGAAGTTTACGAACCGAAATTGCGATACTTCAGTATTTTTAAGTAACTGAGTTACTTCTAGGATATTGTTTGTGTATAGAGCATCCCACTCTTAGATTGCAGTATGGAATTAAATGGGCGCATTCTCTCTCTCTCTAACACACACCGATTGCCGTTAGCACTGTCCTTGTTTCTTCGTGCGTTGTTGCCAAATATCAAACGAAATTTAAAATTTTAATTTTTGGACCAAGCTTTTTTTCATATTGTATAGAATCAAAATACGCATCAGGCAATGCTTATTTTGAATACTTAACAATATTTTAAGTGTCCGAAAAAATTAAAAAACATAACTTATTCGCTGCGAACTGTTTTGAAGTATTCCGATATGTTTCACATCAAAAAAAGAAAACCTACATGTGTATTTCATTCAGATTTTTTTTATTAGTAAATTAATGCCTTAGGACGCCACCGAACAAATTTTAAGACAAAAACTGTACAGGTTTCACTTAAATATTTTTTTTTATATATTGAAATGTATTTTCTCACAAACTGACACATCAAAAAGTGGACCCGCGGAAAAAATTTTTTCTATTAAAGATAGATGGGGGACGAAAGCGAGAAAAATGTTCACAATGAATTGAATTAGTTTTTAAAAGCAGCTCCATCTCAATTGCTTCTACAGTTTCCGTGGAAATAGCTGTTAAAGATGTGTCTTATCAGTACAAGAGCGCGCGCTGCCGCCGTCGTAAGAGGAAACAGGGTCGTGTGTTTAGATAAGTGGGGTTCTGTCCTACAAGCAATTTCAAATACATGGCTTCCTTAGTCAACAAAAAATATTATAATCGATTCTTGAACATAATATTTAAAATGTATGAAATAAATACGAAGGAATTTAATAGCGATCATGGTACAAAATTTTGAATTATTTTTCTATCCTTCTCACCAAGCATCTTATCAAACATTGTTTTAGACAAAGTTTTGGAAAATAATAATGATATTATTACAAACAATTTAAACAGATTTGATAAGGTGTCTACTAAGGCAGTTACGTTTTTTTGTCCGGTGAAAATTTTTTTCGAACCCATGCAGTTATGGCTGGTCGTATCAAAAATGTATTTAGAAAACATTTTTCGGCATTAGGTAATCCGAGTTATCATACGTTAAAACGGATTCGATATTATTCATATTATGGGAGTTGAGGCGATTTTTCTGTTTTTCAAAAAATCTTCCCCATTTCGAACCAATTGTTCGGATTTTTCCCATAACTTACTCGACCGAGAATTTCCATTACCGTATTTTATTTATCATTTTGGACATGACTTGTCCAAACATACGGCATTTATCGGGCCCATGAAAATGTGATATATATATAATTATATATATATATATATGGGATTTTTAGAACAGAAAAGAAAACTATAAGAAAATTTCGTCTACAATAGGTAGTTTTTATTTGAAATTTACATAAAAGTGGCATTATTACAAATTTATATGTGTAATAGTATAAAATATTATAAATTACGATATGATTTCTTAAAATGCTTCTTGTTCGATCCAAATTACAAAGAAAAGCATCTCCTGAAATTCGTAATGTGTTAGAGATTTGGCAACAGCGCGCGCCATAAGCCGTGTACTGCAATCTAAGAGTGGGACGGGCTATAGCAACTAACAGCCAACACATCGTGTGATGATGCCATTGTCACCTCTGAATATGTTCAGAGCCAGGTATGCACAGTTATTCCTCACTGTATTTCCGGAACGTATGTGGAGAAGGGTATATTAAGACCACTTTCGATAGTCCCGAAGGCCTGGGGGTTTTCTATCGGAACATTTCGATATCGATTCCGACATATAGCTCTTTGGCCGATCGGCAACACACGGTTCCGAACGATCGTAATCGAAAGGTACTGAAATTGCTATTCTAAGCGCGGTATCGTTACGAGGCCTAACTATTTCGGCAAAGTTCGGGTTACGATTTCCCCCTCTACAATTTTTCTGGCATCGAAGATGAGATTTGAAAACTGGAACATAACAACAAAAAAAAACACTTCATATTTCTAACAAATTTATAAATAAAAACACAGAGTTTATAAGGCAATATACTTTCCAGATGTTTCAATGTTGATAAAAGTATTTATAAAATTCTTAAGTAATTTTGAAGTGCTCGAGCAAGCGAAAAATGTTTATTTCTTAAATTATTTTTACGGGATATTTGAAGTGAAATGTTTAGAGTTGTTTGCACGTGGTCAGTCATTGTATTATTGAAATAATGGCTGCTCGGCGATCTCGCGTGAGTGAGAGGCAAATTAAAATGTTGCTTTATTTTATGGAGGAGCACCCCGAATTCTTGCGGAGAAAATTTTCATCGAATTCCACGACTGCAACAAAATACACACGCTGAGTTATTGTTGAAACTTTTGATATCTGAAACTGGCGAATAATTTATGAAAATGTATTTTGAAAGTTGGGTTATTTTTCAATTTACTTGCATAAAATCTTCGTTATAATATTTTTATTATAGAAAGAACGTCTTTACATTCCCACTTAGTTATTATGTATCTGGATCACTACTTACATTGTGTAATTTTTCAATTTATTTGATTGGATAGAAGTCGCTCCCATATGAAGAAATACGTTCGTGTTTTTGGGGCGTTATTCTAGTTGGCCTAACAGTCACGAGATGGCAGGGCTTGCGGAAGTGCCAGGCAGTAGCGCGCAGCGGCCGGTAGTACTAAAACACTTTATCGGAATTAAGTTTCGCGTCCACTACCGTTTCCTGAGTGGTAAAAGTAACTACTGAAGATATTTGTTCATGTATTATGGATCAATATTTTATACATAATAAATGTACAAATATCTTCAGTAATTACTGTTACCACTCGGGAAACGGTAATGTACGCGAAACTTAATTCCGATTAAGTGTTGTAGTAGTCCTACTCGCCGCAGCGTGCGCTACTGCCTCGCACTCCCGCAAGCCCTGCTGCTCTCTCGTGACTGTTAGGTCAACTACTTGAATAACGCCCCAAAATCATACATATTCAATGCTACTGGGAAAACATTTCATTTTACAAAATATTAAACACAATTGACACCTACGTAAAATATCATAAAAATAGATCATGCCCAAAAATGTACTATTTTCGACAATGTTTAACTATTTGTGTACACATAAATCGTGCATCCGCCATGATTTCAACTGGCTGCTAATTCCCGATCGGCAAAGGTTTTTCGACAGCAATTGTATACTCGAAACATGTCGATCGTTGGCTTCCGAGAATCGAAAGGTTCCGAGTTGATGAAAGTAACTTAGAATACCAAATTGTAGAAAGCTTCAGATAATCGTGGCATCACGATCGGGAACTCTTTTCCGAGAAACTTAGAATAAACCCCCTGATCTGCGCACTTCTTCCTCTAAGGCTTGCCGTATCGTGTGTGTACAAGGGGGGGAGGGGAGAGTTTTTATTTTATTTGAGATCATACTCGCAACCTTATTACTCTCAATTATTATCTCTTAATCAATTTAAAAATAAATTACCAATAATTTATTTCTACTTATACTTGTCTAATAAGCAAGAAGTTTCACCTCAGTCGCGCGTGGACACCGCGCACACTTTTTTTTGACAAAGTATTTCTAGCTTGTTAAACATTATGACAAGAGCTTCACTGTATGATGATTATGTCGAAAAGTATGAAGTACAGTTGTATTTTTACATGCTTTATATTAGCTTCACCTGTATGTTTGTTTGTCTGTCCGTCTGTAACTCTTTCGACTAAGAGTGAGTGTCTCATCACTGTAAAATGTCCCACCAATTTCATTACGTTCGTTAGCCAAGTGGTCTAAGGCGCGCGACTTCTGTGACGTCAGCTTTCGGATTCAGCGAACGTGGGTTCTACTCCCGGCCACGCTGGAAATTTTTTTTTTTTCCCGGTAAATTCTAAGATTATATCCATACATTAACTGTAAATGATTCGGAGAGACTTTACCATTTCTTTGTGACGTTGCAACTCCAAATAGTTATCTCAGATGGTAATAGGTAGTGTCGGTAACACATTTCCCTATGATAATTATACATAAATATAGTTTAAAAAACTAAAAAAACATGCTTTTAAAGATTATCAAACTAAAAAGTTAAAAATAATTTTTAAATTTAATTTATGACAATAGTATATAAGCAATACTAGTATAAATGAGAAAAAAGCTTGAGGCGCTTTGTGCCATATTTTTTGTATATTAGGCGCCCCATGCTTACATACTATTGTCATAAATTAAATTTTAAAATTCTTTTTAACTTTTTAGTTTGATAATCTTTAAAAGCATGTTTCTTTAGTTTTTTAAACTATATTTTAAATTGTAAATAATTTAATTTCTGTTAACTACAAAAGTGTCATTGATAGCCAAACGAAGAAATGGGGGGGGGGGGGGGGAATTCCAACTGCCCTCGTAATTCCACTTTACAAGCAAGCCAGTCAAGAATAATAAAGAGGGATTCTAAACAGGCTGGTGAGAAAATTATGGCGGCTTGCGCATGCAGAAAAGTAACGGTATGCAATTTTTGGTGACATTTTCGGAAGCTGTAATTCCACACGAATAATTCCAATTAAATAAATTACTCCGTTTTGTTCTATAGAACCAGGCTGGGTGAACATTTACAAGCATTTTTTTTCTCTCAGAAATGACGGAATAATCTTCAGCTGTCGAACTAAAAAAATGTTGTCTGTCATAAAAGTGCATTGTTTGTTTTAAAAACTGTAGAGTATCTTTGAAAGTCGGAATTTTATAACACATCAACTAAATGTAATGAAAAAAAAATATTTTTAAGCAGAGAAAAAAATATTTACGAATCCCTCACGCTTACTGAAACTGTGGCTTAGATAATTGGTTAGGCCTATAGAAAGTGTGATGCGATTATTATTTCATTGTTTAAGTTATTAAACATTCTTACTTCACAGTTTCAAAAGTTATCGAAACGTTCAATAAATAAGTTTAAACGAAGGTCGCTTGCGGATTTACTAAAAAATCTCTTTCGAAATGTTAAAAATCTGGGGACGGCGGGGCGGAGGTTAGCATACGCGACTTCCAACTTTTGCGGTCTAGCCTCAAGGCAATTTTTTTTTGTCTCCGTTGCAATACGACACATCCGGTCGTTCGTCCTTGCGTCGCTACCGGCCGCCTACAAGCCGGAGGTGTGCGCTGGATGAAGGCAAAGTAGAGCATGGAATTTCTTTTAGCATGAAGCAACAGAAAGTGATTACAGAGCTAACGGCAAGGATAGATGAAGTCGGCAAAGAACATAAAATAATTCCTTCACCGACTTTTTTTTTTTCGTGAAGCCTCATCAATTCAATAAAACTACTGGAGAAAACATGACTTGATGAAAATTACTAAACAACCACCAGAACAATAAATATAAAAAAAAGGCGTAACAGGTAACTTCAGGAAAAAAAAACAAATTCATAGTATCTGATATTGAGAAAATTTATTTGATAAATAAGGTTTTCTACGTTCACACACCACCACCTTTAATATCCACGATTTGTAAGAGTATAACCACAAAAAAATTGTTAACAAGAGCCCTTGCAGCTAATTAACTTGCAGTATACAAGATCAGGGAGCGGTACTATGTATGATTACTTGGTAACCAGGTGAAGCCACCCCCCCCCCCCCCCATTTTTTTTTTGTGTAAGCGACATGCTCCGCCCAAAACATTGCGGAAATGGAGCTTGGACACGACTGATGATGGTTATTAAGTATGAATTAAAATATCTGCCGTTGGTATTTCCAGCGCGGTATCCAAGCGCAAGGCTCTGAACTGGCGCGCAGTCTTCTCGTCGTCACAGGATAACTGTAAAATTTGAGCGGTGACCGTAACATTGAATGCACGAGAAATGAAGAAAAAGGTGCAATGCAAGTCCCTTAAATACTTATAAGAATCTGCAACGGTTGTTTTACGGCTAAAAATTACTCTAAAAATATGCCTTTTAGCCATTTCTTCTCTATGGGATTTACGGCTCACAACTTCAACTTAACTGACAGATGTGGGAAAATTTTAAAGCATTTGTAAAGAACACTTCAGTTAATTTTTTGGGGCGTCTAATATGGCGCAACAATTAACTAGTTATCATGTAATCACGCTGATGTAGCCACCCCCTGGGCACATGTGAGGGTAGCGTGACATCACATTAACACTGCAAAACCACGTCCGAAGTAGATAACACACGGAACCCGACAACACAAACTCGAAAGAAAACAACAACGATAACAGTTACGAGCCAAAACAATAAGTTTACAACGCAAGTACAACAAACCAAATTTAAAATTTTGTTAATTGGGGGGGAGGGGGGGAGGAGTCTCGGCGGAACATCGGGTTAAGCTATTTGGCATACGTCTTAAAATCATTGATTAGATTAGGTACTAATACGAGTAAACTATTAATGAACAATACTCACTGGAATTACAAATTATCTCAAACACAGTGGCATAACATCTTAAGATTCCAAATGCCATAAACAAATAGTAGGAAATCATTACAAAAGGTCTCAAGTGACTAGATAAACACACGATTTCTGAATATTTGTAAAGTTAAAATATTCTCAACTTACCCGTGTGACCCTACACGGAATATATTTGAGAACTACAGAAAGTGTTTCCGGTCATCTTTCATTTAGCCTGCCCCTCGAAATATACCGAGGATGAAAACACGATTCACTTAATTCATAGCTCAATACGGAGAAAAAAAATAATTCCTCGCAGCTAATAGTACAGTTGAAGTAACAATAACATGCAATACTTGCAACAAGTATACTACTGCAGGTAGTTATAACATTAGGTGCGGACATCGTAATTCATACGTACCCCAAAATATTCAAATTCCCAACTTGTTCATGTTTCAGTCTGCAGCAGAAACCAGAACCAGAAAGCATTATAAAAACCAAATTGAGTACGTTATAGTTCCTGATACGCGACAAGGCAACGGTAGAACAAAGGTCAGAAACATCAAAATTAAGGACTATACACCAGCGTGCAGGTCTTATCAAAAACGGCCAATCTAAATACACGCGCCTTTCGAGTTGACGGGTAAATTTATATTTGGATTATTATCTGCAAGGTTATGCACGAAATGTGCGAAGATGACATAACCTCACCATACAACCTCGCCGAGACTGTCTATTAAGGGCTCCGCCTACTCAGAACACATACGGTGTGCAGAGCTTTAGGAAAAAAGCAATTTCAAAACTACTGAAGATATCAGAGTGGGGTCTGCTTGCGAAAAGCATTTAAGAGTTCGCTGAGGGCCGAAATATAGGTACTTTTGATTGCGGATTAAGTTTTCAAACTGTATTTTTAAAAGATTTTAAATGGCTAAAAGATGTGTTTTTAGAGTAATTTCTAGGCGTAAAACAACCTGTACAGATTCTTGAGGGCAATTAAGGACTTGCATTACATCTTTATCTTCATTTCTCCTTCATACAATTTTATGGTCATCGCTCAACTTTCACAGTTATCCTGTGACGAGAAAACTGCGTCAGTTCGGAGCCTTGCGCTTAGAGGCTGGAAATACCAGCGAGCGTTGCGCTTATTATTCCGCCTCACACACATACAGCTCTGACGAGGCGGGCCACTTAACTCGCTAACAAAAAAAAATCCCCTCCAACAGTTTTCGACAGGACGCACTACACGCTTGAGCTCTGTGTGTAACGATTAGTGATTAGCAAAATAAAATAGTTTTAAAAATCTGTTACAAAATTGTCTCAAGGGGAAAAAATAGCAAGAGTAATTACAAATAATATAATTTTTTTTACCTCTAATAAGCACATGAACATGTGCAGAAGTAATCTTATCTAGGACAAAGGATTCAAATATTCTACCCCAACACATACATGTGAATAGAAAATTGGGGAAGTAAATTTAAACTTTTGGCAACGTAGTACGGTAACATTTAATATCAGGTGATTTTTACCTACGTCAAAAAAGATAAGACAATAAAGGTAAATCACCAGTGAAGATACAGAAGCTGATAAGGGTGATGTAAAAGCGTACAACAATGATTACATAAGACAGCATTGCGAGCAAAAGATAAACATGACTGCATTTCAGAGGCGGCAAACAATTTTAAACTGTAAAAAGTGGTAAGTAGCACAGCCGTTTCGATTCCATTTATTGTATTCATCTTCCAAAGTTACTAATGCATATAAATGAATTACATGCAATACAAACTGCTAATTTAAACAACTGCAATGGGTGCTAATATCAAAACTAACGTGGCCTGATATACCGTCTCAGACAGCATTGACTACTTAGCATTATATTTAACACAACTTGTTTTATTTCTTGGAAGTTCGCGGTCTCTGATATTGATTATTGACTATGTTGGGAATATAGGGTTGACAATTATGAAGGGGGGAGGGATGTAGGTGTATAAGAAAACATTACATATTTATGGCTAATGAATATTGGAGTAGTCATTGAATTCCATTAGCTTAATATATTCTGAAATGTGAGGTCAGCAAATATAAGTGGTTCTTCTTTAGTGAGAAAGTAGTTGAATTAAAATGGTGAGGAATACGTAATCTCATAAACCTACTACCGGGGCAAATTACGAAAGGATATTAACTAACTGCAATTTCTGCGCGTAGTTTTAAGACAAAAATGCGGACAAATCTACGTTTTATACGCATTGTACAAATGGCTTCAACATTTATAGCAAAAACAGCATCAAAAATCACAAGTGGAACCTGGCGGGATATGAGGATATCAAAAAGCTTCCACTTTGTAAACAAAAGGAATAGCTTGTGTGATTATTAAGCCTATTTTCATCTTCATCTTCTGTATGCTAAGTAATAATTATTCATTAATACATTTCATCAAGGTTTGCACTATAGTATAGGCTTCGTGAATTGTATCTTTGTTTTCAGCATCCCAGCAACACACCAGAACAAAAACATAAAACTAGTACCCGCGCTTTGTGATGCTGCGCAGAAAAAAAATGTTCAGAACTGTGCATGCACTCCTGCAGACTACAGAAACTCCCACATTGCTGCTGACTTGATGTAAGTTTTTGGACATACGCCATTGCTAAGAACTTTTTCTGTTGAAGAAAAACTAATAAATAAAATAAATAAAAATACACAAGAAAGACAAAAAACACACAAAATTAAGCAAACAATTGCTGTTGTCAACAAGAATATAAACACCACAAAATATTCCGAAACAGAAATATGGTCAACAAACAAAGAAAAAACAAAGAAAAAAGTACTAAGTGAACAAAAAAACACACAAATGATGACAACACAAAAATATTGAAACCAAAATAATTCAGCACAACAGTTGAAACGAGACAAAAACACGACAAAAAAATACAATAGTTTTACCAAAACAGAAACAAGCGACGTTTCGGGAACTGCTATCTGCTCCCGTCCTCAGGCAGAGACGCACATGGTACGGAAACACAGGTGCGACTGAGAAGGGGCTGCCACCGTTTCCTCATATGCTCGGCCGGGAGCGTGTGACAGCGATACCGGGAACTCTTACGTTCCCATAACTCGCTATGTGGGAAAATGAGGGTATTTATCAGAGAAAGGGCTACATCTTGCTCAGCCAATAACAGACGAGCTGTCTCCCCATTGGCTGTGCACCATGTAGTTAAAGCGGATTGGTTATGGTGGGTTGAGTATTGGCTATTGTTTTGTGCTGCAGGGATGTTTCTCTCTTTATCAAAGGGATCCACATATTTTTTAATTCAATGCTCTGCTGGCTGAAAATATTTTTATTGCTAATAATGAAGGCTGATTCTTTGATTTTCCTTTTTATTTTATCAGATTCCTGTATGAGTGGTGTGGAATCTTCCCAGAGAATTTTGTGGCTATTTTCCCATGTATGTTCAGCAAGTCTGGATTTTAGGGTTTCGCCCTTCTTGCAGTTGTTTTTGTGTTCTTTGATTCGGGTGGATAGAGCTCTGCCAGTTTCACCTATGTACATGTGGCCACATTCACAGGGGATCTGATACACACAGTTGTGAGTTTGTAATTTTTCTGTGGCTGGTTTCACCTTGGTAACAATACTTTTAATAGTAGATTTAGAACGGAATGCTGTTTGAAGTCCATATTTGTTTCCCAGGCGTCTTATTTTTTCTGAAAGCCCTTGAACATACGGAATAACTAGGGTTCCTGCAGGTTTCTCAGTTTCTGTGGATTTGAGTGTTTTGTTGGATTTCATATGCTGTTTGATGGTGTTGACAGGGTAACCATTGGCTATGAGTTCTTTTTTTATACGATTGTGTTCAACCGCAATAGATTTCTCATTAGAACAAATAATCTCAGCACGGTTGGTTAGTGTGTGAATTATGCCAGTTTTTGTTGTTTTTGGATGGTTGGATTAAGGTATTGGCCTGTGTGTGTAGGTTTCCTGTATACTTTAGTTTCCAGGCTGTTGTTTTTTCTGCTGACTAGTACATCCAGGAAAGGAATGCTACCTTTGATTTCTTTTTCATATGTGAATTTTATTGATGGCCTCAGAGAGTTGAGGTGGTTCACAAATTCCTCCAAAGTTTCAGATCCATGTTGCCAGACAGTGAAGGTGTCATCCACATAACGGAGCCAGATTTTAGGAGGGCTATTACTTTTGCTAAGTGCTTCCTGCTCAAAGTTTTCCATAAATATATTGGCCATAAATGGTGAAAGAGAAGAGCCCATTGCCATACCATCGGTCTGTTTGTAGAAAATATCCTTGAACTGGAAATATGATGTGGTGACACAGAGGGTAATCATTTCCATGATGGATGGGATTGGTATTATAGTTCTGTCCTTTATGGTTGGATCAGCTTCCAATTTGGCCTTGACAATGCTGAGTGTTTCGGCTACTGGCACATTAGTGAAGAGGCTTTGGACATCAAAACTCACCAGGGTATCGTTGTTTTCTATTTTCAGTGTTTTGACTATAAAAATAAAATGATTAGAATCTTTGACAAATGTATCTGTCTGTCCTGCTAGTGGCTCAACAATTTTCAGGAGATATTTTGATAGTTTCTGGCATGGGGAATTACAACAACTGATGATCGGGCGCAGAGGCATGTCGGGTTTATGAATCTTTGGAAGACCGTAAATGTGGGGTGCTTTACTGCTGTGTGGTGTCAGTTCTGATCTACTTTTTTCTGGGATGTGATTCTGATGTTTTCACATTGCTTTCTTCCTAATTTTATGACATTCTTGAGCATTTTTGAGAAGCGTAATTTTTTTTATACCGCAAAAGTTACTGCCAAAATAAAGTAGGTACCGATATAGAAATTAATGAGACAAAATAACTACTCTCTAAAGGGGCCCCTCGTGATACGCATTATTTTACTTTAATTTTACAAGATCACAAATGTGGATGGTGTATGGTACGAATTTATACATAGTTATTACATAAGAAGGGAAAGGGATAGAGAAACGCGTACTTTCGACTGGTTTGTTACAAAAGTTATCTCTAAACAAGATAAACCAGGCAAAAAAAATAAGTTTTTTTTTCATACTGGCCGTCAGTAATGACCCGACGATAACAGCCGAATAAGATATTAACAGCATGTATCTCTCGAGTAGTCAGCTAATTGATTGGAGAATTTCGCATTTTTTTTAATGACAGTCTGTCGCTCATTTACGGCCAGTAGTTGAGGCAAGTTCAGGCGTGATCTCAAGTCACTAGCTGGTTTGATCATCGTTCGACCGCATTTTCTGTGGCAGCATTCAGATGTAAGTGCTGAGCGAAGATCACTGGGAACTTCGATGTGAACAGACTCTCGGGTCGGTTCATAGCAGTGATCTCGGATCGACACTGCGCCAGCAGATATGCCCGGCATTCCCACGGACTATAGGCCTACATGTAAATTTAATCAGACGTAAATAAATAGTAGTATTAAAAAAATTAGCAGATAACATATCAACGTATCAAAAAATTTACTTATTCCAGAGGTACAACCTACCTGTTCTTTTGCGAAATACCCGTATTTCAAATGTATAGAACCGTGGATATTTTAATTTAATGTTTAAATATTTTAATTTGTCATGATTACTTTCCATATTAAATAAAAGCATTTTTATTAAGTCAAAACCTATTCATATTTCCGACTTTCATTTTTTTATTAATTTTTAATCACCGGTATGTTGTCAGTTGTTATTAAAATTCCAATGATAAGGCAGCGACTATATGTGCTGCTATCTTGTGGCAATCGTATCAACCATTTATTCGCCGAGTCATAATCGATTGTAGAGACTCGTGTCGATCCAGCCCACCAACAGAAATGCACCTAACATTTCTTTGACACTGCTGCTACTTGTTGTAGACTGGAAATGTATGAATTACAGTTCACGCAAGCTAAGATCTTTTAGTCCCAGTACTTGCTGGCGCAAGGTTTAAAATAATGATCTTTAGATCATTCTTGGGCTAAGATCTTTGGATCGAAGATCGAAGAGCAGAATGGTGCAACTGGCCATTAGACAAGTCAGCAGACTGATCCACCTATAATATTCTGTTAAGACTAACGGTATATTAAAAGAGATAGTCGCCATTTTTGATTCAGAAATTTAGAAAAAATAAATTTTTGACACCTACATTAATAAATTACTTTCCACAGAACTATATATATATATGTGACTTGGTAATTCATTAGACGCTTAAATATTAAAATGAATGGTTTCACGGGGAAAATACTGAACCAAGCCAATACCCATCAACTTCAGACATGTCATTAAATGATGTGCTTATGCCTTAACGACAAATTTCCATATATATATATATATATATATATATATATATATATATATTTGCCAATAAATATGTTCATATTTAATGCATAAACGATAGTCAATTTTCTTTGACCTGCCAATTTTCAAAGCGTCTCATACTAAGGTTTTTAACGTGTATGCTTCAAATAGTGCGTTAACTAGTCGCGGCAATGTTACAAGTGTAAACCTAGTTGTCCTTTCAAAAAATTAACATAAAAGTATGGTACATAAAACTAACCCATAGTATTAAAATATGCGCTTAGATACTGACGAACACCATACTTGGTGCTACAATTATAGTACACGTCACTTCACAAAAGCATGGTTTAAAACTGAATAATAAAATGTTAAATGTATTGTAACGAAACATTGTTACAGATGAACTTTTTGCTTTGGTTTTGTGAATCGATATATATTTAGTTTTCAGTGCCATGTTTGTTTGATATATTGAAGTATGTGCTATGGTATTGGAATTGTCATATTGTATGTACATTACTCTATGCTTAGGAAGGAGTTTTAAAAATGAATGGAAGAATTGATATCCTCGAAAAGGAAATAATTAAAAAGAAATACGAAGGCTGTGTTTTTCCTTTTGAAATGATAATCGTATAAGATTATATTTTATGAGTGAAGAAATTAATTAAATACAATCGAGTCTGTCGACTAATACTGAGTACTCGTCGGAATTTCAGAAGTCCAAAGGTATGAATTTCGTTCTCTACCATTGACAACAGTTGGCCGGGATTTATTATTAAAACATTATAATATAAACTATATCGTGGTGTGCATTAATGTTGGAACCCAATTTTAATATTGACAATAACTTTTGTTTTTTTTAAATGATGTGCCCAACCTAACTTCCAGTCATTTAACAAACATTTGAGCTGACACAAATGGTTTATTTGTTCATAATTTTACATCCTTAATTATAATTTTCCATATACCATCACAGATTCAAGCTAACCATATTGTTCGAGCTTTATTTATTGTCAAGAATCTGTATTCCAGTATTGAGGATTAGCCTATAAGTAATTTTTTTTTTTTTATTTTGTAATTATAACCCAGAATATTATACATGCACACACACTCACAGAGAAAATTTTTATTCACAATGAAGATCCTAATGTTAGTATTAGAGAAAATGGAGCCCAGTACGTGGGGCACGAATGTACGACGAGTGCTTTGTTTAGTTATTTAGTATTTTTTTTAGTTTGTTATTGAAAATATTGGGCATCTTACTACCTACTCCATACACCATGTCTAGAGGTAGTGCGTCAGTTTACAGTCTCCGTAATAGAACTGAGACTACCTACAATGAGTCAAACGAAGTTGAGGTTATTAACTCAGGTAGTGACACGCTAACAGCTTCGTCCGAGGACATGGGTTCACAGGAAAGGGTAGTTAAAGTGGACAGTCCGGTTACATCGCTTACCAGAGAATGTGAATGTTTGGAGCGGCCGTTGGTCCCCGCTCAGATGCCTACAAGGTGTGACACCTCCAGAACCTCAGTGTTATCAGCTGCAGCTGCTGTAATTGGACAGATTCAGGAACCTTTTAATGTAGCTTTGGATAGGATATCAGCGGATGCAGTAGTAACAGAACCTATACAAACAGCTGTCTTGGGCCATGTGTCTATTCCATCACCAGAAGTCTTCGATCTGGATCGTTTAGGCCAGATGTTACTCAACTTGCAGGTCAACATAAGTAGTATACAGTCGGACATTAGCAGCGTGCGTACAGACCTACAGTCGGACATTAGTAGCGTGCGTACAGACCTACAGTCGGACATTAACAGCGTGCGTACAGACCTACAGTCGGACATTAGCAGCGTGCGTACAGACCTACAGTCGGACATTAGCAGCGTGCGTACAGACCTACAGTCGGACATTAGCAGCGTGCGTACAGAATTACAGTCGGGACTGTTTAACATAGAGACCTGTCTAAGAACCGATCTCAATATATTAGAGGGGCGATTGGAGTCAAAGTTCAGGGAACAACACAAGACCTTGGAACAGCTGGCTGATCGAGTTTCACAAGGACAGTCCCAGGTCGAACAGCTGGAGTCACGCACGAAGGCGCTTCTCGTCACTGCTACACAAGAACGCCAAGAGCTTAAGAGGCAGTGTTCTAATAACCACTCTGCCATAAGGGAAGAGACCTTGCACCTATCCGAAAGATTAGATCACATAGAAGAGACAACATCCATATTAAGCAATCGAGTCGAAGCGATCGGCGGCGACGTTATGCAAGTTGCGGAGAAGGCTGTTGAGGCTAAAACATTCTCGTTGAGGCTAAAACATTCTCCCTGAGTCAGCGTGTTGAACAACACCACCACCAAGTAGAAGCCCATGTACAATCATTGGAGCGACGAGTACATGAACTGGGATCAGCGCTTATTACCAACCATATTCCCAGAAACAGAAATCGAAAATGGCAGTCCATTAAAGGAGAGTAGGAGTCAGGATACTGCGCCAGACATGCCAGTAGTTGACAGACAGATCCTGAACAAGCCTGCCAACCTGACCAGCCTAGACCCGGCTGCACTTATTCATCACCCTGCTCGCCAATGGTCGGAGTCTATGCCGACGTTTTCTGGCAAGTCATCCGAGAATCCTGTAAGATTCTTAAACAAATTTGAAGAGTATGTAAAAACCTTTGGCTTATCCGATTCAGAGAAACTGAGATGTTTGAGCACGGCTCTAAAGAGTCATGCATTTTACTGGTGGGAAATACAGCTTAACACCACCCACTCGTATGAACATTTCAAGGAGAAGTTTCGACAACAGTATTGGAATCTCAGGATCCAAGGGAACTTACGCGCACAACTTCACACTGAACGGTACGATCCGAAGCGCGGAGCATCGCTGGAAGCACATATTTCCAGTATGTATGAAAGAACTAGATACCTGGACCTGGCTATGACAGATGAAGAGTTCATTGCTACCGTGTCAACACAGCTTCCTTTAAAGTACCAAATGCAACTGAGTGGCAGAAGCTATAAAGATGTTACCGACTTCCGGGAACAGCTGTTGTTACTGGACAAGTTGGAAAGGCTCCACAAGTCACAATTCAGCAAAGAAGAGTCTGAAACGAAAGTGACATACCCAAAGCATCAGCCGGTACATAATTATTGGCAGTCGCGTGACAGTAAGCAGCGAGAAGACAGACAAGCGGTCGTCAACCTGCTAGAATGGGAGAGTGAAGAGAATCCACGACGCAATCAGCAAGGCCACAGAAGAAAAGGTGGCTACCACAGCCAACGTTCCAGTTGTCCACCCAGACATTCAGGTCCATACAGGAGCAAGACCTGGTGGTCAAGTAACCAAAAGTACCACAGTGACAATGAAGACAGTCAAATGTACCGAGATGAACCTCGACGAGGTAACAGAATTCGGCGTTCCCTATCACCGGAGGAGCGGCCACCCAAGAAATCTACGTCAGGACGATGCAAGTCTCATTCGGACGAAGAGTACGAGGATGCAAAGAGATATCGCAAGTCTTTCGACAGTCGATACACCAACAAGACCGAAGAGGACCGACTGTCATCACACCAAGTCAACACTGTTTCAGGGAACAGCAGCATCGTTCAGGGCAGTAAGCAAGCATCATCGTCTTTTCATAAAGCATTCTCACCACCAGTAACTACGCAGCAGTTAGGGTACTTCGCACGCCACGAGCCATTGAATCCTGCGGCGGAGGCATTTCAGGTGGCCCTAGCCAACTCCACGAATGGAGGAGTCTAGATCGGTCTTTGACGATCAACCCTGCATATTTACCCAAATATGACATACCACCAACACAAGACAATCTACCCAGTGGAGAAGTTCGTAAACTAGTACATGCTATCAGAGGCTGCAGTAAGACGTCGGCGAAAACCAGCATCCAAGCATCGGAGCTTCTGCATAGGAGATCTAGTATGGCGGAGAACCGCACCCATAAGCAAGAGTTGGGAGTTCGTAACTAAGAAGCTATTCCTACTCTACACAGGTCCCTATGTCGTCACGGAAGTCGTGAACTCGAATTGCTACACATTAAAGGATTTGAAGACTAATCAAGTCATAGGCAGATACAACCTAACACAACTGCGAGAGTACAAAACGCCCATCACTCAAGTATAATGTCGACATGGAGTCCAGAAGCTTTCTAACGAAAGGCTAAAATAGTCAAGCAGTCAGCTTATAAAATGAAATTTTATTTAATTGTTAGTCTGGGGTTTAGAGACGTATTGTTTACACATTGTGTGTAGTGAGGTGATAATCCAGTTTGCAGTATACCGAGGAGTCGCACTAATGTGAGCTTGGCATCGTGTATGTCGACTGAAATTGTATATCAGTCGATCGTCCTGCGAAGAGGTGAAGAGATATGCCACCCTCGCCGGGATATAGATACTGCAGTGTCTATGGACATATAGCCGAAGAGCTATTGCTGCAGGTGGGCAGTCAAACATAGTGTTTGACGTATTATGTCAAGGTCATACGGTGAAACTATTCGGAAGCAACCTGATAGAAACCTACTGTTTTAAGGAATTTTTAGTAATTGGCATTAATTGATTACACGAAAACCAGCTGATTTGCTTAGTTTTAGTCATAGTTAACAATGGTATTCGGCATACTCCATGTGTTGACTTAAAAGTTGTGACTTGAACTAAAATGCCTATGGTGTTACTGTATGTAGTAGTATGTACATGACAGCATTGAGAGTTTATAGTTATTCAAACAAATACAAAGCACATGCATATACTAGTAGTCAGTTATATTATATATGATGAATCCCATGTATGTTTAGAACACATTACTACTTTAAAATAATACAATTTTTCTCAATTTGATTTAAACATATACACCTTCTATTATATCCAGGAGATAACCGAACGTGAGTATGGGATACTCCAAAAGTATCCAAATTAGGAAAGTACACCCACCATTGTGTACAATTCCCTAACCAAGATTAATTAATGATAGTTAATATGACACATATTGTACATAAGGAAATGACTAATCATGACTAAAACAAAATTGTAAATCCTAACAAATTTATCTATTGTGTTATTGAGATATTATAAAGTTTAACACGTGTTTTAATGTTCAAACAGTTATTGTTAACGAAGGTTAGCATTACAATTATTACTTAAGTTAGTATTGAATATTGTCGTAATTTATGAAAATTTAAATGTAATTTGAAACTAGCTAAGTTTTGGGTTATTTAAGTAGTTCAATTAAACCTGCTGTGTCAGCAACAGCAAAAACAGAAGTGAGGGTAGGTGATTAACTTACATTTGCAAGCATGTAAGTGGCACATAATTAAGCTTAGTGAAGTGAGATTATGCTGGGACACCTATACTTCAAGTGCGAAAGCTAAATGTGTAACAATGATAATGTACCTAAAGGGAAAAACTGGACTTGAAGCATCCACGTCGTGTATGATGTGACTATCACGTCACCACATCAACAATTACAGCAGGTCGTAGTGACGACCCCTGCCACTGCCGCGGACCACAAGACGCTGTCCGAGTGCTGGAGCGGCACCATGGAAGCGGGATGTCTTCCGTCTCGCATCCAGTATGCCTTTCTTCCTGGATGCTGTTCGGGAACCTCATCGCTAAGGCACCCTTCTAATGGAGTCATGTTGCAGTAACAGGAGTGCCGGGGTGAGATGCATTAACTTTCTCCCAATCGCTCAAAAACTGTTATATCAAAGTCTGCATCAGCCGCCACCAACAAGGATTCTCCTCTGGTGATCCGCTGTCTGCTGAATCGTTGGGGAAAATCGCCATCCGGACGATGTCAAACTGCTCCCTTAAAACCATCCTATTGTTCTCATTAAATCAGTGGTCAAGTCTTGCGAGATTTGTTATATATATAGTCAAAAACTTTGATTAAAAACCTATGTTGTGCAAGTTGCGATGTTTGTAACTGTTGTGTAAAAGAAAAACTCAGACACGTGATACAATATAACAGCGACTTTTTTATATACACAACAGGGAGCGGCAATCTGTAACGAAACATTGTTACAGATGAACTTTTTGCTTTAGTTTTGTGAATCGATATATATTTAGTTTTCAGTGCCATGTTTGTTTGATATATTGAAGTATGTGCTATGGTATTGGAATTGTCATATTGTATGTACATTACTCTATGCTTAGGAAGGAGTTTTAAAAATGAATGGAAGAATTGATATCCTCGAAAAGGAAATAATTAAAAAGAAATACGAAGGCTGTGTTTTTCCTTTTGAAATGATAATCGTATAAGATTATATTTTATGAGTGAAGAAATTAATTAAATACAATCGAGTCTGTCGACTAATACTGAGTACTCGTCGGAATTTCAGAAGTCCAAAGGTATGAATTTCGTTCTCTACCATTGACAACAGTTGGCCGGGATTTATTATTAAAACATTATAATATAAACTATATCGTGGTGTGCATTAATGTTGGAACCCAATTTTAATATTGACAATAACTTTTGTTTTTTTTAAATGATGTGCCCAACCTAACTTCCAGTCATTTAACAAACATTTGAGCTGACACAAATGGTTTATTTGTTCATAATTTTACATCCTTAATTATAATTTTCCATATACCATCACAGATTCAAGCTAACCATATTGTTCGAGCTTTATTTATTGTCAAGAATCTGTATTCCAGTATTGAGGATTAGCCTATAAGTAATTTTTTTTATTTTTATTTTGTAATTATAACCCAGAATATTATACATGCACACACACTCACAGAGAAAATTTTTATTCACAATGAAGATCCTAATGTTAGTATTAGAGTATTTACACAGACTTATCCGTAAAAATTACGGTTGAGCATAAAATTGGCAGGTATGTAGAATCACGCCCTTCTCTCAAACAACCAAGCACATGCGGATTATTCCAACACGGCTATTGGAATTTCCATTCCGAAACTTAAGATATAACATTATGCGATAATAAACTGTCGGTGAGTACATCAGCCAGTCAGCAACATGGCCTGTTTTCAGAGAGGTGTTTACATTCTCATTATCACGTACCAAATTAACGCACTTATGATAACGATGTGCAAATAACTAGCATCGTAAACATCTTAATGGCTCGTGTTTGATGAAGCTGCAACCGCGAAACAAAAGCTGACAGTATCCTGCCAGTGCCGAGTATTTAGGGCAAAGACGATTAAAAAAAAACTCGAAAAAACCCGTTTTACAAAAAAAGTACCAAAATAACTGTAAATATCATTTGATGTAAACTAAAACACGTGTACTGGTTTAGATATTGTCTTCAAATAGGCCACATTTTTCTATGTATATATCTCACGAAGCATAATTTTGACACAGTATATATTTTAATGTGCATTGTAACTCGCACATTTTAACAAAAATACACAACTTGCAATAATCTCAAATATGCACCAACTGTATACGTCATGACATGTTTCTGACAATTCTATTTGGAGAAATAAGCCGATCAATGTTGTGCTCAAGTATGTGTAACTTCGTTTGTGCAACTATTGTGAACATCCGTATGCAAGGTTTCATAAAAAAAACCAACGCGATTTAGATACTGCTCCAGATATCAGAAAAAATTAATTAATAATGCGCTGAAGCGGATGAGCAGTTCTGTTTCCGTATTTCGTTTTCAAACTGTGTTTTTAGAAAAGTGGAAATTGCTAAAACGTGTTTTCCGATGATTATTTAGACATGTAACACCCGATACAGATTATTGAAAGCACTCCCAAGGGACTTGCATTATACCTTATTCTTCATTTCTACGCCGTAAAATGTTATGAATTACGTGCCACTCAAATCTCATAATTGTCTTGCACACGATGATGAGGCTATACCGCGCTAGAAGCACCAGCGAGCGTCGCACTTATCATCCCGCCTCACTAACACACACACACATCCCGACTAGACGGCCCCCTTAAGGCGGAAGTGAGCCAGTTTTTAGTGAACATACACAAAATCGAGACGTAGAAAAGAAATAATAATTTCACAAGCCACCCTATGTTACTTATATTCTGACAATAAGTAATTTACTTTAATTTTTCAGCCTTACGAAACT
The DNA here is from genome assembly GCF_032445375.1 of Bacillus rossius redtenbacheri. Classification (NCBI taxonomy): domain Eukaryota; kingdom Metazoa; phylum Arthropoda; class Insecta; order Phasmatodea; family Bacillidae; genus Bacillus; species Bacillus rossius. The sequence goes on along the minus strand of NC_086339.1, from coordinate 29,830,477 downwards.
CTCACAATGTTGTATCTACTTTTTTATAACTGAAAAACGAAATTTTCTGCTAAGTTTCTATTGCAAGGAAACAAAAACGAAACATTTGTTGATCTACAATGCAATTATCGTAGTTTAAAAACCGTGACCAAACTTTTTTCATTTCTGTCAAGTAGGCAAGTTTTTTTTTTTTTTTATGGCGTCCACGAATGCGAAGATTCAATAGCATTGTGTCCAGTCTGTGCTTTATTTACTCCACGGAGAAAAAAAGAGCGGAGACACGGCCGACGAGACTAGCCATCGCCATCTTGTTATTACGAAAATGGTGCTTGATAACGTCTGATGACCGTCAAAAAAGTCACTTTCATAAACAAAGTAATTTGAAAGTGTTTCCACAATGCAAGAACTACACGTCAGCAAATGTTTTGGGCGTCTAACCGGTATGGCGCAACAATAAGCCGAGAAGAAAAAAAGACTTCACACACTAACCAAGTAATCGTGCAGGCGTGGTCGGCCACTGGTTAAACTCATCTCCGTACTAGGTTGCTGCTGCAGTGTTTTTTTTTTGTCGCCGAAGTCACCGTAAAAAAAAGCTCGAGTACGGAAAAAAGGCAAAACAATATTGATATTGTTTTACTTCGCTGGTTATAACAAAAATGAAAAAAATAATAATAATACGAGCTAGACAGCGGCGTGATTCAGGATTTTCAAATAAAACACGGGCAAACTGTCGTTTCGATGCCTTAAACTTCACTCCCTTTAAATGCGCAGTTGTGTGCCAGTCCATTTTGCGCATTGAACCCAGAGCTGAAGGTTTTGTTTTAACGTCAACATCTGGTTTGTTGACAAAAATTTTCGTCACGCACTTCCTGCTATCACATATACATCTAATCACTCTTTGCAATTTGGTTTTTTTCACAGGGCTTGGAAACTTTCCATGATAAAACCTCTCGCGTACGTGTATAAATGCCATCCAGCTCAATGATTTTCTACCTAATTTATCAAAGACTCTTGAATTTATAGTTTACCGGCAAATTTCTAAGCTTATACGAAATTATTTTTTTCTTGATAGCGACCAATCAGGTTTTCGTATCAGCCATAATATACGCACTGCCCTAATTAAATCTCGCTATGGCTGACAAATATGTCAACAATACCAGAGGTGCTTGGCTTCTGGGTTGCAACCGCGCCGAAGGCGAAGATATTACCGACGTTTTGATCGACGTTGCGGTCGCCATCATCAGGGAGCCTAATATATTTTTGCTAACAAAACCAGTTCTGTTAGACATCAGTAGATAATGGCACCCGACGATCGGTTATTTGCTATAAAAGACATAAATTCCTGTTTAGAATATATACGTCGAGGGTCGTGTGAGAATTACTTGACTGTAAATACAGGTAAGTGTCCCAATCAACATTAACTGGGTCAAAACGTATATTGAGTAACTCGATTACAATCTACTACCAGAAATATCTCTGGTGGGAATACCAATACAATTTTAAAAAAAAGGATAAAAAAAATTGGGCGTTTAACTCAACAATGATCTGTCTTGGTTTGGTCATGTCACTAATGTATGCAGCAAATCATTATCTTTATTACACACTATTCGCCGGCAAAAAAAATGTTCTCCTACTTCGTGCTAAGGTAACCTTGGTGGAGTCTCTTGTGTTACCCAAAATTGACTATTGCGATGTGGTGTATGCCAATTTAACAGAAAATCTGGCATCAAGCTACAAAGAAACCAGGATACATGTCGTAGGATAATATTTAACGTAAGGTCTCGCGATTACTTGTTGGCATATTGTGACCAGCTTGGTTGGCTACGACTTTCACGAAAGACGATTTTTATATCGCTTAAATCTTTCGCGTAAAATTTTTAAAAATCATATCCGAGACTATTTGTGCAACCCTCTGGTGTCGGTAAGGGATTTTCACAGATTTAACACGAGCCCTGAATAGGACTTTTAAAATTTCTATTCCCCCACACAAAACTCAACACTAGTCCAATTCTTTCAACGTGTCTGTGGCGCGCGATTGGAATGGGCTCCCTGCTGAGTTGCGAGGCTCAGAAACACTCTCAAAGTTTAAACACGAGGTTTCGAAATACATCATTCAGTGTCGCCAATGATTCCAGAACCACACAGGTTAGTTTATAGGCAGGCGGTCACTAAGATAATGCGTGTAATGTGTATATCTACTTTTCTGTTCTATTATTGAATTATATTTATTATTTATTATTTCTAATACCTACGTCTGTCTCGACTTTGGTTCTTTTAGTTTATAGGCAAGCGTTCATTCAGATAATGCGTGTAACGTGTATATCTACTATTCTTGAATTATATTTATTATTTCTAATACCAACGTTTGTCTGGACTTTGGTTTTTAAGTTGTTATTATTTTAGTTCAAGTTTAGAATTATCATCCGATTATGTAATGTGATTTTGTGTACGTAGTTGATGTTTTAAGGTCGGTAATAAATAAATAATCGAGTTTCACTCGCCCTGTGTAATCGAAAATCGCCCTGCTAGTGACGTCACGCTGACGAGTTTTTTTTTTCCCCCCGCCCGCCTTTGACTGGCTAGCAAACTTTCCCAACGTAATCAAAGCCTTTCCAGCCGCCCGTGTCCCAAGCTAGCTGCTCCGGCGAGCCACGCCAGCATTGCTACGGTAACTTTTTTTCAAATTAAAATATGCATCAATTAATTCAATGGTGGATCTTCTGAAATATTAAAGTATTTTCTCGAAAACGTAATCTTAAGAAATTTTTTAGTTGTAAATTGACAGGTTTTGTTTAATCAATACATTTTTTTTCTGAGTATTATCTATTTCTCCTGTGCGTACATTAAACTCCAAAAATTTTGGTACTTTTTTTATTTTCTTAGCATATAAATTAGGGCGATCCAATACTTATATAAAGCACCGATAAAAGAAAAGACTGTATTTATGTCACACTGTCATGCTTAGATGTGATTACGGTGAAAGGCCCTTCTTGGTGTCGTTTTAACTCGGGATAGGACTGTCACCGACATTATAAAATTTCAGTAACTACAGCATAGTTAATAATATTTCGGCCTATCTAGGTTTTCTTTTATACAAAGTGCAATGTATTGTTTGCATGCTAAAGGCAAACTTGGAAAGTATTTAAAAAAATAAAGTTTAAAAAAACCTTGATTATTTATTAAAAAAATTCTTCAATTATGTAGGGGAAGGAAAATATTACTTAGCTCAAAATATAGGATCGTTAAAAACAGCAAGTAATTGTTTTTACATTGATTAGACTAAAAGAAAAAAAACTGTTTGATATAAATCTACTCTAGTATCAACATCTAGTTATTGTGACGACCGTATGACTTCAAAAAAATGTCATACACAATAAATGTTTATCTTCAAGGTAAACCGTTACTTTGGGTGATTTTGATCAGCTCTTTAAAGTGACACTTTTCTGTTTTAAATCCATCTTTCCAAGACCGTAAACTCTTCGTGCGGCTTAAGGGGCCCGCCTCGTCAGGGGTGTATGTGTGTTAGTGAGGCGGGATGATAAGCGCGACGCTCGCTGGTGCTTCCAGCGCGGTATAGCCTCTAAGCGCAAGTCTCTGAACTGGCGCGCATTCATCTCGTCGTCACAAGATAACTGTGAAATTTGAGCGGTGACCGTAACATTATATGGCGGAGAAATGAAGATAAAGGTGTTATGCAAGCCCCTTAAGTACTTTCAAGAATCTGTACTGATTGTTTATGCCTAAAAATTACTCTGAAAACACGCGTTTTAGGCATTTTAACGCTTCTAAAAATAAAGTTTAAAAACTTAATCCGAAATTAAAAGTACTTTTCGATCCTCAGCGAACTCTTAAATGCTATTCGTAAATAGCACTCGGATATCTTGAGCAGTTTTGAAATCGCGTTGTTTTTCCTGAAGCTCTGCACACCGTCTGTGTGACCAGGTAGGCGGGCCCCTTAAGGTGAAGACAATGATCCGTCCGTCCGTCCGTCCGTCAAATGGTAGACCGATTCACAATTATCAAATTTTTTTTTTCCGCTATGATGTTTGTTTATATTTTTTCGAGGTAGGCGTACGTTAAAACATTAATGTGTCCAGGCCGAATTTTGTTCGTGTTCCAACAGCAAGACCGCAAAACATGTTACGCAAGCAGCTAAACTAATACATACACTTCAAAACCTTTCAAGATAATTAAAGTTAACGACAATACCTTGCAAACATTGTGGGGGTATTAATTTCCGTCAGTCCGTCGAAGTTAAGGCCTGGGAAGCTTTAAACGAAAGGATGGAATTTTTCGCTCCTTCTCTATTGGCTTGATGTCACATGATATACGGACGAATGGGAAACGGACGGACGGACGCGACGGACGCGACGGATGATTGTCTAGTCCAGCTTTGCCGGCGAGAAAATGTAAAGAGCGCACTCTTCTATTTGTGAGATTCCCGGCTCATCTAGCCCGGCACTCGCTGTTTAAATAACGTCGCAACATTCAGCTCGATTTTAGACGTCTGATGGGACTGGGATTCGTCTCCAAAGGAAAGAATTTGCCGCAATTCATTAAATATTATCTTCCAAACGAAACTCGCCAGAAGAAACATTCAAGTTTGGCACGGAAAATTGATAACGGTCCCTGCAGCGCTATCATCACAGCTGTATTTGCCAACTGCCTAAAACTTTTTAAGTTCTTTCCCAGCCCCACAAAATCCACCAGGATAACAAAAATAAGAGAATAAGCTTTAATTGCTGTTTCTGAAATTAAAATGGAACATTCACTGAATGTACCCACTATACGTACGCCAGTAATGTCTTCCAAAATCACTTAGAAAATAAGAAAAAAATGTGAGGGACTCATTCAGTACTCGCCGGGGATGTGTAACGAGTGTATTATGTGTTCTCGTGTTGCAAATACTCATATGAAATTTAACGTAGAATTCATTGAAATAATGCCGATAATGATAAATATACGCAATATATAGTGTTTTCAACTACATTTCTGAACGGAATCACGCATAGTTTCCATACCAGCCGACTGAATTCGCTGCCGGAGCAGCTATGTCGACTATAGAATAATCGGATTTGCATAGTGAATGAACTTTTTAAACTACATAACGAAACGGCTCTGATAAAAGCGAAAAAGACTTGAAAAAAATACTACACACCGGTTTTGGATTTGATTTTCCGACAAGGAATTTTATTAGAACACTGCCCATCTTTTTTAAATTCCTTAAAAAGTTAATGCTATAAAGTTTCTCTTTGAATTTGTGAACTTTGGGTAGCGCCTTCCGCTACAGATGGCAGTACAGTGGTTTACGCATTTCCGTTCCTTGACTTCCGTCGCATTCACGTAATTACTTCTACTAAATGCCGTACACTGAGAGCTAAGATGTTACACATTTAAAAAAAAGTTTTATTAATCCACAAATTCCTATTTAATATTCTTATTCAGTGACTACTGTACTGAGTTTACCTGCGCAAGGTATACTTTAAAACCACGGCACGACGTAACTGCACTAAGCAAAAAAAAAAAAACAGTGAACTTTTCATGTTTCAAAAGGGGACGCACCACAACGCCGAATGTACAATAACGCCGAAAACCATAACGCCGAATGCCAAATTGACTACAACGCCGACAGCTAGAAAACTGCTGTGCACCACAACGCCGAAATACATTAACGCCGAAAAATGTAACTGCAGGACTGCAACAAAGGTTACGTTAGGTAAGGTTAGGTTAGGCTACGTTAGGCTAGCCTAGGTTAGGTTGTGGTACATTTTTCGGCGTTACTGTATTTCGGCGTTGTCGTACACAGCAGTTTTCTAGCTGTCTGCGTTCCGGTCAATTTGGCATTCGGCGTTATTGTACGTTCGGCGTTGTGGTAACGAGCCGTTTCCAAATCTGGACACGATCACTCTGGCTTCAGTGCGTATTCGCCGCGCAGTCATGGGAGTGTCCCAGAGTGCTCTCGGGTGAAGCAGGGAAGTAGGTCGTGCCGACCAGAACTGCTGTGTGAAAGTCTGCGCAAATTACAAACCCCTAATCTGCTACCTTCCAGTGCACTCGCGAAGTATCAGACAAAGAAACCGCACACACTCTAAACTTAGAAATTATTAAGGTGTTGTGACTGGGCATACTTCAAAAGAAGCCAGCCATTAGCAAAGAACCTACATTCTGATGGGTATTTTTTTTTCTATTAAAAGTAAACCTATTATGGTTGTAATCTTTTCAAAAAAAAATAAACTAACAAACGCTGAAAAATAGCAAATAAGTATTATTGTTTAAGTAAAGGAAAACCATGTTGAGGCAGAAAACACCAAGAGTTATTCACGTATAATTTTCAAACGTTTGATCATTTGTCTGTTAACACCTACTTAACTCAGATTAAAAAAATTATAGAACACTAATTTACCAAAATAAATAAATACAAAAATGTAACAAAAGGAAAATTTCAGAAAATTATTCCTACAACAATTCTGAAATACTCGTAATCAGAGTAATTTCAGAATAAAATTAGATTCAGAAAATTTTGAAGGCGAACTTGAGCGAAATGTACGAGCGTACATGTTATTTAGATTGCAAAATGGAGGATGAGGAATTGTTGCGATGATTTTGTTTCAACTGCCTATAATATTACCAGATTCTTAAATATTCCATGGGAAAATTAACATATGGTATTAACTGTCTTCTTTGGACTGCAAATAGTTATGTTGTTGAATAGTAAGATCATATCATGTCAAACCATAGAAAAGAGAGGGAACAAACATTGAGCAGTGAGCACACTGGCGCTCTTACGACCGTGCACACAAACAAAACGTTGTTCAAGCATCTCTCTAATGAGTGCACATCCCGTGTGTCAAACTAAACAATAAACACGATGCAGGTTGTCCTTTAACCTTTAAGTGAGAATGCTATTACAACCATTTGTGTACCATAAGAACTATCAATTTATATTAATGCACAACGTTTCCAAAAATTTTGCATATAATGTAAAAATTAATTTAATAAAATAATTTGCGAACACACTGCAATATACAATATATTTACAAAAACATTTTTGCATCTCCTAATGATAGCAAAGTTATTGAAACTAATAATGTTTAAAGTATGTAGTTTGGTGTGTATTAACTTAATTAATATCACCACTGTCAACATTCTCTAAACTGCTGATGGTTAAAAAAATTATATTTGGTACCTAAATTTAAACCAGATTGTGATCTGATTTATAAGACATTGTGCCCCAAATATTTTAATGATTGTCTATGACTATTATCAATGACCCAAAGTTACTTATGACTTAAAAATTGTTTGTGAAGACAGAAATAAAATATTTTATTTACCAATCAAATTAAGTGTCACATGAATCTTAAAGCAAGAATAAAGTTCTTAAACACAGCAAAAAGCACCCATGGAAAAGATGGCTCCTTTTTGAAAAACACTTCACAATGATGTTAAATTGATCTAGTTGCAATTAATCCTCTCAATGAAGATGCAAGAAAATATAGAAATGGTGAGATCTGAATAAATGGTTTTCTGTCACATGGTTATGTTAGCCATAGAAGGCCTGTAAGAATGACCCAAAATAAAAACCCTCTGGTCATATTTAACATCCACCATTACAAAATGTGGATTATCAACATCAGTTTGTAACAGGGAAAATCAGTATCAGTAACAGGAGTGAAGGAAGGACTCATAAGCTACCAAAGGAAACCTTGGAACTGAGCTACCAAAAACCACCATGGAAGGAACCTAACTTACAGAACAATTAAATAATTGAACTGAAGCTCATGTAAACAGCTTCTCAAAAGGTGGAAGTAGAAAACTTACAATTCAGAAGTAAATGTGCCCAATCAATTAAATTGGATCAGTAGCTACAAACACTTGAATTGCATAATGCTACCAAATATTTTTTTTTGTACCTGTACTCTCAGTCAAGGTGAAATTTTCCTCGAGGCCAGCTTCTTTTGATACATGGCAGCTGCTGAGTCACTACTTCGATGGCAGAAATAATCTACCTCTGGCCACAACTTCAGATTGGTGTGTTTTGTCCATTTTAAACATTTTTTTGTTCATAAATGTGAATTAAACAAAGTGTGTGTAGCCTCCGACAGGTCCCTTAAAATTTGCATGATACAAGATGCTACTGCAAAGAAAGTGTGGTTTCTTTGACTGAGTGTACAAAAAATGGATTTTTGGTCTTAACTAAATTCAAAAATTTACACGTTTGCCAGTTTGATAAATTTTATTATTTAGGCATAAGTGAAAAACAAGAGTAAAAGTAAAAAAATGCTACCAAAATAAATTTAATATTTTTACTGTACTGAGTTCAGGATATAACTTTAAGCTACAGCTATCTCAATATTTTTCTGCATCTTCTTAATGTCCAAGTTTAACATTCTTAAATTATATTTTTATTCAAAATTTATGTGTGACAAAGTTTATCTAAAACAGAAACATTCCTCAGCTACCGGTAAATTTCTTCATGCTAGAAGTACAGGTACTATAAGGAGCCTGCCACTATTAAAAAACATTGCACAAGTTGACTGTAATGTCTGCATCACTGCACTCAGTTGATTAAATCATGTGACCTGTGCAAATAGTTAGGACAGGATGATCAGGATCTTTTTTCAGTATTTTGTAGTTAGGGTTGCCAACTTCTACATAACCATAATGGATAGTCAATGATTCTAGTGAAACATTAAGGTAGAATATGTGAATGCTCTTTCTTTTAATAGCATTTATTTAAAATGCAAAAACAATGGTATGTATTGACATTGAAAAACAATTATCTAATTAAAATTACATATTTCTTAGTTTTTTTGGCTTCAGATAGCAATTTTATATCAACATATGCAACAAGGTAGGTAAAAGTTTTTAGTATATTTTATGCACTGTATAATTTAGATTACATTTAGTAAGTGAAGCACAATGAAAAGTAATTTACACACCCTAGTAAAAATAGTTAACTTTACACAAAATAAACATCATATCATGCAATCATTAACGTTACGCAAAATAGAAAGACTAACAAATACTTGTTGACAAATGACATCTCTGAATTATAAACAGTTTCACTAGCTTAGCATAAAATTACTGATATTCTGCATATTAGCAAATTTTTGAAGATAATTCTTTTAGCTATATCATATCTAGTATAATATGGGATGGTTGGCAACCCTATCTGTAGTAGAAGTATAGTATGTATAAAAAATATACATACATATGTTTGTGTGTGTGTGTAGATTTTCTGTTTATGTTTTAGAATGAACATTCCCAGACAAGCGTTATCACATGTTCACAAAGGAATAAATCCCCCAATTCTAAACTAACACTTGCAACTAATCTAGTCATAGATGGGTATGTGTGTCTGAATGTGATTCCAGTTAAGTACAAAAACACTAAATGCACTTGAGGAATTTTAAAAATCACTGCTTCACTACAATGGATCAATGTGAATTTACAAAAAGACTAGTGAGAAACATTGATTACTGCAGATAGTATCATAACTGTAGCAAAGGAAATTATGAGTGTCTATATAAGCACACACCTTTGGGGAATATAGATTTAGAACATCTTTATGGACATACACAATTGCTCGTTTTCACTCTATCTCATAGAGAAACCTCAAGAATAGGCAAGAAAGGTGAATACACTAACGTACAGAAAAAACAGTGTCAGTCTGTTGGTGCCTGATGACAGGAAAATATGTAAGTTCCCAAAATTCCCTAACTACTTGTATTGGGAAGCCTACATGTTTGTCTGTGACATCATCATCTTGCTGTCCAGAATATCTGTTTAGTTTCATCGCTGACACCAGCTGTGCATCGCTGTTTTTTCATATTTTCCAGATCTGTTTTTTTATCATTGTTAGATATGTCTGTATTGTGGCTGATTTGCCAAAGGTGGTTGTTTGTCTATATTTTCTGTTCTTGTTACAACTGTCTCACCATTGTCAGACCACTGTTTTCATCTGTGCCCTGATATATTTTCAGACTGATATCTTCCATGCAAGGGTGGATCCAGAATGAGGCTTAAGGAGGGGCCAAATAATTTTTCTAATAAATTTTAGTTTATTTAGAATTGAAATACCAAACAGTAAGTTTATTATGGTCTTAAGTAGCTTGCTGCTCTATTTAACAGTGGGTTGGAAGCTGAATAATAATTTTGTAGTTCTTACTTAGTCGTGTACATTTTATTTCTGGATCAAAAACATCCTATTATATATATAGCACTGCAGTAAAATACTACATTAGTAATTTTGGAAAACTGTAATTTAGGAAAATCAGAAATTATTCAGGGTTCGGGGGGGAGGGGGGGGCATAATGCTGTGGCCCCTTTTCTGGATCCACCAATGCTTCCATGGAATTCGCTGTTCTGTTATGCATTCATACATTTGGCATCAGTTGATATTGGCTTGTTTTTTCTGAGTGTTTGTGTATTCATCTTTCTTTCCATTCTTGTGGTTTCTCTATGACATAATGTAAAAACCAGCAATGGTGTATGTCCGTTAAAATTTTCTAAATAAAAGCCACATATGTTAAAGTTACCAGTAGAAGATTCAGTGAACCTATCAATTCCAACTGTCCGGGCAGCACAACTGCACAACATACAGATTAACTTATGTTTCAAGTCAACTGTAGGAAAATGGTGAAGACATTTTGGTATGCTAAAAATCCACCAGCCACTTTAAATTTCACTTTAATATAAGAACCTACACCCATTAAACATGAAAATTGTAATTATGAAAAGTACATTATGGTCAAAGATGAATTAATCACAATTTAATGATAGATTGGATGGCAAAAGAAAGTTAAATGTAAACATAACGGGGTACTATAATGCTAATGATTTTGAGGAAACTTTTTTTTTGTAGAAAGGTCTTTAGCTTACTAAAAAACTAGGCTATATAAAATTCATGTGAAAGTAACATGTCACAAAGATGAATACAATCTATGTAAAAACCATTAAATCTTATCAATACACCACTACACATTTGTCCCCATATTCAATAATTTTAACATTTATACAGGGTAATTATAAAGTCCGTGAAACATTTCAAAAAATTGGTACAGTGAAATGGCTAAGAATTATGTAACAAATTATATACCACGTGAAAGAAAAACTCTCAAATTTTTTTTTTTTTTTCACTAGTTATAAATGTTCTATGTGTCCACCTTGCGTCACACGACACACATCTAATCAATAGTCCAATTCTGCCCATACCCGACCCAGAATATCAGGAGTGATGGTAAGAGCAGCTGCTACGATGCGGTGTCTCAATTCGTCAAGGTTCTGTGGTAGAGGTGGAACATAAACACTATCCCTGACGTATCCCCACAAGAAAAAATCGCAAGGTGTCAAGTGCGGTGATCGTGGTGGTCACGGGAGGAGCACTTGGTCAGCGGATGCCCCACGGCCCATCCGGCGATGTGACGTCTCATACAGATAATCTCGTACCACATTGTGGTAATGAGGTGGAGCACCATCTTGTTGGAAGATGAAGTCCCTGCTATCAGCTTCAAGTTGTGGCACAAGCCACAATTGCAGCATGTCTAGGTAGGTGATACCAGTGACAGTTATCTCAGTGAAGAAGAAGGGGCCATAAACTGTCTTGTTTGACATGGCACAGAACACGTTAACTTTTGGCAAATCTCGGATGTGTTCGACAATTGCATGTGGATTCTCTGTCCCCCATATGTGTGTGTTTTGTCGGTTGACTCTTCCTGAGAGATGAAAAGTGGCTTGGTCACTGAAGATTAATTTGTTTGCAAAGTCATCATCTTCAAGACAGTTCTGCATGGCAATGCAGAACTGCAGTCGGAGCAATTTGTCATCGTGGCTGATGGCTTGCAGAAGCTGTAAATTGTACGGCTTCACTCTTAATCACTTACGAAGAATTTTCCACACTGTTGGCTGAGGGATGTTTAACTCTGCACTAGCCCGATAAGTTGACTTCTTGGGACTCCGCACCAAGACGTCCCGTACACAATCCACTGTCTGTTGTGACACGCCTGGCCGACCCGACCGTTTTGCGTCGCACAAACAGCCGTCTTCCTCAAATTTCCTGTACCACTTCATTATGCTATTGTAAACTGGTGGTGTTTTGTTAAACTTGCCACGGAAAGCTCTGGACACTCACTACCGATTCCCTACGGGCGTATTCAAGCACACAAAAGGCTTGCTCTGCCTGATTCGCAGTCATTTTCAGCAACTACATGCACTAGCGCCCCTGTCGGTTGTTTTTTAAAATAGCTTTTTGGCGCTACATTAAAAACAAATAATTTGATAGTTGTTCTTTCACGCGGTATATAATTTGTTAGATTATTCTTTTCCATTTCACTGTACCAATTTTATGAAATGTTTCACAGACTTTAAAATTATCCTGTATAACTAATCTTTGTGTAACCTTATACAAACAAAAAGGATCTAATGGATGAAATAACTAAATGATACCTAAATTAAAATAATATAAAAACACCGAATAAAATTCTTTTAAGATAGCATACTTTACAAAAAAAAAAATTAAAATGTCATTGTAAAAAGGCTGTATTCGTGTTCCTCTAATTCTGTAACATGACAATGTGATATTGAAAGAAAGAAGGGTAAATAAAGACATTTGTTATGACTTTGTTTACACTGATGTACTTATACTAGCACCATGTTAAACATGGAGAATGTCTTTGCTGTGATAATAGTGTCAAAAATATGTCAACTGTGGTTAGTGAATACATTAAATTATTTTGTAACGGATGAGTTTTTTGAAAAATGATTAATTTTGCTATGATATATATTTTAGTTTTTAAAAATAAGGGTTTTTGCTAAAAAAAAATTGTGTAAAAAAGGTTAAAAGTTACATAAAAAATTATGAATTCTCACAAAATAGTATTTTTCATATAGACTGTATTCTGGACATTTATGAAGATCCATGAAGTCAGAAGGAATTGTGTAGAAATTAAGAAAATTTCGATTAATTATTTCTTAGTTATTTTCATCAGTTTTCTAGGTTCTAATGCTTTCCACCACACAATTTGCCCTACCACTATCAAGTGTTCTTAGAATCTTTTAGGAATTTACAAACACTACTGCTTTGGATAGGTAATCAAGGGATATTTTTTGTACTCAAACACTAAAAACTCTGTGCCAAGAGAGAATATTACAATCTCAGTAAAGTTTTTTTGTTAAAATTTGTCTAGAAAAATTAGTGACAAATAGTATAGACTCAGGCTTACTTGACAATCCACACGTAGAAACCTTGGTCCTTGATAAAAATAAGCCAGTTGCAAGATGCCACAAATAAAAGCTTTTCTACCTATAACTTGACCTTGATTCATGTTCATCTATAATAATTATAAAACTGTACTTTAAATGAAATTACAAAAAAAGATTGTAAATGGCTATTTATATTAGTTACATATAGTTTTTAAAATATTTGTTTAGTTGTCAGATTTTTCCACCATCAATCAAGAACTACTTGACCAATCTGATTAAACCTTGTTTATAGAAAGGTCTTTGGCTAACTTAAAAACTAGGATACATATAATTACAGAATTCCACCTCTATTAGGGTAAAAAAAAGGGGTAAAAATTGTTTCTCCGAAACTAATGTAGCATGAAAAAAGATATTGGGTATCAATAATAGACATATGAAAATTACCAACACAATTTTACTACAGATATTTTACTAAATTCAAGCCGTAATGGGGGTAAAAGGGTATATATGTTTTAAAACGAAAAATGAACACTTCCGATTCAATAAGAACTAAAAATAAGAAAAACCAACTTGCAACTAGAGTGAAATATTGCATGTTTTTTTTTTTTTTTTTTTAATTCATTGAGATTTGTCTTTTAAGAAAGTGAAAAGGGGTTAAGTGAAGGTTTATTTTAAAAGATTGTTCCTCCGAAACTAATTAAGAAAACATAAAATAAATGTTGAAAACAATAAACTATAAATTATTATTTTACTACTCTGCAGGATTCTGCTGCTAAGGCTGAAGTCACAATGCCACGATGAACACAACTCGATAAACCCGACAAACCACTGTACAGCTCCAGCAAGACAGATTTATTATAGCGTAGAGTCACAATAGCATGACAACATTAACCAGACGATTTTTGATTTGGCTGTCGGCAAATAGTTCTAAGTTAAATACTTCCATGAAACGCAATATTAACTGCACTAAAAACAGTGTAGAAGAGAACAAGAAAATGCTATCTCAGCCCATGCTTTTTCGTTTCTTTTGGAAGATTTTTATTATCCTTCAACCCAATGTCATACCTAATACCTACCACGAGCCTGAAATTTATTAATTAAAAGTTCTTCGCTCAACTCTTCCATTCTTAAATTAAATCTTCACCAATCTACAATAAAGGTGACCAAAAACACGATGATATCCATTTATATAAACAGATGAACGCAAGTTACAAATATTAAAATGTACCCACATGTAATACAAAAGTTCTTATTTCAGCATAAATATTTATGAAGTTTAGTTCTGCAAGGTTTCCGTTTCCATTTTTCTTTCTGTCGGACAGCACGACACGACACAATTAGCAACAGAACATATTTCATGCAGGCCGTCTGAGTGTTTATTTTGTCTGGGTGATGTCACAAAGACCTTGACTTTCATTGGCTGCTGTGTGTGCTGGTTTGTTGTGTCGTGCCCGTCATGGCATTGTGACACAATTAACTTTAACTGTGTCCAAATTCATTGCAATGCACCCTTCTTCACTACCCCAAGCCCTTTCCAAATAATAAATAATACCCCTCTTGTCCTCACTTTGAGATATGCATCTTGCAGTAATACCCCTGTAACCTTGTTTGTGTTTTGATTCGTAAATTTGTGGTTTCATGAGTAAGAGTTCCTGCAAAATCTCACTTTTTTGCCCTAGCTTAAAACAGTAAGTATGATACAAAGAACACAATAAATAAATAAAATTTATTATAGATAAGTATGTACTTACAGATAAGTTTTTTTAAATTAAATATAAAGTTTAATCAAGCCATCTGGGTAATTCTGGAGTAGAGTAACTGTTCCATAAAATTTGTTTTCCATCATTTTCTTACTTTTAGAAATGATTTTCATAATTCTCTAAGGTGGCATTACAATATTTAAAGTATATGTATTTTACTAGTATTTTACAATATCAATGTTTCTTTTAGGTACCCTACGCTACATCTAGTATAAAATTATGTGGTTAGCTATGTTCTCAATAACAGTGTGAGAAGTTGGTTAAGTTAGATGAGTTAAACTAATAACAATTTCTGATAACCTAACAAACAATCCACATTATTTTAACGTACTTTAAATGTAGCTAACCTAACCAACTGTTCACGTGATTACACAATATTTGTTATGTAGCTAAAATTACCCAACATTCACACAATACTATTATTTTTAATGTAGCTACCATAACAACACAATCAAAGAGTTAACTACCTACCAAAGAACTACTGCAAATATTGCAATGCCCGTTTACATAATCATTAGAAAAATGTCAATAACTAAAAAAAATTATTTTTTGGTTATTTACTTTTTATTAGTGGCACCTATAAAGTAAAATAACTATTTCAGTATTTTTGAAGTATCTAACCTATCCTGACCAAATATCCACACAATTTTAAAAATAGCTAACTTTACCTAACTGACTATGCTCATGATTTCATTGGTGAACTACTCGTTAACTACTTGAAGGATTGTGATGAATGATTGGAAAACATGTATAAGAAAATGCATATATTTGAATTTTTTTTATGACAAATTTACTCTGCTACATAATTGCCATCATTTGGATATTTGCAATGCACTAGAAAATAAAAATATTCTTTTACTATTTAATATATAATGAACCTTGGAGCATTTTCCTATGTGCTTAATGTTCAACCACGTTGTATGTTGTTGTTACAGTAACTTATATTCACAATAAAAGTAGACATTTAAAAGGAAGTTAAAACAAATACATGTTCATATATCATATTTTATGAAATAAACTTAAATTGACTGCTATAAATTTGTGTGCTTGTTTATGAGTGTAACTTTACAAGGGATTAACTTAGATATATTAATAACAGAATAATTACAGTGTAAAGACTAAATATTTTCAGCTAATTTTTCTATCTAATATTAAATTGATTTCTTGAACAAAAATAAACGTTAACAACCTGTTTAGACAAACTGGCCAATACCATTTGTAGAGGTCAAAAATTATGTATGTCTGAACTGATCTAATAGACAAAATAATACATAACTATGTACTTGAATTTGGACACAACCAAACAGCACATGGAAGGTGAATTTTGACACAGACCTAGAGAAGCTTACCACAGTCCTACTTAGTTTCAGCCAATACTCAAAAATAAAAGAAAACATAATAAAGGATTCAATCACTTTTCAATACAGTATATTATATTATTGGATATATAATCACGCAAACAAAACTTCGTCGCCGTGGAATATATAACAAATTTATTGTAGATATTTATTCAAAATATATATATTTTTTTTCTTAGCACCCAATACTCAGTTGATGAGCAGTGGCTCTCTGAATATAGGGCTTGTCAACATGGTTACAAAATGTATGAAATACATGTAGGTTATGATTACATACACTATTTCTAATATATTTCTAATATATGTACAATATATACATTAGCTAGCATTAAAGTTATATTACAAATTTCTAATAATGGATATTATGTTCAACAATTAAAATAAGTATTAATGAGCAGAGTTTGTTAAACATTAGAATTAGATCAATCTGTCTATTTCTAGTCCTATTCACATTAATCACCGTAGTTCACATCATAGTTAAAATTCACTCACTTGCATTATTTTATACACTATGAATTATCTATACAGTCACAATTATTGAACTTTACATTCATGCAATTATTGTTCACATGACACTTCATAGAGCAGACTAGAGTAATGGTTACGAGCTAAACACATTAATTTAAGTAGAAAATTTAATATTGTACTTGCAAAGGCTCAAGATATATTCTTCAATTTCTTGTACACTATATAAATACTGGTTTTCAAAAATGTATTTAATTTTATTGTTGAATTTATGTATATCAGTTTCAGTATATCCTTTTAAATATAAACGTAAAAAAACACTAATGTCAAAAGGCTAAAATATAAATATAACTTAAATCTTTGGGAAAGTGAGTACCATTAACAAGTAAAATGAATTTTATAAAAGTATACCTATATACTAAGTACTAGTATTCGAAAATTAAAATAACTGACACTTGCGTTTCAATCTTTAAAAGTGGCTAATTTAAACAAAATCATCAATATATAATTAAGTATTTACAAGTAATGCTTATTCATGTATCCGGGAAAGGTTTGATATTAAATAAATTGTGGATTCAATATTGGTGAATTCTTTCAACCCAATTTTCATACCCAGTAGTTGACGTGGCGTTGCCACTGAAAAACTATGTCACACACTATTATAACCATAAATATACTATCTCACACATTTCAAAGAATTGTACATGCCATATGGAAAACTCTGCCGTAAAACCAATGCAATTTTAAGAACCTCAATACATCAAAATATGGCGACGTTTTGTATTCGTACGACTAACACTCACACGACTTTCCTACAGAATTACACTAAGTACAGAGTATGATACAACTTACCCTGTTTTTCAGGAGTTCTTCAATAGCCCGGTGAGCAGAATCTGTAAGTTTCACAAACACTAACGACTTATTTTCTTGTATATTACTATGTGACGACAACGCATATTGTACACCTTCGACGAGAGCCGCCATTTCTATTCCGCAATTCGCAGATAAGCACCAGCTGACGTTTTTTAGTCAAGTTACTGTTAAAGTTATTGTCTAATTTATTTTTGATGCTTTCAATCAAAGAAATAATTTAACACGATAACAAGATATAATAAAGCTAAAAATAAAAAATTATGTCTTTAATTTTATGAACGATTAATTATTTAAGTGGTAAAACCAAAAATATAAACAGTAAAACAGTAAAATGTCAAGAGGACAAATTAATTTGACTTTTGTAGTATATTATTTACAATTTTAACACCATAGAAAAGTGCACAATTCTCACTATACGAGCAGATAAAGCAAAGAATTTATAAGCAGAAAGGTTTTTTTTGTTAACTAAAACCAAAATCTATTATCATACAAATTTGAAACAAATAATAACACAATTAAACTATTATTAAAGGAGAAAACTATTGATAAATAAATGATTAAAAATTTGTCATGTAGTTAAGATATGACTATATGTATACTATTGGGATGGTTTATGATTGTAATGTAGATGTTTTAATGGGCCAAGGGAGTATCATATGTTAGACTAAACTGAAAAACACTATATATTATTTTTTTCCTTAAGGCTGGATTCACAATTGAAAAATAACAGAACTGCCATAGTAGGTCATGCGCACTAAATTTGATCGCAATGATTTCGAACCTACTGGTTCACAATATTGTATATGACGGTCGTCTGAATGGGAGACAGGTCAATGTGCATAGAAGGGAAATTAATATATTTATTTCTTTTACGGACGCATGGCGCAACAACCAATTAGAGTAGAGTAGGAAACCAATTTGGTGGGATTAGAAGACTGTATATATTTATAAATGTCATTGTGCTAGGAAATCGTCAAGATATTACAATTTTCAAATGTAAATCCTGCTTTAAAAATTAATTAATGTTATTACATATAAGTCACTAAGAAACATTGTAAATAAAATATGTGTCGTGGTTATAATGGTTAACTCAAAATTTTATGTAACCTTTATTTAGTTATGTATTAAAAAACTGTGCTAATGAAATACTGGTCAGATGTCAAAAGATAAACTAAAGGTAGTTAATATAGTTGACGTCTTCCGACCGAAGGCCACCCTAAAGCCCGACCTGCAACCGCCAGTATTCAACCCCGCTAACGGAACGCGCCCCTAGCCATGGCTCACCCGAGTCAGGTGAGCCACCAGCAACCAAGGTAGAACCTGGCCCCTAATAAACAGACCGACATTACAGCCGACCACGTTGCAAAAACAAACACAGAATATTAAACAATATTACGTATAAATTAAAAGTTGATTAACGAAAGTGCGACGTAGGAGTGCCCGGGCACTCACGTGTGTAAATACGTCGATACGTGTGTGAGTGTTCCCCTGGCAGCCTTCTGCCTGAATTAGTCAATTAAACCATGTGACATAATTATTCACCCCTTGTGTTGCGTTATTACCCCCACCAGAGCAATCCGGCAAGAGACGAACAGTCGCTGGTGTGACGTAAAATTTAAATGTAATAATTCTTAAACATACTAACTTCAATTTGTAGAAGGGACGAGTGATCTTGATTCAGCTTTAATAATTAATGTAAGAATTTAACGCCCTTAAATTCTCTTATTAACATGTCACACTAGAAACTAACGTAATGAGGTCAACCCTGGCGCGAGGGCCACCGAGCCTCGGCTGGGCGCCATGACATGACGACAGTACAGCGCGACTCGTGGACCGGGGCGGACGCACATCCCACGGAGAGACATCATCCTTTGTCTGCATCGAACTCACTTCTGGTAATTATAGTCACTTCTTAAAACCTCTTTTTTACTAATCTCTCCGTGCGTACCCAGTCCAATTTTCGGTCCAGGACTTAATCCGGCCGCATAACTTTTAAAACCCCCTGCACCACACTTGGTCTGCAGGGTAGTTTCAGCATATGGCACGGGCCGCCTCCCGAAGAACAGAACTTTAGTTAAAATCAGTCGCTCCGGCACTGACACCATCCTGTAAGGGAACTTTGAGCGAATTTAGCTGCGGTCCGCGCTCCACTACCGTGGACGCGAACACTGCCTCGATACGTAGATATACGGGATTGGCCACCTCCAATCACCCTCACCCCTCGTTTGAGTAACCAGGCTCAGAAACGCCTAGAGCCACGCTAATATGGAATATTTAGTGACTTTGTACGACGCCTTGAAAGCGAGCATTTTCTTTTGTAAACTTGTGCAACGTCCCATCACGTAACATTTTTTGTAAACTTGTGCCACGTCTTATTACGTAACTTTCAGACTAACTTTGTGTAATTGTGTAACTTCTGTATTGTGTGACGTCACCCTCTGTACGACGTGGTGTGTAATCAACGGTATTACACCAAACCCACAGTCGCATGAATAAACGACGCACGTCATTTGTTGCACTACTTCAGCGCCTAATCAATTAACCATACGAATCCCAATCACCACAAAGTAGGGAATTCCTCATATCCCACGCAACACCGCCGACGGTCCTAGTGGGCCATGCAGGGCAACCGACCCCACGACCCACCTACCGACTAGAAACAGAGCTATTCTGGCGCCCACCCGGAAACACTACATCGACAACAGCCATTCCCGCTAGGAGCCGCACCGGGACTCGAGCCCGAGACCCCGGACGACGGCATAGTTACTACATAAGTTTATCCTGTGACATCTGACCAGTCGGATAGGTCATGAAATTTCATTGGCTGCAGTTATCAATAAGATTTTAAATGCGAAACGATTTCGCACAGTCGTGTGCACAGTCGTGCGCATGGCATGCTATGCACTCGCTTATGTTTTTTTTTTTTTTAATATAGGCATGAAATAATGTTTTCTCTGGAAAAGCAGATTATACGACAGTATGATGGATGAAAAGTTTATTAGAGGAAATTTGCACTACCTATATAAAAAAAACACCTGATTGTGATCTTCATTATTTTATGATTTTTGTAATTACTATTCTTACAGGTTTATTATTATTTTTAGCTATTGTATGGGTCAATTACATATGTTCAAAAACAGGACTTTAAGGCCTTGTATAACATTGTCAAAAATTTGTCTCCAAATATATTTCACAATGGTGACGGAGGGACAGAAATGGCCGGAAAATGGCGTCCAATTTTCTACATCAAATAAATTTAAAAAGGTAACCCATTATTGTTTTTAATTGACGTCGTCCAGCCGAAGGCCACCCAAAGCTCGACCTACACCCGCCAGTATCCGACCCTGCTAATGGAATGCACCCCTAGCCATGGCCCACCCGAGTCAGGCAAACCCCCGATGCCAAGGTAGAACCAAGGGCCGTGTCTAATTAATTAAACACCTCGACCTCAGTTCATTAACAATCAAACATCAATTAATAGTAACTCCAATATTAATTAAAAACCCCACCCAAGGAAAGTGCGACGCAGGAGTGCCCGAGTCACTCACGTGTGAACTTACCATAATAAGTTTGTGAGTGCCTCCTTTGCGGCCTTCAGCTTTTATTAATTATAGTGTTTTGTTAATGTAACCTCCCCATTTTTTATTTGTAACTAGCCACTAAAGCTGTCAGCAAGCAACGAACAGTCTCTGGTGTGACTCAACATTTAAACTTTAATTACATAAATTAATTAAGCATAATTATTAATGAGTATCTGCCAATCAGATTAATTAGAAATAATTAATGTAGGTATGAATTTAGAGTTGCTCTCAGCTTCTAATTATTAAAATAATTTCCGAATAATGGAACTTTAGCTACTTTGGCGCGAGAGAACGCTGAGTCCTTCCCTCGCGCCAAGGGCAAATGGCAGTACCGAGCGACTCGCGGACCGGGGTGGATGTGCATTCCACGGGGAGCCATCATACTTTGTCAGAGTTTAACTCCAAAATCGTTTGATTAATGGAAAAGCACTACACACAACAGTAAAAAAATCATACCCTTTTTGTTTAATTATAGTACTTAGTATTAGTGTATTAAGGTAGATTTTCAGGTTTTCAAAGGCTAACCACATTATTTAATTTTTTTTATACACTAAGTACTATATGTAGTCACAGAAAATGAGGGTATTACAATTAATGTTATTAGTAATATGTAAATGGGAATTCTGGAGCAATGCATTTCTTATGGCACTACAGATTGATGACTTGATGGCATGTTGACTTGTCATTCGTAAATTGGCCATTTTAGGGAGTGTTCGCCTCTCGATATGTATGATCGGAAGCTCTTCAACCAATTTCAGTAACATTCTTTATATATATATATATATATATATATATATATATATATATATATACACACACACACACACACACACACACACTATCCTGCCTGATGTTTCGCTAGTTGTATTATTGTCGCTTGCAAGACATACTACTGTCGTCGCGGATATATATAATCTTACTATCTCAGTCCTGTGAATCTCGACAATCAACCTCAGCTCATCTAATTTGCTTAATGCATTCCTGCAATTAGCCACCATTATGTTTGCACATGTCCTTGTATGTCTCCATCTGTTCCTAAATATGCACTCCCCCTCTAGTTTCCGTGCTTCTACGGTTTTTAATCTCCTTCCTTAATATCCTATTAGCATCACTTTCCCTTACCTCTTCCATTTCTACTGTTATCTTTGCTCTGTTGTTGTCATCCCCATACTTCTAGTTTCCCTGCACCGCCGTTTCTGTTTTTAATCGCTCTTCCAGCACCTGTGTTAGTAATTCCACACCGTTCCTTTTAAGGTAGACCTTGTTCCTTGTCATATGATGCATTTGTAAAAATGGTTCCTCGCACTTACAAAAGTAACATCCTATATCTGGTATTGCGTCCTCCTAGTTTTCTTTGCAGACTTAGATTTCTAATTGGATTCCCCTTCTAGATAATATCCTTTTTACCATTTTGTCTCCCTTGGTCATACATTTAATTCCATTAAAATTCTTTTTATGTCATCTTTAAATTACCTCAGCTTTCCTCTCTTGTGAGATCATCTGTACTCAAATATACTTATACCTTTTCCACACAATTCAACTTGCTCACCCTGACCTGCACATCTGCAATCATATTACCGCCCCTGTTTGCTTTACATCCTCAAATACTTTAGCATCTAGTCCCCGAACACAGCTACCATTCCTTTTTCCAACATAGTTCTCCTTAATGTGTTCATCCAGCGCAGTTATGTGTTTTCCTTTAAAACCGTTTTTTTAAATACCATTGCAAATTTTCCTCAAAAATATTTTAAGGCAGTTAAAATATACAACACTTCTGTTTTTCTTTTCTTATAAATACCGCCAATTTGAAATTACAAAAAAAAAAAAAAAACTTAGAAGATACACGAAAGTAGAATATACCTCTATGATGATTCAGACGTTTAGCTCTCATGTCTGTGAATTGTAATGCATGCGATAAAAAAAAAATGATATGTCATTAGCTCGGTAAAGTTCTATATTGTATATACCAACACCAACACCGGAAACAAGATGGCGCAGGGTGATGGGCAGAGAAAAATACTACCGCAACCAAAAACATCACAGCAAAATGATAAAAAAAAATAAAAAAACAATGGCAAATCATTTAATAAACACGTAGTATTATTACTAAAACACGCAACCATTTTTTATTAAAATAATTAATAGATAATGGTCAACCTAAATAAAAAATCTTGCAAATAAAATCTTATAAATATATTAATTCATGGGAATAAAATTACCTAAGGATTATCCGAACATAACACATGATTCCAATGTTAGCTAAAGGTATCCTTTACAATTTGTACCATCCACAATTTTAAGCTGGGCCGTGAGATCTTCTGTATATACTTTTACCAACAAAAAAGTGCGCCGAATGACTGAACTAACCTGCGCGAAATGTGCTCGAATTAAAGATTTTTTTCCTTCATTCTCAATCTAAAAAAAAAAAGTTTCAAATAAGCATATGAAAGTGAAGGTTCTACCCAGCAATAAACCAGAAAATATTTAAGTTTGAAAAATAAGTACTTAAAAAACTCTAGCTAAACATGGACCATTGCATTCCAAATTTTTATTATAAATTTTAATTCATAGGGATCAAACTAAGGATTGTCCGAACATAACACATGATTCCAATGTAAGCTAAATGTATCCTTTACAATTTGTACAATCCACAATTTTAAGCTGGGCCGTGAGATATTCTGTATATACTTTTACCAACAAAAAAGTGTGCCGAATGACTGAAGTAGCCTGCGCGAATTGTGTTTGAATAAAATAATTTTTTTCTTCATTCTCAACCGAGAAAGAAATGTTTTACAATACGTATAAAAATTTAAAAGTTCTACACAACAATAAACAAGATAATATTTTAGTTTTAAAAATAAGTACTTAAAAAAAACACTTATTGAACATGGACCATTGCAGCGAGTTTTTTATTAAAATTTTAATTCATAGGGATCAAACTAAGGATTGTCCGAACATAACACATGATTCCAATGTTAGCTAAAGGTATCCTTTACAATTTGTACCATCCAAAATTTTAAGCTGGGCCGTGAGATATTCTGTATATACTTTTACCAACAAAAAAGTGCGCCGAATGTAGAAGTAGCCTGCACGAAATGTGCACGAATTAAATATTTTTTTCCTTCATTTTCAATCTAAAAAAAAAATTTCAAATAAGCATACGAAAGTGAAGGTTCTACTCAGCAATAAACCAGAAAATATTTATATTTGAAAAATAAGTTCTTAAAAAAACACTAGCTAAACATGGACCACGACAGCCAAATATTTATGATAAATTTTAATTCATAGGGATCAAACTAAGGATTGTCCGAACATAACACATGATTCCAATGTTAGCTAAATGTATCCTTTACAATTTGTACCATCCACAATTTTAAGCTGGGCCGTGAGATATTCTGTATATACTTTTACCAACAAAAAAGTGCGCCGAATGACTGAAGTAGCCTGCGCGAAATGTGTTCCAAAACAATATTTTTTTTTCTTCATTCTCAACCGAGAAAGAAATGTTTTACAATACGTTTACCAATTTGAAAGTTCTACTCAACAATAAACAAGATAATATTTTAGTTTTAAGAATAACTACTTAAAAAAAAACAGTTTTTGAACATGGACCACTGCAGCGAGATTTTTATTATAAATTTTAATTCATAGGGATCAAACTAAGGATTGTCCGAACATAACACATGATTCCAATGTTAGCTAAAGGTATCCTTTACAATTTGTACTATCCACAATTTTAAGCTGGGCCGTGAGATCTTCTGTATATACTTTTACCAACAAAAAAGTGCGCCGAATGACTGAAGTAGACTGCGCGAAATGTGCTCGAATTAAAGATTTTTTTCCTTCATTCTCAATCTAAAAAAAAAAAATATTTCAATTAAGCATACGAAAGTGAAGGTTCTACTCAGCAATAAACCAGAAAATATTTAAGTTCGAAAAATAAGTACTTAAAAAAACTCTAGCTAAACATCGACCATTGCATTCCAAATTTTTATGATAAATTTTAATTCATAGGGATCAAACTAAGGATTGTCCGAACATAACACAATATTCCAATGTAAGCTAAAGGTATCCTTTACAATTTGTACCATCCACAATTTTAAGCTGGGCCGTGAGATCTTCTGTATATACTTTTACCAACAAAAAAGTGCGCCGAATGTAGAAGTAGCCTGCGCGAAAAATGCTCGAATTAAATATTTTTTTCCTTCATTTTCAATCTAAAAAAAAATTTCAAATAAGCATACGAAAGTGAAGGTTCTACTCAGCAATAAACCAGAAAATATTTATGTTTGAAAAATAAGTTCTTAAAAAAACACTAGCTAAACATGGACCACGACAGCCAAATATTTATGATAAATTTTAATTCATAGGGATCAAACTAAGGATTGTCCGAACATAACACATGATTCCAATGTTAGCTAAATGTATCCTTTACAATTTGTACCATCCACAATTTTAAGCTGGGCCGTGAGATATTCTGTATATACTTTTACCAACAAAAAAGTGCGCCGAATGTAGAAGTAGCCTGCGCGAAAAATGCTCGAATTAAATATTTTTTTCCTTCATTTTCAATCTAAAAAAAAATTTCAAATAAGCATACGAAAGTGAAGGTTCTACTCAGCAATAAACCAGAAAATATTTATGTTTGAAAAATAAGTTCTTAAAAAAACACTAGCTAAACATGGACCACGACAGCCAAATATTTATGATAAATTTTAATTCATAGGGATCAAACTAAGGATTGTCCGAACATAACACATGATTACAATGTTAGCTAAATGTATCCTTTACAATTTGTACAATCCACAATTTTAAGCTGGGCCGTGAGATATTCTGTATATACTTTTACCAACAAAAAAGTGCGCCGAATGATTGAAGTAGCCTGCGCGAAATGTGTTCCAAAAAAAAATTTTTTTTTCTTCATTCTCAACCGAGAAAGAAATGTTTTACAATACGTTTACCAATTTGAAAGTTCTACTCAACAATAAACAAGATAATATTTTTTTTGTTTTAAGAATAACTACTTAAAAAAAACACTTTTTGAACATGGACCACTGCAGCGAGATTTTTATTATAAATTTTAATTCATAGGGATCAAACTAAGGATTGTCCGAACATAACACGTGATTCCAATGTTAGCTAAAGGTATCCTTTACAATTTGTACCATCCACAATTTTAAGCTGGGCCGTGAGATCTTCTGTATATACTTTTACCAACAAAAAAGTGCGCCGAATGACTGAAGTAGCCTGCGCGAAATGTGTTCGAAAAAAATATTTTTTTTCTTCATTTTCAACCGAGAAAGAAATGTTTTACAATACGTTTACCAATTTGAAAGTTCTGCTCAACAATAAACAAGATAATATTTTAGTTTTAAGAATAACTACTTAAAAAAAAAAAAAAACACTTTTTGAACATGGACCACTGCAGCGAGATTTTCATTATAAATTTTAATTCATAGGGATCAAACTAAGGATTGTCCGAACATAACACATAATTCCAATGTTAGCTAAAGGTATCCTTTACAATTTTTACCATCCACAATTTTAAGCTGGGCCGTGAGATCTTCTGTATATACTTTTACCAACAAAAAAGTGCGCCGAATGTAGAAGTAGCCTGCGCGAAATGTGCTCGAATTAAATATTTTTTTCCTTCATTTTCAATCTAAAAAAAAATTTCAAATAAGCATATGAAAGTGAAGGTTCTACTCAGCAATAAACCAGAAAATATTAATGTTTGAAAAATAAGTTCTTAAATAAACACTAGCTAAACATGGACCACGACAGCCAAATATTTATGATAAATGTTAATTCATAGGGATCAAACTAAGGATTGTCCGAACATAACACATGATTCCAATGTTAGCTAAAGGTATTCTTTACAATTTATACCATCCACAAATATTAGCTAGGCCGTGAGATCTTTTGTATATACTTTTACCAACAAAAAAGTGCGCCAAATGACTGAAGTAGCCTGCGCGAAATGGGCTTGAATAAAATAATTTTTTTCTTCATTCTCAATCGAGAAAGAAATGTTTTACAATAAGTATACAATATTGAAGGTTCTACTCAGCAATTAACCAGAAACTATTTAAGTTTGAAAAATAAGTACTTAAAAAAACGCTAACTAAACATGGACCACTGCAGCCAGATTTGTATTATACATTTTAATTCACAGGGATCAAACTAAGGATTGGCCACACATAACTTCTTATTCCAGCATTAGCCCAATGTTTTCTTTACAATTTGTACCATCCACATTTTTAATCTGGGCCGTGAGATATTCTGAATAAATAACTACAGCTGTTCTTTAGTATATTTCGTCACATTATAAGCAACGACATTTGTAAGACACAAAGTGTAATATTGAAAATCATTATAGTGTTGGACTTATATGTAACTATTTTTAGGAAACAACCGAAGTCATTAATGCAAGTTAATGATTCTAAATAAATAATTGCTTTCATAATAAGTATCTTTTTAAGCGAGTGGTTTTGAGAGTAAACTATTGTGCACAACCACTGAAAATAAACTGTAAAATAAACAGTGAATTTAACCTATTATTGTGCTATTAAATATTTTTTTTTATAACTTACGTCTTCTTTCAGACCTGTAAGATGTGAACTACGGTCACATCATTACCATGGACAGTTACTTGCCGTCGGAGTGATTCACTCAGTTTCTAGTGTGAGGCTAAGTTACATTGCACGAGCGTCGGTGGGTCTGGCTACGTGAGGCTTGTCATGTGACACCTAACGGCCGTGTTATAGCGACTGAGAAGACTGAGCGAGTATTGGAGATTGGAACCAGGTCTGCCAACTATCCACCTGCCTAGTGAGTCCCTACTCGCCTGAGGACCAAGGCGAGTACCACAACTTAAAGCGTCGTTTGCTGATCAGCAGTGGGTACCCTACACCCGGAGTCTAGGGAGAGGTTTGGAATTGGTACCGGGTCACCAGCGAGTAGCAGAGCCGCGAGCGAGTCGCAGTCCAGGCCGCTGGTTGTGGCTGATCCTGGGGTTGCGCCCAGGACCCAGATGAGGAGAGAGGACCAGGCACAAGCTCAGGCATTCCTGGACGAGATGAACAATCGCCTGGAGATGCGGCCATATCGCTGAGCCGCGTACCGAGAGGCAGTAGTACTGAGACGTGCAAAATACCCATTGCCCGCCCGAGTACCTATATTGGCGTCGACTGACTGGTCTCTTCGTGAACTAGCGAACTTAAAAAGGACTGAGGCTGCCTGTATTATTAGGACTGTTAGTGTTCAGAGGGCAGCCTGTCGTAATAATATATTAGTTATAAATGTAATTTTCATGTGGTTTATGTATTTTAATACTAGCTACACATTAGGTTTAATTAATAGCTCATCAAGGATGATTGCTCTTTAAGACCTGTTGTGTTTATCTTATGGCCAAGTTATGAGAGAGATTTGTCGTGGACTGGGAGCAGTGTATGGTTTTTGCCTACTCGTGCCTGAACTGAGTTTATTTTGTTACCAGAGTAGTGGCCAACGAGTCACCAGCAAACACGAGAGAAAGGGAATGCAGGCCATGTTGGAAATTATGTTTAAATTGTTTGTATTGTCATGGTTGAAATAATAACTAGCTCGAGTCCATTCTGTTGTGAGTGGCCGAAGCGCTGGCACTTGCTGCACTGCGTGTGGCACCGGACGCCTGTAGTCGTCCACTCTTATGAGCCGCCTGCGAGCTCGCGTAGGGTGCGGATGCGCTCAGGATCGCAGGCCTGAGGCGCCCTCGCTCTTCTGCCTGGTCCCGCGGTTTGCCAGAAACCACAATTTATAGACAGACAGTCGTAGGGCTGTGAATTCCTCCTGGAGGAAGTCGGTCGGGGTTTGTGCAGCACGAATCCCTCTGAAGGGGGCCCGAGTGTTGGGCGCCTTGACCGCGCGGTGATACTCGGCGATGGAGCCGTGACGGCCGCGGTTTTGGCACGTGTGCTTCTTTGAGCGCATGAAATCCCCGTGGGTACTGGTGCCCCTCGTCACTAGGGAGGGAGGGGGGCTGTCGGTCGTAGAGACCTCCCGACCGTGGTAACCGGCTGCTTGCTCGTGCTCAGCCCTGAAGGGGCCTGGCAGTCCGTCATTGTAGTCGCGTCACTCATTGTTCGTGCGACGGTCGCCTATTCACTCAGGGCCACCACTGACCTTCCCCCGGGGCTAGTTAACTGCTAGTTAGACTAGGCTACAGGAAAGCTATATCCCTAGAAACAAAAGTTTGTGAAAACTTTGCCCAAAGATGAATTTTTGCACAGTGGTAGAGTCAACTATGCTAAATATATACCGAATGTTTACCGCTGTAGTCATTTAGAGTATCACCGAAAACGTGCAGTTACGTCCTAGATGACAGCGACTCACAACAGTCCATTAAAATGTTTCTTATTTACGCAGTTTTTAACATAGCCTCTCCATAAATGCATCAAAATAATCTAGAAGCACTATTTCACACATTTATATTAAAACATGTGCCAAATATTAGTATAAAAGGTATGATAGAAATCGATAAAGTAATAAAAAAAGTGTTTTTTTCTTTATCTCAGTCAATGACATAAAAATATGAATCACATTAAAATAAAGGGTCCGATGTAATAATTACCTTGAAAAATGTTCGTGCATATTTCGTAAGCTAAAATGTGACATATATCTGAAGAGGCTTGAGTAATTGATTAAATCGCTAGAACGATCCGAGTGTAGCAGTGTTGAGTACCTACGTATTGCGACAGTGCTACAGCTGCAAAGGCTGGGGTGACTTTCGCTCCCATGAAATCGAGGTTTTGTAACCTATGAAATATTCACCCCAAACTGAGATTTGGTACCGTTGTAATATCATCTTTTTCTAGTTACATGTTAAATTAACCTCCGCAAACCTTGTGCTTTACACCAAAAACGTAAAGTGAAACTTTGAATAATAGCTTCTTGAGTGCTCCACAATATTGCATTCCGTAAACGTTATTACTGTAGTGAACCAAACAAAATTTATCTAAATATATTATTCAACGTGATATAATTGAAAAATGTTTCATATTATGAAATATAATTATCAAATGAATGAAAATACAGATAACATAAACCTGAATGGACCGACTTAAAAGACGTTAGAAAAGATTGTTGCATGATTCTTAAGCATTAAAATGGTATATTGCTCTGACTCAATTGATCTGACCAGTGAAAGGTTCCGAGCGACGTAGTGTGTATTGTACTGCGGGAACCTAAAGTTGCTCGGGTTGGGGCAAATTTCGGTCTTAGGAAACTAAGGTTTTTAATGTAAGAAAAAAAATATATATATAAAAGCTGTCTTTTTCAACAGTGGTAGAATCAACATTTTTTTGTAACATATCAAAAGTTTTCTGCTGCAAACCTTGTGCATCACACAGAAAACGTGCAGTTATGTCGTGCTTAGATGTTGCGAAGGCCCTGCGTCGCATTAAAAGTGATGCGGTTTGTAATGACAAAATATCCATTAAAATGCTGGATATAATGTCACCATTTGTTGTATCTGTTATGGAGCACATTTTTAATGCAACACTTACTACAGGTCAATATCCGACTATATGTAAGTACTCGTTTATAAAACCAATTCCAAAAATTAAATCTCCAGAAGAATCCAAAGACTTCCACCCTATAAGCATCCTACCTGCTGTTTCCAAAGCTCTTGAACACCTGGTGCATCAGCAAACTGCACATACCTATGAAAAGGAAATCTTTTAGATACTTTCCAGTCAGGTTTCAGACCTGGTCACAGTACCACTACTGCCCTAATTAATGCTATGGATAATATACGTCGTGTTATTGATAAGCGGGTACTAACGATTTTAACGCTGCTTGACCTCAGTAAAGCTTTTGATTCGGCAGACCATGCCCTATTACTAAGTAAAATTTCAGTTCTCTACAACTTCTCTCATAGAGTTTGGCTTGGTTCGAATCCCATCTTAACGTTCGTTGCCGATGTGTCGTCCTTGATAGTGAATTGTCCTGCTGGCTCCTTGTAATAGCGGGAGTTCCTCAGGGTTCGATTCTTGGTCCACTTTTATTTGCAATTTTTATTAATGACTTACCTAAATGCCTCATTACTTGCCAATATCACATGTACACAGATGATGTTTAGATGTTCAGATTTATCTTCATACCAAAGCAACTGATATTAATCAGTCGATTAGTTTTGTATATTATGATATTGCTTCTATTTTTGAGATGGGTAAGTGCCAATAAACTCATGTTGAATATTGACAAAACACAGGCCATAATAATCGACTCTGCTCTCATGATATCCAAAGTAACTTCTTTAAACGTAATAACTTGACGCTTGGAGGAATACATATTCAGTTCTCTAAGGTTGTGAGAAACCTGGGAGTTATGATAAATTCAACTTTAACCTGGTAATGCAAATTAGCAAGAAAATCGAGATCTCCGTGCATTGCTTATGATGCTTATAAATTTTTTCTCCCCCCCCCCTCCCAGCATTAAAACCATCCTTATTCAATTCTTAATTATGTCGCACTTTGATTACTGCGATGTTTTGTTTCCTGATTTGACTGATAAATTAGCAAAACGACTTCAGAATCTCCAGAACTCCTGTGTAAGATTAATTTTTGACGTGAAAACGTCTAATAAATCGATGAACGCCGGTTGCACGCACGAAAAAGTGTCCCGTAACGCACATTGTCCCACTACTATGTGTCCCGTTACGCTCATTGTACGCTTGCGCCGCATCTCTCTTCCACTCGATTGAAACAACCATCGATTTGACTTTTCAATCATGTTTTAGTCGTTTGAATTATTATTATTATGTAATTTAACGATCGTCCACCGATTTTCAGCACAATTGGTACGGTTATTTAAAAGTAATATTGAATTTTCAAATACGTTTTTGTACGAATAATGGTGTTTTACAGTTACACATAATAATTCAAATCACACCCGGGATCTTTTGCACAAGGTTTAAAAAATATTGTAACACATTATAAATAAGTTTGGTGTATTTGGGATGCGTATTTGTTATAAAATCGTATTATAAAAAAGAAATTAAATTATTCCCCTACGGTGCTGTCATCTACGGTGACGGACGCGAACAGAACGAATCGCGCTATCTATCCTCTTTTGTACGAACAATGGTGTTTTACAGTTAAACATAATAATTCAAACTAAACCCGGGATATTTTGCACAATGTTTTAAAAAATATTGTGATACATTATAAATACGTTTGGTGTATTTGGGATGCGTATTTGTTATAAAATCGTATTATAAAAACGAAATAATATTATTCCCCTACGGTGCTGTCATCTACGGTGACGGACGCGAACCGAACTAATCGTGCTATCTGCCCGCTTCCGCGGTAACCAGGCACTCGTTAATACATATTTTCCTTTGTTTATCGCGAGGAGCGTTATTATTAATGAATTATAAATAAAATTTCATGCCCGGGGCCACAATTGCATATCATTTTGAGCAATGGAAGACATAAAAACGTAAAATATTCTCGACGAATTTTAATTTCGGCCCCAGCGCTCCACGAGTGTCTGGGTTGGAGATTAAAGCCGAAATTCTTTCTTAAATTTACTAATACTTATTTTATTAACTGCTAGGGCATTTTTATTAAATTCTACCTTTAATTTCACGACGAACAAACTTCGTCGTTAAATGTGTAATTGCGAAAAAGCGTAAAACATTCTAGACGATCTTGAAGTTAAATAGCAAACATGTATAAAAGTTATAGTTAAAATAATCTATTCGGTAAAGTAATAAACATATTTGAATTAATGAGTGCAAATAAAAGTAAATTTATCAATTAAATTGTAGATTTCATTTCACTCCTTCTTTGTATCCATACCAAAAAGTGATAATTCAATAAAAATTATTCAATTTTATTCATAAAAGTATGCAATAATTTCATCAATGTTTTTTTATGACGTTGTCACGTTAAACTATCGTCCGTAAACCGACTTTACTAACAACCAATTTTTTTAACCTAAAATCACGAGACCATATAACTCAGTACTATAAGAAGTTGAAATAGTTTAGACTCACACAGGGGCGTGATATGCACATGCTGATTCTTGCTTAAAATACACTGCGGCTGGGATACCCTCAATATCTGTCGGCCAATTTAAATTATCTCCACAGCTACCATAACCGTGAGACACGATCCCGTACATTCAACCAAATGTTTATCAGGATCTTAAATTTTTGTCGTTCAATTCTCTAAAGTTTGTTTTCGATCTGTATCAAGCCTTCATTATAAACATCAAAATCTTGACCTTGTTGTTGGGCTATGTGTCTGATATCTTGACACAAATCGTCTTTAAAAGTGTCCCATAAGTTGAGAGGTTCCGAGGGGAAACAAAATAAAAATATCACCACAAACAATTCTCTCAGCTTTAACGGACATTGAGAAATCGAAGCTTCTCTCAAAGTTATTTCCCATTGGTTATCATTTTCCAGCAAACATCTATCTTGGCAAGCGGCTTTGTAAGTTTCTTTTACAATTCCATCAACTGTTTTTAAGTCCTTAAACGATGTTGGGCTGAGATAAAAACATTCTGACTGGGAAGGATGAATGCTGTACACTCTTCCCAATGCCGCATCTTTTTTTTATGCCGGGGTGTCCAACTACGTCTTGGCCACGTTTCCTTCTAGAAAATTTATTGTTAGCCCATGTATAGTAATGAGGGACTTCGTGATAGAGTAGTGTTTTAGCAAATCCGTCATTACTGCACAGGTCAAAAAACGCAGAGAGTGTCGTTTTTGGTGGATTTTACACTATATTTTGCATGTTTTCAATGCGGCAGTCCTTTTTTTTTTTTGCCACTCTACAGTAAGCATATAACATTTGACCGGCCCAAAAATCGCGTCTTTTGTGATTATTTTTATGAGGTTTTTTTTTTTTCATTTTTAAGTGAAACACTTGAGCGATGATGTCATGCCGTTCGAAAGATCGCTGACCGGAAAAAAGTTCATAATTGCGCACATATATGTCATAGCATCTTGCGTCTTTTCGTGGAGATACCTCGGAGACCCAGTAAATGATGACGGTAAGATGACATGCTGACCTATATTGGCGGCATTTACGCTTGCGTCTTGGTTCAAAGCATCCCTCAAATGAATATGGTCATCTGCTCTAAGCTTTTGTTGGTTTCGGCAAATAAAATTTAACCTTTCTGAAATCATCTTCGCCATCATATCCACACAATACTGATTAAACAAATCTTTGTAATAATGCAGTGTGCTAAAACAGTTGGTCCTAATCATTAAACGATAGGCATAATATTGAATACATGACACCGTCTTATTTTGTAAGGCATTCTGCTGAGGAATAGTCACATAATATATGTCGTCTCCTGATTCAAATATTAGTGGATATTGTAACGGATCGTAAGCGCGGTCCAATTCCGACACTCGTTTCAGTTGTCCGTCTCTACCATGCAGTACAATATCCCTGGGTCCTTTATCTTCGTCGACCAATAGAACGGCCACTTCATTTATGGAAGGAGCGTTATATCTGCCCTGGTATTCTGCCAGAGGTGTGCGATCAGAGTGAATGATTAATTTTAAACTTTCAGGGTTGTTAAATTCGATACTATGTTTATAACTTCGTATGTACATGTTGTGGCTATTTAATACGGTCTGCAGTTCGTTAATCAAATCTATTTTTAGCATAGGGGCCATGTTTTATCGCAATGATAGTTGGTCAGCTTCTGAAATAAAATATATTTGCAGAAATTGAGGGCTTTGTCCTGCTGGTGGTAAGAGGCTACCTATAAGATGATAGACTTGCCCTTCTACCTTAAAGGTGGGCATAAAATTTCCCTCTCTAATTTCTTTCGCCCCAAACGAAGTCATCTGAAAAAGGCTATTGTATCTACGTGCATTATTTAAAAAAATGCGCGGAATATGTGTGATTATTAGTCAAAAGGCTTTTTATTGGTTCTGGTGGCTCTTTAATATTAGAAAGAATAACTTTCCCAGACGCGCAGCATATACCGCTCGCTTAATCATTCCATTTTTTAGAAAAACATTTAGGACAAACCTTATTCATTGCTCCGATTTGGATGCTGTTCTGAGAGCATAATCAATATGTGGATCGTAACTGAATGCTGATATATTAGTATGAGCTAAAATTATATTACGCATTCTAGTTGTTAACGATTGTTGTCTTTCTCACTGTGCAATAAGTCGCTGCGAGTGTTCGGCACTCGATTGTCGTTCGTATAGTTGGAACGATCTGGCATTTTGTGCTGTAAGACGAAGCGAACGTTCGGTGCTAGATTCCCTCGCGCGTGCTTGTGACATTCTGTCACTATTTTGAGCAAGGCGTTGCGAACTTTCGGCGCTAGATTCCCTTGTACGTGCTTGTGACATTCTGTCACTATTTTGAACAAGGCGTAGCGAACGTTTGGCGCTAGATTCTGTGGCCCGCGATTGCGAAGCATACGCTCTCTGATTTGCGAGACGATCTGAATTTTCAGAAGATGATTCTCCAATACGTCTTATTTTTGCTAATCTCGTTTGGGAGCAACTTTTAGATAGTTAAGACTTTTTTTCCTAGGCATTACGTTGAATTTTTTTAATCAGATAAAATAAGAATATAACTTTTGATAAATACTTACTATTGAAAAAGTGAGAGAATACTATATAAAATAAACAATAAAGCGTGAATAAACTATTTATAATTAGTTCTGAGAAAAACTTTTTAACTTGGAAAAAAATTTGCAATTAAAATAGTCAAAAAGTGTTGAATGTCGGTTACGTCCGCTGCGTAGCGAGCCGACCGCGCGACTGAGCCGCGCGGCTACCTATTTCATAGATGTGCCCGCCCCTCTCCCGCACCCCTGCGGTGCCTGGCTAGCCGCGCCTTTTCTGTATCTGTGACTTTTTAAATTCGTAATATATTTTGAATGGAATACACGATTTGAATAATTCAAAAAGTAATCTACAGGTATTGAAACAATTTTGAATACAAAATAATTTATTTGGATAAGGAATAATAAATAGGTATCAATAACATGCACAGTGCGACAGCGTTTATTTTTTCTATTTCTATGATTTATTAATTTCGCAACATCTATTGATTGGAATAGCCGATTTTAACAATTAAAAAAGTAATTTACAGGAATTGAAACAGTCTTGAAAACAATATGATTTATTTGGATAAGGAATTTAACAGAAGTATGAATAACATGGTCTAATTTTGGTCGGCATTTATATCAACTTTTAAAATGTAATAAGTGGTTATTGTGTCATAACTATAATAGTTGGACATATAGTATCGCAAAGTTTTTTTGTGGTTATTGATATGTTCTTTAATATTGTATAGGACATACTTTTGTTCTATCATCAATAGTTTCCGCAGCGCATGCGATATAAGATGTTTTATGGCATTTTTTTTACACATTGGATTACGTTACTAAAGTTTTAGTAAAGATTCCTTCCTTATCTTTTCTAGCAATAAATATAGCCTATGTTACTCAGGGTGATTGTAGCTTTCTAATAGTGAAAAAATTTTAGAAATCGGCACAGTAGTTTTTGAGTTTATTCATTACAAACCTACACACACAAAAAAATACAAATCTTTCCTGTTTATAATATTAGTGTAGATATGTAATGATGATGTAGAGAAATGTAAATGTTTAGGCGTATTCCCTTAACTTTGCCATCAACAAAGTCGATAAATAAAATAAATAAATAGCAGCTCCTTGCAGTGCTCCACAAACATGAATCCTACAAACTTGTTTTTGTTGTATCATTTAAGTTAACAAATAAAAAAATTTCACAACACATTTTCTACATGTGATAGTATAGAAGTAATATATATATATATATACTATGAAAAATAAGCAAGATGAAACAACACAAATTTCGAAATAATGTTTTTACCGAATTTCTGGAATAAAATAAAAATTATATAAACTACAGAAACTTAAAAGACCATAGGTAAAAGTCTTTTAAATTTAGTTTCTGCATATTGATTAATCTTTTTAATTGTATATATTTAGGAGTCTACAGTAATCGATTTGATAGCTAGAGCATTCGGAGTGTCGCAATGTGTACTGCTCTGGGATCCATGGCAAGTCGTTTGGGTAGGAGCATTTTAATCACAGGTAACAAAGATATAAATAATCAGGTCAAATTCGCTAGTAAAAAGCTTTAATTAACTAATGTAAGTACATAGATGCAAAAGTTTAGTTTATTTTATAATATTACCTCAGAATAAAAATATTTACTTATAAGAAATACAAACCTTAATTGGCGCTCTGAAAACTATTGTATTTGTTTCTAATAGAACAAGTAGCCTGGATAAAATATAAATAGAATACTTTTTAAAGTGATATACATAGTTTTATTTCTGTCACTTGCGTCGTAGCTTGGCGTTGTTTAGACATTTCAATTTCTGTTATCTTTGTTTCCATGTTCCATGTATCACAATTGTGTGCATATTGAGTGTATTATTCATGGACAAAACACATTAAAATTACATTTTAAATCATACATGAAGTGTACTTTAAAGCGGAACCTTAAACATTTGCACAATGTATGTTTTTAAGTGAATATCTTACATGATATTCCAAGAATTTAAATTTTATACAATAGTGCATTTAATGACAATCAATCAAACATGCAACCTTTTATTTTCAGTGCTTAATTGTGTCGATGATTCTATAAAATTTACGGAGTGTTAAACAGCGCATTGAAAATAAACATTTGAGTTAGCTCAACAAATTATAACATCCAAAAAAATTCAAATATAAGAACCTTATATTTATATGTTGTGTGTTTATTAAGCAACTGATCTGAGCCACTTCACCGCCTTGCGTTCGAATATGTGCCGGAAATAGGCTATTCGTCACATGCCCTAATTGTCATCGACAATATAGAAAAATAATGCCAACACTGTAATGCATTTAAATACAAAGGTGAATCGGCCAGTCGTTGCTGCGCATCACCATTCGCCACCAGAACCATCGATAACTTTATTGGCTGGAGCCACATCTCAATGAAAATTGTTTTCGCGTAAAATTCGTTAATTCAATTCTTGCTTCCAAATGACATCATTTAGAGCAACATAAATCGTTCAGAATGAGGATGGTCGTAATTTTGAATCGACATTTAAGATTAAGGACTAAGTGTATCAAAAAATTGGTTATTTGTTCTCAATGCCTGATGGCCATCCAAAGGTTTCGCAAATCTACTTCAGGGCGATGAGGAGGAACAAATAAACACACGCTGTCAATACAACCACATCGAGCAGATGGACGAGCGAGAAATAGTGGCGAATTTGGAAATGTTGCGTGTTCAAGGGTTGGCAACCATCAGGTTTGTTCGTTCCTCAGAGATATACTAAAAATATTGTTCATCAAATCGCATTAAGATACAAAAAACTTTATTCCTGTTAATATTATGACTTTAACACAAATTTAAATTTTTTTGGTCATTAACAAAAAAAATAAATGCCATAAAATTTATTTGAGTTTTTCTATCTTGCTATTATTTAAGACAGATTTAAGTTTGTTCTCAACTAGGGGCGTAGCCAGGGGGGTGGGGTTAAGGGGTTATAACCCCCCCCCCCCTTAGCCCCAATTATTTTTTTCTTAACTGAAAGCAGGTTAGCTAAAAGCCTGGGTGTCTTACTGCTATCACCGGCCACTGCACTGGAGGGGAAGAGTAAGCTAGCCCTACCGATTCTCCTTCCCTTCCCCTACCCCTGGCACAGGCAGAAGCTATAAGGTTGTGACGCCGTGACGGGTCCCAAGTGTTCAAATATCTTACACCTACTGTATTTAACCAGCGCGGTAATTATAAGCAGGTGTTGACTGGGCTTCTAAAAGTGTAAGGATCGCTGTGTGTGTATAGAATTGAGACGACGACATGGTGTCATGTAACTCTTCAAGCTAAAGCTAATTGTTTCCAGGAATAGATCAGTTCTGCCGAAACCCAATCCTTTTGACGTGACGTCTAATAAATCGATGAACGCCGGCTGCACGCACGAAAGTGTCCCGTTACACTGTGTCCCGTTACGCTCATTGTACGCTTGCGCCGCATCTATCTCTCTTCCACTCGATTGGAACAACCATCGATTTGACTTTTTCGAGGCACATTTAACTTGAAACACTCTCATTCGTTTCTTACTTTTCCTATCATCGTCCTATCATTAACAGAATAACACAGATTGGAAGAAGTTAAATAGCAAATATGTATAAAAATAGTTAAAATAATCTCTTCGTTAAAGTAATAAACATATTTGAATTAATGAGTGCAAATAAAAGTACATTTATCAATTAAATTGTAGATTTAATTTCACTCCTTCTTTGTATCCATACAAAATAGTGATAATTCAATAAAAATGATTCAATTTTATTCATAAAAGTATGCAATCATTTCATCAATGTTTTGTTATGACGTTGTCACGTTAATTTATCGTCCGTAAACCGACATTACAGACAACCAATTTTTTTATTCACTTTTTTTTTGTACTGTTGAGCTTCGAGCATGATTTATGATTTTAAGTAGACGTAAACAAGACACTGGGATTGATAAAAAATAACTTTAATTAATTTCTTACTTCATCACTAAAAAAAATTTTTATAAAAAAATTAATAATATTTTTACTATTTCAATATTTTATGTTAAGTACCGAAAACTGCTAAAATAGCACTATTTTACACCTTAAAATCCACATTTTTTCCGGGGGTGGGTGGACCCCCGGACTCCCTCGTTTTAATAGGGGGGGGGGGACCATGCTTCTCAACCCCCCCCCCCCAAACACAAATCCTGGCTACGCCACTGTACTCAACACATTTATGTTTATAGTATACACGTAATTGATAGGTCAAGTTGCAATATCTGTACGCGTGGTGGTGTCAGGTATTACATTTGTGTTTACATTTTTTTCCACTAAAATACTACAAAACGATTTGTTTGTGTGTGTGTGCGCGTGTTTGTGTGTGTGTATATATATATATATACACACACACTACTATTGCTTTGAGGCGCAGGTTGGTTACGGGAACAGAAGGATGGTTCAGGAAGAAGAGTTGGACAGAGTAGAAAAGCTCTTCTAAGCAAAGGTGAGGAGCTTGGACTCTTTGGTCCGCATTTATTTTGGATGGCACTGATTTTTAGGGGGCGGTTTGCGCCGTTTCCCGCCATGCTGCCAGCCAGCACACATACTTAAACTAGAAATATCAGTAAGAATTGTAAATGTGTAGGAGATTATTCTTGGGCGCTTCGCCAGTTAGGGTCTCGGGGCCCCAAAAAGGGAAAAAAATCAGACTATAATTAGAGCCCCGCTGGGCCAAAGCACGACAGTATTTTTAGATGGCTGCGTCGGTGTTGGGCATTGTATGAGTCACTTAAAACTACGATTATACTTAATTAAACTTAATAGTATGAACTGCCAGCATACAACTGCAAGGACTGTGTTTTTGCGCTCCGCGTGCACGCGCGCGACTAGGCGGCTGGTGGGCAAGGAACGATTTCGGTCGCTTGTGTTTTTGTCACTCTACCATTCGGGTAATAAAACATGCGGGGAAGGTCGCAACAGTGTTGTTGGAAGGTTTGTCAGCAGGGGGCGGGGAAAGGACAAGCAAACCCGCTACTTCCGGGCAGCTGTCAAGGCAACTGACGGGCGGGTTAGATTTATTGCTCTAGGAGCAAAGAGGCTCTTGCCATAAAATCACTGTAAATTAAGAACGGCCAGTTAACAATTTTGAGCACCATAAACTTACTTCCCAAATCTTTCTCCCATTTACAAAAGAACAGCTTTTCTGCTGCTTTTGTCCTTGTAGCAGCCTGACGTGACGCCATGTCAAAAGCAGGCCAGTTTGTAAAGAAATGTTTAAACGAAAAGGTTTATTTTTACCAATAGGCCATATCTGAAAAATTGCCGATCATTACGATAACCGATAACGGGCCATCATTAGTTAGTATTTGGTGGAAATTCTATCAGAGAGGTCCTTACCAAAGTAAAGTCTTTGATGGCGATGTATTTTATTTTGTTTGTCGACTTTGTTGGTGGCGAATTTTCGGCGATGCGTCTTTTCTTACACATTAAACAACACTTAACCACATAGATGGCTACCAATAATAGCTCGTATCCATTAGGGTTCGAATCTTGTCAAACTGTTATTTTCTTTATTAATTAATGATTTA
Organism: Bacillus rossius redtenbacheri; assembly: GCF_032445375.1. Lineage (NCBI taxonomy): Eukaryota > Metazoa > Arthropoda > Insecta > Phasmatodea > Bacillidae > Bacillus > Bacillus rossius. The sequence continues at coordinate 29,789,103 of NC_086339.1, read as the reverse complement.
TATTAATTCCAATACTACAATCAAGCTGATGTACATGTATATTTTAATACTTAATCAATTCATATTGATTACTCAATTAGTAATGTTAAAGTCTTGCTTCCATTACTAAACGAACAAATGAAAAAAAAAACTTATGCTGTAAACAGAGAAACCCTAGGCTATATGAATTGGTTCCGCTTATATGATAAACAAAGGCTATCGCTTGAATGAGTTAAAATTAATTTCTCTACAGCGTTGAGAAAAACATTAAGTTCTGATAAAAACAGTCTTCACCTGGAAGGAGCAGATATTGCAAATTAGCATAATTACATTTCTCCCTTTATGGAAATGCAGCCCGGATCACCTTATTGTGTGTCGACAATATAAATTACCTACACAGTTATCATAGTAATTTCACACGAGCCACGAGTAACTCTATGCTAGCAATCCCCGTGTATTCTTCCAAACATATTGCAGCGACGAGAATCAGGCTCTGGTCCAGACTTCAATGCATTCGGAAAACTTAGCTATTCGCCTTAAATATATATTGTATGTATTTGTTCCCGGAAATCATATCACAAGTGCCGTCCGAACATGAAACGAAGTATGCAAAAAATGTATTATTATTTTGTGGGCTGCTTACAACGTGAATCTGTGTATGAATGTGCGTGTGATAACTAACTCTTATTAGCTTATTTAGGCAACGAGTGATTTCATACCCTTTGTTACATTTCAGTAGGTGTATGCATAACTATGATTTATTTTTTGATACATGTAAATTTGCTTCTTTAGTTAGATTTGTACATTGTCATCCATTCCATTTAAGACCGTATCCAAATTCAAGTGGGCAGTGGTGTAATTGTGTCCTCGCGTACAAAATTTGCCCATATGGAGTACTTGAATGATAAGGAAGGGATTAATTTTAAGCCTCTACACTACTAGCCAGCTACAAAGGAAATAAATTTCTATATTTTCAAAACTTAATTTTTTATGTTAGCACATATATGTGTAAAGATGGTAAAATGGTACACTCAATTGCAAACACATGAATGTATAAGAAAATTCTAAGTTTCTACAATCATTTCAAAAATTACATTTTAGGCCATGCATAAAATAGTTTTCACTCAATAATATATATGATAAATTAATCATTAAGAACTTTATGCTTGTTGAAAAAAGAAGCTGCTAGTGATTAAACGTGTATTATATTGCCTTAAATCTACAGTCAGATATCGTCGTCTAGGAGCGTATGACTGCGACACATGAAATATCAATATAAATTGAGACCGTGTCAGTCATTCGGCGTACATTATTGTTGGTAAAAGTATATATAGAAGATCTCACGGCCTAGCTAAAAATTAAGGATGGTACAAATTGTAAAGATAGCCTTGGGATAGCGATAGAATAAAGAGTTATGTGTGGAAAATACTTCGTTTGATCCATACAAATTAAAATTTAAAATAAAAATTTCGCTGCAGAGGTCCTTGTTAAGATAGTGTTTATTTTTTGTACTTATATTTGAAAACCAAATATTTTCTGGTTAAATGCTGAGTATAACCTTCACTTTTGTATGCTTATTGAAAAACAATTTTTTTCTCGATTGAGAATGAAGAAAAAATTATTCAATTGAAGCACTTTTCGCATCAGCTACTTCAGTCATTTGGCGCACTTTTTTGTTGGTAAAAGTATATACAGAAGATCTCACGACCCAGCTTAAAATTGTGGATGGTACAAAATGGAAAAAAAGCCTTGCGCTAACGCTGTAATAATAAGTAATGTGTGGACAATCCTTAGTTTGATCCCTATGAAATAAAATATATAATAAAAATCTGACTGCTGTGGTTGATGTTTACTTAGTTTTTTTATAAAGTACTTATTTTTCAAACTTAAATAATCTCTAGTTTTTTGCTGAGTAGAACATTCACTTTTGTATGCTTAATGAAAATAAACTGTTTACTTGACTGACAATAAAGAAAAAAAAAATTAAATTCAAGCATATTTTGTGCAGGCTACTTCAGTCATTCGGCGCACTTTTTTGTTGGTAAAAGTATATACAGAAGATCTCACGGCCCAGCTTAAAATTGTGGATGGAACAAATTGTAAAGGATACCATTAACTAACATTGGAATCATGTGTTATGTTCGGACAATCCTTAGTTTGATCCCTATGAATTAAAATTTATAATAAAAATCTCGCTGCAATGGTCCATGTTCAATAAGTGTTTTTTTAAGTACTTATTTTTAAAACTAAAATTTTATCTTGTTTATTGTTGAGTAGAACTTTAAAATTTGTATACGTATTGTAAAACATTTCTTTCTCGGTTGAGAATGAAGAAAATAATTATTTTATTCAAACACAATTCGCGCAGGCTACTTCAGTCATTCGGCACACTTTTTTGTTGGTAAAAGTATATACAGAAGATCTCACGGCCCAGCTTAAAATTGTGGATGGTACAAATTGTAAAGGATACCTTTAGATTTCATTGGAATAATGTGTTATGTTCGGAAAATCCTTAGTTTGATCCCTATGAATTAAAATTATTAATAAAAATCTCGCTGCAATGGTCCATGTTCAATAAGTGTTTTTTTTAAGTACTTATTTTTAAAACTAAAATATTATCTTGTGTATTGTTGAGTAGAACTTTCAAATTTGTATACGTATTGTAAAACATTGCTTTTTCGGTTGAGAATGAAGTAAAAAAATTATTTTATTCAAACACTATTCGCGCAGGCTACTTCAGTCATTCGGCACACTTTTTTGTTGGTAAAATTATATACAGAATATCTCACGGCCCAGCTTAAAATTGTGGATGGTACAAATTGTAAAGGATACATTTAGCTAACATTGGAATATTGTGTTATGTTCGGACAATCCTTAGTTTGATCCCTATGAATTAAAATTTATCATAAACATTTGGAATGCAATGGTCGAGGTTTAGCTAGAGTTTTTTTAAGTACTTAATTTACAAACTTAAATATTTTCTGGTTTGTTGCTGAGTAGAACCTTCACTTTCGTATGCTTATTAAAAATATATTTTTTTAGATTGAGAATGAATGGAAAAAATATTTAATCCGAGCACATTTCGCGCAGTCTACTTCAGTCATTCGGCGCACTTTTTTGTTGGTAAAAGTATATACAGAAGATCTCACGGCCCAGCTTAAAATTGTGTTTGGTACAAATTGTAAATAATAGCTTTAGCTAACATTGGAATCATGTGTTATGTTCGGACAATCCTTAGTTTCATCCCTATGAATTAAAATTTATCATAAATATTTGGCTGTCGTGGTCCATGTTCAGCTAGTGTTTTTTTAAGAACTTATTTTTCAAAAAATAATATTTTCCGGTTTATTGCTGAGTAGAACTTTCAATTTCGTATACTTATTGTAAAACATTTCTTTCTCTATTGAGAATGAAGAAAAAAATTATTTTATTCAAACCCATTTCGCGCAGGTTACTTCAGTTTTTCGGCACACTTTTTTGTTGGTAAAAGTATATACAGAAGATCTCACGGCCCAGCTTAAAATTGTGGATGGTAAAAATTGTAAAGAATACCTTTAGCTAACATTGGAATTATGTGTTATGTTCGGACAATCCTTAGTTTCATCCCTATGAATTAAAATTTATCATAAATATTTGGCTGTCGTGGTCCATGTTCAGCTAGTGTTTTTTTAAGAACTTATTTTTCAAACATAAATATTTTCTGGTTTATTGCTGAGTAGAACCTATACTTTCGTATGCTTATTTGAAATATTTTTTTTTATATTGAGAATGAAGGAAAAAAATATTTAATTCGAGCACATTTCGCGCAGTCTACTTCAGTCATTCGGCGCACTTTTTTGTTGGTAAAAGTATATACAGAAGATCTCACGGCCCAGCTTAAAATTGTGGATTGTACAAATTGTAAAGGATACCTTTAGCTAACATTTGAATCATGTGTTATGTTCGGACAATCCTTAGTTTGATCCCTATGAATTAAAATTTATAATAAAAATCTCGCTGCAGTGGTCCATGTTCAAAAAGTGTTTTTTTTAAGTACTTATTTTTAAAACTGAAATATTATCTTGTTTATTGTTGAGTAGAACTTTCAAATTGGTAAACGTATTGTAAAACATTTCTTTCTCGGTTGAGAATGAAGAAAAAAAATATTTTTTTGGAACACATTTCGCGCAGGCTACTTGTCATTCGGCACACTTTTTTGTTGGTAAAAGTATATACAGAATATCTCACGGCCCAGCTTAAAATTGTGGATGGTAAAAATTGTATAGGATACCTTTAGCTAACATTGGAATCATGTGTTATGTTCGGACAATCCTTAGTTTGTACCCTAAGAATTAAAATTTTAATAAAAAACTCGCTGCAATGGTCCATGTTCAATAAGTGTTTTTTTAAGTACTTATTTTTAAAACTAAAATATTATCTTGTTTATTGTTGAGTAGAACTTTTAAATTTTTATACGTATTGTAAAACATTTCTTTCTCGGTTGAGAATGAAGAAAAAAATTATTTTATTCAAACACAATTCGCGCAGGCTACTTCAGTCATTCGGCACACTTTTTTGTTGGTAAAAGTATATACAGAATATCTCACGGCCCAGCTTAAAATTGTGGATGGTACAAATTGTAAAGGATACATTTAGCTAACATTGGAATAATGTGTTATGTTCGGACAATCCTTAGTTTGATCCCTATGAATTAAAATTTATCATAAAAATTTGGAATGCAATGGTCGTTGTTTAGCTAGAGTTTTTTTAAGTACTTATTTTTCAAACTTAAATATTTTCTGGTTTATTGCTGAGTAGAACCTTCACTTTCGTATGCTTAATTGAAATATTTTTTTTTTTAGATTGAGAATGAAGGAAAAAAATCTTATATTCGAGCACATTTCGCGCAGTCTACTTCAGTCATTCGGCGCACTTTTTTGTTGGTAAAAGTATATACAGAAGATCTCACGGCCCAGCTTAAAATTGTGGATGCTACAAATTGTAAAGGATACCTTTAGCTTTCATTGGAATAATGTGTTATGTTCGGACAATCCTTAGTTTGATCCCTATGAATTAAAATTTTAATAAAAAACTCGCTGCAATGGTCCATGTTCAATAAGTGTTTTTTTTAAGTACTTATTTTTAAAACTAAAATATTATCTTGTTTATTGTTGAGTAGAACTTTTAAATTTTTATACGTATTGTAAAACATTTCTTTCTCGGTTGAGAATGAAGAAAAAAATTATTTTATTCAAACACAATTCGCGCAGGCTACTTCAGTCATTCGGCACACTTTTTTGTTGGTAAAAGTATATACAGAATATCTCACGGCCCAGCTTAAAATTGTGGATGGTACAAATTGTAAAGGATACATTTAGCTAACATTGGAATAATGTGTTATGTTCGGATAATCCTTAGTTTGATCCCTATGAATTAAAATTTATCATAAAAATTTGGAATGCAATGGTCGATGTTTAGCTAGAGTTTTTTTAAGTACTTATTTTTCAAACAGAAATATTTTCTGGTTTATTGCTGAGTAGAACCTTCACTTTCGTATGCTTAATTGAAATATTTTTTTTTTAGATTGAGAATGAAGGAAAAAAATCTTTAATTCGAGCACATTTCGCGCAGTCTACTTCAGTCATTCGGCGCACTTTTTTGTTGGTAAAAGTATATACAGAAGATCTCACGGCCCAGCTTAAAATTGTGGATGGTACAAATTGTAAAGGATACCTTTAGCTTTCATTGGAATAATGTGTTATGTTCGTACAATCCTTAGTTTGATCCCTATGAATTAAAATTTTAATAAAAAACTCGCTGCAATGGTCCATGTTCAATAAGTGTTTTTTTTAAGTACTTATTTTTAAAACTAAAATATTATCTTGTTTATTGTTGTGTAGAACTTTTAAATTTTTATACGTATTGTAAAACATTTCTTTCTCGGTTGAGAATGAAGAAAAAAATTATTTTATTCAAACACAATTCGCGCAGGCTACTTCAGTCATTCGGCACACTTTTTTGTTGGTAAAAGTATATACAGAATATCTCACGACCCAGCTTAAAACTGTGGATGGTACAAATTGTAAAGGATACATTTAGCTAACATTGGAATAATGTGTTATGTTCGGACAATCCTTAGTTTGATCCCTATGAATTAAAATTTATCATAAAAATTTGGAATGCAATGGTCGATGTTTAGCTATAGTTTTTTTAAGTACTTATTTTTCAAACTTAAATATTTTCTGGTTTATTGCTGAGTAGAACCTTCACTTTCGTATGCTTAATTGAAATATTTTTTTTTTTTTAGATTGAGAATGAAGGAAAAAAATCTTTAATTCGAGCACATTTCGCGCAGTCTACTTCAGTCATTCGGCGCACTTTTTTGTTGGTAAAAGTATATACAGAAGATCTCACGGCCCAGCTTAAAATTGTGGATGGTACAAATTGTAAAGGATACCTTTAGCTTTCATTGGAATAATGTGTTATGTTCGGACAATCCTTAGTTTGATCCCTAGGAATTAAAATTTTTAATAAAAATCTCGCTGCAATGGTCCATGTTCAATAAGTGTTTTTTTTAAGTACTTATTTTTAAAACTGAAATATTATCTTGTTTATTGTTGAGTAGAACTTTCAAATTGGTAAACGTATTGTAAAACATTTCTTTCTCGGTTGAGAATGAAGAAAAAAAAATATTTTTTTGGAACACATTTCGCGCAGGCTACTTGTCATTCGGCACACTTTTTTGTTGGTAAAAGTATATACATAAGATCTTACGGCCTAGCTAAAAAATTATGGATTGTACTTATTGTAAATAAAACAATTAGTTAACGCTGGAATTATTTTTTAATTTCGGAAAATCCTCTTTTTTATCCCTATGAAATAATAAATACTTATTGTTTTTGTGAGGTTAATATTTAGTATATTTTTCAAGTTCGTTTATTTAAAACAAAATTATTTTCCGGTTAAACTATTTTTTGAACTTTTTTTTTTACATATTTAAGTTATTTTTATTCATTTCTGATTTTTTTAATTAAAAAAAGTGTGTCTATTATCTTGGGTTGATGTTTTTAATTATAGGTTTTTAGTGTAAAACCATCATGGAATCCTACAGTATGTATTTTGTTGGTGTTGGTCATATACATATGGAACTTGACCAAGGTTATGTCATTATTGTACTGCGGTTTTTGTGCGTTTTTGTTGTAACTTATAAAATGTAATTTTGTTCGGATTAAAACGTGACACATTTTCAAATTAATATATTCCGTTGCTTTGATCATACGGAATTGTGTTTATCTACATATATTATATTTATTTGATATTTGTTAAAAATGGATACAAACGAGGTAAGTTAATTAAAATATATTTATCGTGTTTTTTTTTAAAGAGCAGAATACTTTATAGCAAATAGTATACGCCAAGAATTTTAATTATCCGAAAAGTATATAATTTCCATTTAAAGGTTTTATTAAAGTTAAGGTTAGGTTTTCCTGATGAAGGAAGGTTTACGTCAGGGGTGCCGCAAGGCAGTCTGCTCGGTCCACTGCTCTTCACTATAATGATGAATTATATAGGTGAGGAGATAAAAGGACATATCAGGCTTCTTGCAGACGACTGTGTATTATACATGGATCCTGAGAGGAATGGGCTACAGGATGATCTGAAAAGGCTGGAAGAGTGGGTGGAAAATAATGGCATGAAAATAAATGTGGGTAAGACAAAAGTGGTCAGGTTTACTGGGAAGAGGAAGATTGACAGGAGGGAATATCGCTGGAGGGGAGTCGTGATAAGAGAGGCCACAAGCTATAAATGTCTAGGGGTGGTGCTGCAAGGCAACCTGGTGGTGGGGGGAGCAGGTAGACAAGGTAGTCAAGAAGAGCAGACAGGCCCTGGGCATGCTGGGACGAGTGCTCAGGGGTGGAAGCAGCATCTTGCGTGATAAGGCCTATAAAACTAGGGTCCGCCCCATGCTGGAGTATGCCGCAGCAGTCTGGGACCCATACACGGCAGTACTTTGGAGGAGGAGTGTGTGTCGGCTGGGAGTAGGGAGAATGCTTGCCACCGGGCACTTCTTTACCCAATTGCAGCTCTCTCTATCTCTATCTCTCTCTATCTCTCTCTATCTCTCTCTCTCTCTCTCTCTCTCTCTCTATATATATATATATATATATATATATATAATTGTACTTTATGTAATCTCCAGAAGGTGGTTTTTTTTTAAGTCCCTAGTAATACTTGGATATCGCTCCTTTTTAGAACGAAAAGCAAAAATCGGAAAACATTGTTTTGACAAACTACACACGTTCCTAAATTTATTCCGCAGGGATGGGTTCATAATTCCTACTAGTTTGTGTAAAAAGTTGAAATTTTATATCTTACATTAAAATACCTGTGGTTTTACGATGTTACCCTCATTCATTGTTTACCCCCAATAAATAGGGATAGGCCTATGTGTTTTCTATATACTAGAGACGTTCCTGAATTCACCCTGAAATAAGGTTTCTTAATTCCTACTGGTTTGTTAGAAAATAACAGTTACAGCTTACATTACAATACCTATGTATTCATGCAATCACCAACATTCATTGTTTACCCGTTTCAGTTTTTTTAATTTTTTTTTGGAGCACTTTAGTCTATGTAGGTGTTGTAATAATGAAATTTGTTTAAATAACGACTGTATTGCAATTTTAAGGAAATTTTTAATGCTTATATTTCATGTGCATTGTTTGATTGGAATAAATAATTGTATTACAAAATGTTGTTTTGTTACATTCCATTTAAACATACTATTGTGAGTGACATAATGAACAAGTTTATTGGGAGCCAAAAATCTGAATTGAATTGTTAACGTCGTTCATTTTCTGTGAGGAATACATGCTGTGCACTAAAGTAGTTGACACATTGAATTTTGCAGTCTTTCCAGGAAATTCATTGATTACAGCCGTCGTATATTCTGTGTTTGATATGGCTGTTGTTTCACGTATCCAAGTTTATCCCTGGATCCTGAAGGCATGATCCTGATGGGATGATCCAGTTGCTTGATCCTGTGGTATATGATGCTTGCTGTTTTGATTACCTATTTTTCTTTCCTTTCAAAAATCTGTGATGTCTGATAATTACAGTTACAGTAATTGTTAATGATGTTACTGACCTAACAAAACCTACCTTTTACATCTTTTGACAGTATATGCAGCTATTCTAATTCAAGCAACCATCTACACATATTTTATATTAGCTATTTTAATGTACCTAACCAATCATTCATAAATACTTAAGGTATTTTTAATGTAGCTAACCATACCTAACCAACCATTCTCACATTTTATGTTACCTACATGTAATGTACATAATCTCACATCACAAACAGTTAAAACTGTAAACTAGTTGGAAGTTTAGCAATGTTCCTTTAGAGTATGATTGTAAACCTTGTCTTGATGAAGGAAACATATGTTTAATTTTTTTTATTTCATAAAAAAAGAGCTGAAAGTTTTGTATCACGTATCCAAGTTCATCCCTTGATCATGATGGCATTATCCTGTGATACATGATGCTTGTTTTAAAAAAAAAAAAAAACATCTTAGTGTACAAAAAGGAAAAAAATATTTTTTATTGATTAATTATTGATACAGAAAAGTAGTTGAAAACCATGAAGTAAACAACATAAGCTTTAGTAATTAATTCTGGACAATGTATATTTTTGCTTTAAATGTTGTGGACAATATAATGAAAATTTGTAAACAGTGGTTGTTTTTGCTGAACGACCATATTTCAGAGCCTTGAATGATATTGGCTATGGTTGTTTTTGCTTTAACAATTGGTTCTATGCATGCCTACCAGGAATCACCACAGGATGGACAAAAAAACGCAATATTGAATATTTGTGACTATGTTTGTTTTTGCCAAAAGCTCTTCATATTATTTATGTAGCTGAACTGTCACTGCTTTCCAACCTTTCACTTAAGTTATTATTCACCTTTTTTTCCCTTCGTAAGCAGCTTTTACGCACGATTGTCTTTAATAGTTTTATTTAGAAAGCAAGCATTTTGTCGTAGAAATAATTTTGTGTATCGATAAGAAGATCCAATAACGTGTTCCAGGAGGCCCCAACAGTGGAAGATCTGAAAGCGAAAGGCAATGAATGTGTCAAAAATGGGAAGTTTGTGGAGTCGATACTGCACTACTCCCATGCTATCAAACTTGACCAGTCCAACTATGTGCTCTACAGCAACCGTTCCCTTTCCTTCTTCAAGATGGAGCAGTACTATCTGGCACTGGAAGATGCAAAGGAAACAGTAAGGCTTAAGCCAGACTGGGCAAAGGTATGATGCACACTAATTTTTATGCAGTGAGAGGATTTTTTATGTTATATTTTGGTAATGTTTAAAATATTTGGTTAAAAAATATTTTTTTTTGTAAAGTTATAGTTATTTTGATTTTAATATATTGAATTATTCATGTAAAAAATATGTAGGTATGTTTATTTTAATTTAAAATACTTGGTAAATATGTATACATTATGTAGCTAAATAATGTTTTATGCTTATTAGGCTACATCTTCATTTGGGCAATTTAATCAGGAGTAGTCGAGATACCAATACCATAACAATATTGATGATGTCCTCTACACGGGACAAGCACAGAAATATGGGGGTTTTGGTTGGAGAACATTCGTACAATTGTTCTGCGCAAATTGTTTCTTTATGAAATGAACCTCCGGGGATTTTATTATACAGTATGTCCATAAAAGAATGTCCCAGTTAGAATTTTAATATCATCAACTGTAAGCATTGTATAGTGTTGGTTTGAGGTCACAATTAAAGAGTAACTCAATCAGTTTTAGATAAGCGCATGTGCGAGTACTGCTTTGTTGTTTTCTCGCTTGCAGCACCACCTATGCAAAATGGCGGCACCTGAGCATAAAGCGTTTCGTATTTTGCAATTTGCTAACAGTGAATCTATTAGTTCAGTGCAACATGTGTTTAATTTAAAGTTTATTTTGTGATCTCCCATGTGGCAAAAACATCCCCCGCTGGTATAGGCAACTCAAAACGACCGGATGTGTTTGTAAAGGGAAAAGCTTGCCTCCACGTTCACCTGACGTAACGCCATGCAATGTTTTTCCTTTGGGGCTTTATAAAAGATTGTGACTATGTTCCGCCGCTACCTAATGATTTGCTAGAGTTGAGACACAGAATTGAAGAGGCTATTGCTTCCGTTACTCTGGACTTGTTAATAAAGTGTGGGTAGATTTCGACTTCAGGTTGGATGTGTGCCATATAACTAAAGGTGCAAATAATGAACCTTTGTAAAAAAAACTAGATAAGTTTACCTTCAATTATACTTATGATTTGTTGTAAATAGTCTAAATTAAACTGTCATAATATACCATTTAAACTGGGATATTAATTTATGAACATTCTGTATACTACGGCCCTACCTATTCTATTATAAAACACAATACCGAAGATAAATTTACCACTTTATAGTATTGCATTCTATAATCCCGCCTGTTTAGGATACCACTTTTCATAATTTAATTATTAATTTTAACGTCCCAGGAACCGTAAAGTATACTGTAGCCCCACCTTTTCTTGTGTATAATACTGTACCATTAATATAATGTGTAGTAATGTTAAAAATAAATTTTCAAATTGATTTTATCGTCCTGGATATCGTATACGATTGTATTCTAGTACGGTGTATAACACAATACTGTTCATATAATGTCTACAGTATCATATTCTATACAAACAATCCCACCTGGTTTAGTGTATTTTGCAGTGCAAAATTAGTATAATTTATTTGTCTATTATTTTTTACTAAAATTTAAACTTCTCAGGTACCTATCGTAAAGTATACTTCAGCCCTACCTATTCTAGTATAGAATACAGTACCGAAAATATATTCTGTACTCCAATGTAATTTCCTCAATAACAATGTGTTGCGCAAAACAAGCATGTGAATCTTACCCATGAAAAACACGCTATTCCCGCGCGTATACAGTAAGAATGTACGTGTCGTAATTAATTCAGCACTGCCTTGTTGACAACTTTCTCAATATCCCTACCATATCGCAATGCAACTGTATAAATTTTTTTTTTAATTAGCAGACATACCCTCACCAAAACTTTCCCTTTGTTTTTATCACTTTGATTACAAAACTAGTCTGCCTTAGGAAAACAGTGATTTTTACATTACCTAATAAATTTTATGATTCACCTAACCAAAGAAAGCCAGTAGTTCACCTAACTTAGCAAATGGAAAACACAACAAACCTCTCACCTAACATATCAAACTAAAACTAACATAAAACAATGCTACAAATCACAAATATAAAAAAAAAAAACCTTTCTTGCCTTTGTGACAGTTATCATTTACTGTCAGTATTACACTTGTATATATTAAATTTACATTTAAAAAAAGTTACCATTCCACCATTTAATTCATTCAATATCGTGAAATGCAAACCGTTGCTTTCCTGGTCACTACTACAATCACCACCACACATCCTTTCTCTGAACTGTACCATTGCATAAATAGAATATAAATAAACACAATCTTGTATTTCACTTGTGACTACAGGAGCACAATCCTTTATCCGAAATGGTCGGGACCAGCAGCATTCCGAATTTCGGAATTTTTCGGATTTCGGAATTTTAATACAGGTGGCCTAGTAAAGCCAAGTTAGGTTATGTCAGATGTAGTAAGTATTTCAAGCAACATAGTACAAAAAACAACACAGTACATAACGTAAATAAACACTGCAGCATAAATAAATACCTGAAACAATCGCCATAATAATTTGTTTTTAACAACTGATACTGTAAAACATCTGGAGAATGTTTATGGTGCGTCGTCATCGCCGCCGATGTCGCCGCCAACTCGTACGTCTCGTGATTGGCCGGGAGCAGGATTTTCCTTCTCCTGAGATAAAGCAGCACGAATTATGGCATTTTTAAATGCCTCTTGAAGTGTCACTTGTTTTGGTTTAGGCTTCTGACTAAGCAATTTTTCTTTAATCGCATACACAGACATTACTTCTTGCACACTTACAAATGAACGTTGCTCGAGTCCTGCAATTAACTTATCGCACAGTGTAACCATGTCGTCAGTTGAGATCTTTTCACATTTTTCTTCTACGTCGTCGTCACTGTCATCTGCATTCTTGTCAGGGTTTAAAACCATTCCTGCAATTTCGGAGTCGCTCAATGAATGCACAACAGGTACATCCTCGTCAACATTTAACATTTCTTCAATGTCTGCTGCCTCAAGTTGACTGATGCTACTGTCTGGTACGTTTTTTGCATAGGAAACGAGGCTTGTCACAATAAATCGCTCATCAGTACAGGTTGAAAATCCAACAAAGTCATCGTCATCGTCTTCTTCGCAGTCAAAAACCATTTTAGGCCAAAGTCTATTCCAAGCATTTGTTAATGTTGATTTTTCAATTAGATTCCACGCATTCGCGATAGCATACAGCGTGTCTTTGATACTGAAATGCTTCAGGAATTCTTTAATTCCCTCTCCTCTATTTACAGCAGCTATCATGCACGTCATGAAGTTGTTTTTATACTTGCATTTCATGGAGTGCAAAATTCCTTGATCACAAGGCTGTGATAAAGACGTCACATTGGGCGGTAGGTACACACAAGAAACATTGTTTTTAACTAGAAGTTCTGCCGGTGGATGTGCAGAGCAGTTGTCTAGGAACAACACAACAGGACAGTTACCATCCAATCCTACTTCACTGCAATGAGCTCGTGCTGATGGGACAAAATGGTTGTTAAACCAGTCAGTGAACATCTCACGAGTGACCCACGCTTTTTTGTTCGCGTAGTAATTCACTGGTAAATTATGCACACCTTTTAAGCACCTAGGATGCTGGCTTTTTCCTATAACTGCCAACTTCACCTTGTGTGTACCTGCTGCATTAGCACAAGCAAGAATAGTTAATCTATCCTTAGCATCTTTATATCCAGATGGCGCATTCTCATCAGCCGGCGCCAGTGTTTTCCTGGGTACATAGCGCCAGTACAAAGCCGTTTCATCAGCATTGTAGATCTGTTCAGGGCTGAGGTTTCCATCTGCAACAATCCTGGCAAATTCATCTATGTAATTTTCGGCTGCCTCGTGGTCTGCTGAAGCTTTTTCGCCACATATTTTCAAATATTTGATGCCGTGACGTTTCTTGAATTTTTTCAGCCAGCCTTCTGAGTACTGACACATGCCTTGAATTTCTAGTTCTTCGTGAAATTTTTTCGCTTGCGTCATTATCATTAGGCCATTAATGGCACGCCTTCACTTCGCAGTTGCTGAATCCATTCCATCAACATACGGTCAACATCTTCATTTTGTGCCCTATGCATTGTTTTCCTACACTCCATTGCTTTTCTGTCGTCACTTTCACTAAAAAACGTAAACAATTTGTCTTTTTGTTTCTTCAAATCGTACACAGTTGTAGTTCCAACACCGTATTCTTCTGTTAGTTGTCGTACAGGCATGCCGCGATCAAGTTTCCGCAATAATTCCACCTTCTGAGTTATTGATAATGTTGTTTTAGTTTTTTTTCGCTACCACCCATCTTCATATCGGAATGCCGTTTTACCATTGCCGTCTTCAAATATGGCAACACGTTCGCGTAACAACACGGTTAACTACTAAACGCGATAAAACAACTCCTTTCGTAGCCAAGCAGCAAGCTGTAACTGGCGCTAGTTTGCCTGACAAACGTTAAACACAGCGCCTCGGCGTTGCCAAATTGCATGCTGCCTTGCTGACGCAGTGCTGCCAAGTCACTCGCTTGCACTAGTCACGCGATCGCGACCTGAGTTTGCCACACAACTGCGAAAAATAGCGCGGACGTTGAAGTTTCGAAAAAAATTTTGGATTTTAGAGCTGTTCAGGTTTTGGAATTTCGGATAAAGGATGGTGCACCTGTACTACACTCATTACAACACAATTCTAATAAATTTCTTGCTGCATAGTAAATACTTTTTATGTACTATTTGTTCACTTCATAAAGATATTTCATAACACATTACTTCACTCCTACTTTACCACAACTTCTGCTATTGCTCCTAAACTCACACTATGCTGTTTAGTCTTTCATCGTTATCAATTTTACGCACTATATTTTTCTTCTTCATACATCATACATTCAAGTTTTTTTTTATCATTGGCCAACTTCGAATACATCATACAGTTCCCTTTCTTCTTTTTCCACCAATATAATTTATCAGCAATGCACAGTTTCATGTAGTGAACTTGACCAGTTTAATCAAATACATTAGAGACTTTTACCAGACAGCTCTTAAGATTTTTGTGTCAAAACCTAGTGTTGTTACGCAAGTCCGTATCTGTTTAATACATATGGTACCAACATTATGGTAACAAAAATAACTTTATTTTACCTTAGAAAAACATTTTTTAAACCTTTATACAAATTTATGGTGAAAAATTTAACCTCCAGTGCTTCAAATTTCTTAAAAAAGATTGCTTGACACCGTATAATAAAATATATTGTTTATGTATAAAAGATTTTGTGGGTTACGCTTCTTGCCGCTAGGTTATTTCTCACACTCCCCTGTGTTAGTATAGAGCTGTCCGGTGTTAGTCTCGCCTGTGTTAGTGATGTTAATCTTGCTTGTTTTAGTATAGAGCGGTCCGGTGTTAGTCTCGCCTGTGTTAGTATAGAGCTGTCCAGTGTTAATCTCGCTTGTGTTAGTATAGAGTTGTTTGGTTGTGGTGATACCACAATGCGGCAATTCAAATTTGGCACGGCACGGACGTCTTCCCCCTCACCCTTAGAGGCACCTCTCCCTTCTCCTTCTGGTTTTAATTCCCCCTCTGGACAGTGTGTATGCACACCCGTCTCAGGGCCTAACTATATAAGGTCTCCAGACCTTTGCCTCAGTCTTATAATCTACTTTTAATTTCAGGTTCACTTCAGTAACACACTCAAATCATGTAGATTTTCTCTATATTTTTAATTTTGTAGTTGTAAATGTCAACACTGATGACCTTTCAAGTTTACAAGTTCCATATTTTTCTTCATACTTATCCTGTTACCATTCCTCAAGATACTGTACTTTTTAACATGCATTATATAAATAAAATTACTGTATGTATTGATTCCGGAAACTTATTTTATGAATAAACAATTTAAAGGTTTCAGTGTTTCAACACCATAGTTAATATTTCACATTTCTTTTACATTATTTTATTTTGGATCTTGAGACCTATATTCAGATTCAAGGGGTATATTGGAAGTACTTTTTGGAATTCAAATTCGAGATTCGAATTAGAGAGAATTGGGATTCAACCCATCACTCTGTAAAAACTTTGATAAAATTTGTGTTTTTTCTGTGAAAGTGTAACCCATTGGAAAATTTTCTGTTTTGGCAGATATTTTTTTAATAAATCACTGAAAAACTTCCTCAACAATACTTTTCTGGAAAATTTACATCTCTACGTTACATCCTTAAAAAACACTTTTCCTCTTTTTACTCCAGTGAGTACTATTCTGTGATTTATTTTATTTGATTTAGTTTCCCACCAGTTGTGCTTGTCTTGCAAGCACCCTCCCAGATTAGTTCAGTGTGTTGTACCAAGTGTTGTGAAGTGTTTGTGATGATGTCAGGGATACTTTCGCATGGCAGAAGTTCAGTACGCTGCGGGCCATTATGAGGAAGCCCTTCAGTCATACACCTCGGCCCTGAGGTTGCAATCGGATGATACTGTTATCAGAAATGCCATACTACGGACAACCCAGGAAATGAAGCATAATCACAGAGGTGAGTTTCTACATTTTGAATTTGTAACATTCGTTGAATGAACATGTTAATCAGGGTGAAGTTGGTGTCATTATTTTGAGAAAAGTTGTGAGACAAGGTAGAGCAGAAGTACCATGAGAAAACACATCTGTGGCCTTCATCAATATCCATATGTGTTTTCTGCTGCGAAAAATCCAAGTTTGACCCTGCTGGAAATTGAAAATGTCCCTTGTGGTAGGGAAGTGATAACCACTATGGCACCAAATTTATAGCCTTGTTATTGAACTATGGGTAGTATGTACAGCTCAAGTGGAAGTATTTTTGATCTAACCAGTGAACAAAGAGTAAGTATATCCTGGGGAACCAGTCCAGCAATATGCTTCCTTTGCACCAACAATAAACGTGTGTGTAAAATAAATTAATCTGTTGTTAAAGACTGGCTTGTAAAAACATTGTCTTTATATCACAACAAACGTCTTCAAGATCCTTAATACGCGAACTGGATTGTTGAAAAGCAGTGAAAAATGTAAACTTTGTAATGTTGCAGAACCCTGCCCTCCTAATTAAATAATTTTCTTTTAAACTTCTTTTTGTATAGGTAAATATAAATAAGTCAATGTTTTTAGAGTGGTGTGTATATTATGAGACAGTATAATCAGACGTTATGGCTTTTAATATATGTTATTTTCACTTGCTATGTGTTTTAAGAATGTACCTTGTATTTTAACAGACATTTTCTATCAGTACTATTTTTTATGTAATTATTCACAAATGAGCAGCTGTTCTAGATTTTTACCTATTTAGGCCTACTTTTTCATGATTTTCTCAATAAGTTTAATTTTGTAAAGTAATTCGTATTATAATTATTGTTCTTAAATTTTATTAACGGGTTGTAATATAATTATAAATCACGGGACTGTGTCTGGGCTTGTGTGATGGTTAGAAAGAGAGGCATGAGAGGCCTGTAAGTGGGAGTGAGAAAGGAACAGTGCTTCCCCGCCAACCGAGATAAAGACGGTAATTCCCCCCCTGTATGGGAACTGAGTGATAACTGCTCTCTCACGGTGTGGGAGAGAGAGCGAGAATGGAAATCCCCGATTTCGATGTGAAATTGAAAAGAGACAGATCAGGGGAAGCCCAGAGTTCTGTGTGTAAAAGGTTTTTTCATGTGTTATAACTTGTTCTGTGATTGGCTGATATCTGTAGAGTGAATGAAGCGTGCGTGTGATTGGTCGGTGAGGTCATGTGACGTCTACTCCCTGCGTGGAGGAGACGAGTTCATGAGATCACCAGTCGTCTGTCGAACGCTGGACGAGTAGGTCGCGTTCGATGGCTTCTCGCTAAATTATCATGTAATTTACGAAGAGATCATTTCACGTTGGTGGTCGGAGCCAGGCCTATATTTAAATCAACCTAATTGTTTTTTTTTTTTTTGTTTTGGATATAACTTAATTAGAAATTGCGGCCACCTTCGTAGGCATGTTGGCTCGGGGCGGAATTCGTTTTCGCTGGGTGCGGTTCTCTTCGAGGTCGTCCCATTTTTTTGTACTTGCAGTAAAACATTACTGAAGGACTCAATCTACGCGATTATTTTCTGGTAATTTCTCGTCATGCGAGCTACCAGCAGTTGTTCGACGGGCAGATGTATGTGGACTGAATGAGTAACTTCTTTTGAAAGTGTTTGGAATCGTCTGTGCAACATTCTATTAAAATAAAATAAAAACATCAAAATTTGCAATCGGCGTTAAACTGTTTATTTTGTATATAACGAACCGTTATAACTTGTCCCTCAGCAGGTCTAGGCCATGTGGGGGAACCGAGGACTGGCTTAGCTTCCTCCTGCCATCCAAGCAGTGGAGGGATAGTCAGGAGCGAACATGGTGGGGGTAACAAGGGCAACGGTGCGTGCAGGCAATTGAGAGAGAGAGAGATTCACTTCTGTAGACAAAAATTGACATTCGGCCAGTACACTGTGGCTTAGAAAAATTGTTCTCTAAACTATATATGTTTACTAATGCACAAGCTAAAATCACAGATTTAAAAAAAATATGTTTTCAAATAAAATTTTTACAGTTATCACAAATTTTTTACGTGTTGGGAAAAAAATTATTTTATTTTGGGGGCAATATTTATTGTCATTTTAAATTGTAAAGAAAGATAATAGTTTAACAAACAGTTTTAAGTTAAGTATTTTAAAACTTTAACAGCATTGACCATTGAGATAATTCCTGATACTTAAAATGTTGGGTCCCCTTCTTTGAAAACCAACCTTCCTCCCTGCTTCTTGTGTTGGTTTTTATGTTGTGTCACACTAAGTAGTGATTTTACATGTACATATCTGCATGAACTTGCTCCCAACACTGCAACGATCCACGTGTGTAGAAGCTCTGTGTGCAGTGTCTGTGCTAACCGTATCATTAAACATGTAGATGACTTAAACTGTGTCCGCCCACATTATTCTTAGTCCTGCCACCCTGAGTTGGAGACCATCCCCGCAGGCTTTGCTGTCCAGCTACGTGGGTTGACCCTGTTCACTCTCCCTCTTGCACAGCCTCCTAACAACGCAGATTGGCACCTTTTCCAACCAGTGTGTGTGTCCAGTAACCTGGTTTCAAAATCTTGGCGGCGAGCCAGACGGCAACAAATGTTATTTCGGTTGTGAATCAACAGTGCAGTATGCCACGTGTGTCTCCTTGTTGCAGTGGACGAAAAAGTATCCTGGCTGGGAGCTGGTGTGGGAATAATTGTGAGTGTGGCCCTCGTTTTCGCTGACCGCATGCTGACGTCTGCTCCCACCATTACGGTGTGTGCCTTTCAATCATGTAACAGTTATAGCTTACTTTGGAACGATGCATTAGTTGTTCTGTCGCCAATTTTGGATTTCCTCTGCCCCTTGAAGTGAATTTAAAATTTTATTTTTTGATTTTGAATTTGAAAATAAATGTTTTTGTAGAACAGCTTACGTATTACATTTTCACTAAAAGTCACTTAATTTTTTTAAAAGTCACTTTTGGTCACTATTTTGATTAAAGTAATTTTTGTCACTTTTTGTCAGTTACATAATGCTGCATGCACCACATTAATATAAAATTGTTTTTTTAATATTTGTTAAATTAATTATCTTCAATAAACCATCCATTTGGCAACAAATGGTAAGCGGAGACGATAACCATGTGTCTACTATCTAAACAACTGGCATAATTTTTTTTATCTGACTGTGAATTTTCGTAATCACCGTGCTATTTATTATAAAAATGTGAAGTTGTTCTCTCGTGTAGTTATAATCTTGATTTTGAATTTAAAGAGTGTTTTATTATGATTATTGTAATAATACTCATGCAGATACTTGATACACACTTGCTTTGTTTTAATAATTGCTTGGTTTTGAGATATGTACTTAATGAATAAGGTGAAAAAATTAATTGGAAAAGAAAAAAGAAGAAAAACTTTATGAAATAAAGAGAATAATTTTTCAACTGATGAAGAAGAACTTAAATTTGAGAAAAGAGGCAAGTGTAAGATTAAAAAGGGCTATTGCACAGCAGAACAGGGAAGAAAAAGATGTGTAGTGCATGCTATGCTTGAGGCTGTGCATAATGTAAGATAAAAAGTTGAAAAGAAACTTTCTGTAGACAATATTCCGATCTCCACTGAAAAAAAGAAAATAAAAAATTAGAGAAGATAAATTTTCTAAAAGACTAAGATAAATTAAAATACAACTGTTTGGTTACGAGTACTTCTGTTTTATTGGAACTACAATCATTTATCCATCTGGGATCAATCTAACAGTGCTTTGAAATGTCATTAGAATAGAAAATAGACCGTTTCATTCAGACATATTTTATTCTTTTATTCAAACTTGTGAGGTAATTTTTTTTTAATTAGAATATTTGTGACCTAAGGTTTCTTTTTTTTTCCTTTGAACTTTGATTATAATAGTGAAGGGTACTTGTTGCAGATCAGCAAATAACCTCCAACCCACGCATGGATAAACTATAAAAAATTACCCTCACAAAATATGTACCTTAAAACATTTGACAAAGTCCTAAGCTGGATTAGGAATGGCTACTAGAGGTGTGTTATTGTAGGTACAAGCAAGTTAAATTTTATCTTTACGTCTCCTTTAATTACTATCCTTTCAATTGTAAATAGGTACATTATAAATAGATACAAATAGTTTCTTTCACAAAATACATAGTTGAATAATTCACATATAATACTGATAATACTGTAACTGTAACATTCAATACTTGTACAAAAATTATAAGCATAACATGAAACTATTATTATTATTATTATCATCATCATCATCATCATCATCATCATCATCATCATCATCATCAAGTCCCGCAATCGGACTCTCGCAAAGCAAAGCTAGCCAGCTGTGAATGTCAAAAAGAGAAAGAGTCAAATAGATACAGCACATCATGCCACAGACGGCTTAACTTGTTAACGTAGACCAGACAACAATACAGAACTGACAAAGCAAGATACAGTTACAACCAAAAAAAAAAGAGAAAAGAGAATTGAAAAATTATTTAACCACAAAACTGTACGTACCACGAGACTACTTGACATGGTTACCCTACTGCAGAATTCCAAACGTAATTTCCAAGTGGCAAGCCGAAACAAATAATTTAGAAAAAATTTCAAAAAGCTACATAACGATCACATGGCATTTAAGAACAGGGCCACAACCTGTTGGTGCCCAAGCACACAAACCCAAGTTCCTCGAAGAAGCTTACCATGTCGAGAGCTCGCCAGCACCGTACCCCTAACTGACTTAAAGAGTTACAAAAGGAACTACATGCTGCTCAAATGCAAAGTGACCCGACACTGTCGGTGGCTACACCTAAAAAGGCCTCGAGACCCAGCGCTGAAAATCCTCGAAAGCCGCGCCCCAGAAGGGGAACCGCCCGCGCAAGTGCAGTAAACCTGAAGGGTGGGGAATCAAGTACCAGTTGGAAGGAGAAGGAATCGTGACGTATCTAAAGGGGAGAGGAGGGGGAATGGGTAGGAGGGGTGACAACTATGCCGCGCCGAAGTCAAAGTTCATGACGTCATTACAATAGTAACATCAAATATTATATATATATATATATATAGTTTTTATCAATAAAAAAACTTGTAATTATACCTTCAGTATTGTAGTATTTCCCAGAAAAATAAATTTTATCCAAATTATTTTTCCAGATTTTTTTTTTACTTAATTTTAATCTTTATTAAAACTACATGGAAATTTCATCTTTACTAAAAAAAATATACCAATTTTGGTTCAACAGGTCTTAGAACGTTACCTCTTATAAAAGTAGATTTACCTAATGCTATGACAACTTCTATCCCTCTTTCAAGCAAGTGGTCTATATGTAGTTGTGGTTATGCCTGCAGGAAAGGATATTTTAGCCCAACAATTGGTTTAACAGAAAATAAAGATATGGACGTATGAATATACTTGTGTTCAACTCGTGCAGTGCACTGACATGCTTTGTCTGTGTTGCTTAGGTTCTATTGCAATTCACCTTGAAAATTCTCCCCATTGTAAATATATTCCAATTCACCATACAAATTGTCCCTGGTGTAGGTATATAGATTGCAATGTAATTGAAATGTGTGTGTGATGCATTCCAGCATCCCATTGTGACTGCACTTCTCATAATCTGCGTTGCCATGCTGGGATACGCGGCGGCGCGAGCATACCGCTTCTACATGAAGACACTGCGACGGTCGCTGCTGGATCCGCCAGTTGATTTGCTACCCGGTGAGTTTTACATTCACCCAGGCAACCATGAGTGGTCAGTGGGGTTTTTAGTAACGAGCAGCGTGACTTGTCTAAGATCAACCACTATGCAATATGTAACTATCTGATGCGGGGTGTCCACATTCTGGAAAGTCAAGGAAAATCAGGGGGAAAGTCAGGAAAGTTGGAGTCGGTGAGGGAAAGTCAGTGAATTGACTTGAAATCGTAGAAACGTCATGTGAATTCCCCAGTGATAGAAATATGAAGGGGAAATGTCATGCTCCAGTATGACATTGCCCAGACTTGAAAGAATATTTTTTCACAGTGTGCATAGTCACACACTGTGAAATGGCATATGCAAGGTTCTGTTGGAACTAGTACAGCTATAGGGATGGTGGAGGCTGGATTGTCTTTATTTATTCAGGAAATTGCAAAATAGGTTAAGTATTTTTAAAATAAGTAGTCCGTGGAATTTGTAATTTTGGTCATGGAGTCTAAGAAAAATCAGAGAAATTTTATTACAGTTTTTGGTGGACACCCTACGGTACTGCTCCTTGTACTTTGTTCACCAATGAGTTTGTAGTATAGAAGTAGAGGGCTTTCTGGTTGGGCTTTCCTTTGCAAATTCATCATTCAATGAATGACAGAAAATTTTATCAGGATGCAGTTTACCATTGAAAGGATTTATAACTTATAAGGCATCTGTTAGGTCAAAAATTGTGTTATTAATCCTGTTGAAATCATTTTCCAAAGCTGAAATATGAAATGAAAGTTATGCATTATATTCAGTACGAAGTTTGACTACTTGTACTTGAGAGAGATTGAGTTCATATTTTATATAATCGACGACCTCCTGTTCTTGGATCGACGAGTCAAAACGAGTAACAAAGAGTGCTTTAGTTTTCTTATAGATTGGTTTTGTGACAGTTTTCAAAGTGGAAATGTTTCGAACACCAGTCATTTGGATAAGTTTTAGTATCTGTAGTTAGGCTTACACGAGTGTTGCACCACCGTAAAACATTGCTTGTCGATAAGTTGCTTGTTTTTGAGTACTTTTGATGTCACGTGATTTGTGCTGCGTTGAAAGTAGGTCACTGTTCGATCTTTTGTCACGTGACGTGCGGTCAGGGGAATCTTGCTGTTCAACTCTCGTACTGCCTGGGGGCTGTTTAAGCACTTGACTAAAAAGTTTTTTCGTAGTCATTTTGCTCGCGGAGGTCCTGTTGTAGTTGATTTAGTTTACTTTTTATTTCAGATGTTTCCGTGCTGGAATCCATTATCAATGTTATGGGAATCAAATTTTCACTTTCGAGTTCATCAACTTTCACACACAATGTTTGAATAAGATTAACTGGTTTTTGTAGGATTATATTACAGGTTTCAACTCTTTTTCATACAACTAAAAACATATTCATATATTAAGACCACTACCTAAAAACCTTAGCTTTTTTCTGTTGCTTTATGTAGTAGCTCAGCTTACTATTGCAAATAGAAATAGTACCCTTTTCTCCACCTTTTTATGTCATTGAGAGTAATATTAAAATATTACTACAATATTACAGTTTATGTGTTTTAAACCTTCATTATAACTACTATGATACGTAATATAAGTTCATAAGTTACTGCAGTTTAGGCTAAAAAAAATGTTATTTGTTACAGGGGAGAAGACCTCTTCAAAGGAGGAACTAAACGAGACAGACAAGGAAGAGAAACATCATCGATACACAAAAGCACAGGCTCGGCAGAGATTCAAGAAAGGAAAGAGTTAGAACCGGTGAAATATTTCTGAACACATCACTCTTGTCTGTGATTCATATTATCTCTCCTTTTTCATATTTGATACAAACAAACTGTTGGGTATTATCAAAGTCCATTTTGTGAACTAACTTCCTGTACTATTGTACTTCAAGTACGACACTCACACAAACATTTATAGAATTATAGATTGACATTCCATTTTATTGTTTCTCTGAAAACTTGATGTAAAAAAAATAGAATTTCACTGCCCTTTATAAGATGAATAGACATTATTTATTTATGAAGTTACCATTACTATTGTTGTTTTGAGAATGTTTATATTACGAAGATGTTACAAACATTTTTTTATTTTAATCCAGTGACTGAAATATTGTAATGGAACTATATTTATTGAATTATTTGGCAAGTAGAACTTCTACCATTTTTGTAGTTGCATGGATTGTAATTTTTTTTATCGTTAGTTCATATATGAAACACTATTTTGTTCTGTGCAGTTTGTATGTGGTAGATAGAGTGAAAAAATTCCTTACCCTTTCATTATACAGAATTAAACAACATTTCTAATAATCATGTACGCATGTTCAAAGTACTATTTTTTTTATTTGGTCAGATTGTTGATACCTAAAATAAAATTAACGAGTTGACTGTTTTAAAGTTAACTTATTTATTTAACTTGGTATGTGGTGAAAGTGCTGCTCATAGATTGTGTTCATTCGCTGAGCTGCCACAAAGTTTCTGCTCCTCAGTTGTCCATATCTATATTTTTGTACATTAGTTTTGAACATACATAACACTGATAGACTTAATTGGGAGTTTTTTTACAGCTACATTAACCAGTACTACAGCTGTTAACATCACACAATGCAAAATTATTGTAATTTGATACAGGTTATCGTGCAGTGTTACGGAATAGAGATTTAATTTATCACACAGCTGGAATCACTGAAATTAGGCATATAGAGTAGTGGTGCACCGATATGGCTTTACCGATTACCGATTCGATTACCGATTATGAGAGCAATAATCGGCAGATACCGATTCAGTTACCGATTATAATGAAATAATTTTTTTAAGTGTAATAATGCACACAAAATTTTTTATTCACATGTGAATTTAATTACAAGAGTAGGTAGAATTGAGAATACAGTTATAATAACAGTATAAAAATATATAAAATACACTATTAAGTCATTGCAAAGAGTAAATTAAATTAACTTCTATCTATATTTGTTATTGTAAACAACTTGAACTACAGTCTAATAATTGTAATTTACAATGGGTAAGTTTTTGTAGCGGAAAACTAGCATTATTATTGACTATCACATAAGGTTGCATCGAGAAATTACCGTTTAACAATGTAAACATGTTGCTATATTTTGTTCACTTGAGTTTATATAAAAATGTTTCTGCACTTCACTATTTTTCTCCCTAGTCGCCATCTCACTATAATTATATAAAAATGACTCAAAACCAATTCTAGCACATGTGATTTTATTAATGTTGACTGAATGTATAAGATTATAAATACTTTTTCACTTTTCACGTCACATACAAATAACACAACAACGGATAATGTTACCAAAGACGCCCATAACGAGTTTGTAAAACGCAGTGATAAACTCTGAAAGGTATCGGGACCACGATTTTGAACCGCTACTACGACTCGAAAAGATCGATTCTCATAGAATACACTGCAACTGCTTGTGGTATTTTGATTGTGTGCCACCTATTTTACGTCTCTGGCTATAGGTAATGTACAAGGCCACTAAACAAAAGACAGAACAAAAGACGAAACGTAAATAAACGTGTAGGAAAAATGTATTTTTTATTGTTAGAGGCAATGAGATTAATTAAACTTAACGAAATATCTGTAATCTTGATATGATGGAGTTAGATGAATTTTGTAATATTTACAAATATTACCGTATTTCGTCTTAAAACGTGTAACAAAATATTACACGGTAAAAACCTACTTAATTACACCGGGACGTAGATAATCGGCAAAGTAATCGTTACGATAATCGCCGATTACAATTTCATCGGTATCCGCATCAGTGCACCACTAATACTATAGAGTTAGTTATTGTATGACATACTGTGAACCTGGTTAAGAATACAGATATTGAACCATGCCAGATGAGTGCATTTTGCCATTAACATTACATAAATTTAAGAAAGTTATTCATGTTAAATAGATAGTGAAAGTTGCAGGCTTTTAAATCTTTATTTTGTGCAATTCTTGCTGATTTTCAGTTCTAGAAATTAGCAACTGAGTGAGTTATAATCTTGTTTTTTTCCTTGTTTATATATGACTTGTAAATTCATTGATGCAGAAATTGTGTAGAAATTATTTAAGTGAATATTTTATTTACACTAATGATTTCATTATTATGATTAGGACAAAACATAACTTGGAGTCCATCCTCATTTAAAAAAATTAAAATAATTATTCCTAATTTTTTAAAATGTGATTTCACTTTTGAGGTGGTCAGAGATTATTCTTATTCCTTCATAAAACTTAAAAAAATTGGTTTTCTCTTTATGGAATTTTGATACTTTAAATCTCTTTATATTGATAAGTTGTTGGAATAACTTAGAATGCTGTAGACAATTTGCCACTGACTAAATATTTTAGACAAGTTTTCTTTAAAATAGTTATGCCTGTATTGTAAGTGGTTAAACCTGTGCATCATTTCAAATTGTTAAGATGCTGTATGTAAGACTGTTTTCCCTTGGTACTTAAAATTAAAATATTCATTCTTTATTTTGTTTATATTTAATGTGTTTTATGTTTGTGATTTATGTAATACATAATTTTATATTCATATAGCTACAACGTGATTTGAATTTAGGTCAATTTGTGTTGAGTTCTAATATTTCAAAAACTATTGTCTGCACCAAGCGTCATGGCACTCTGCCCATAGTTGTCAGCTGGCTGATTACCAGAACTACTCGGCTGGAGTAGCTGGATTCACCAACATTTTGGCTGTGTACGGATAGTTACAGAAACATTAACTCTTGATCGTCACAAATCTTTGCTGCAGTGATACGTGTATAATTCTGTAGTATTGGCAGATATGTAGGGATGGTGATTTTTTTTTTTCGCGAAATAGATGCGAAAATATGCTAAATTATATTTTTTCCGCTATAAAATGCGAAATCTAGACTATTCCGAGATAAATGCGAAATCAAGGTAAAAAACTTAGATTCATCTTCACTCTACACAATTTATTTACCGATTGTATTTCGTTTAAGTTCAGTATCAAAAGAAACCATCATTTTATGGCGTTTTCAGCACAAGCATCTTATTATCACGTCATTCACAACACTATTGTTCGTAAATATTGAATGAAGAATGGCCTACTAATCTCCGTTTTCTATGAGAATGGCCATCTGTGCCTCGCGAATGTAAACAAAGCAAAGAACAACTAGCTGGAAGAGTGTCTGTCATCTTGCAGAGTACAAGTTTTGAGGCCACCATATTGCGACATCTCTGCTTCGCCGCGCCCATTTTCTGTCTTTATTTCATGTGAAAGCCGCATTCTTGTGTAGTCTGTGGAAGATGGTGTGTTTACAAATACGTGCATACTCGTGAATGTGTTGTATACTGTTATTTCTCGTGGTAAAAATGGGACGAAACGTAATTTCCATTCGCGATGGCATAAATGAATACAAAAATGAACAGTTCTACGAAAGTGATACGAATATTTTAATGTGCAATTTATGTAATTGCCGCCTGGAATGGGGAAAAAAAAAAAGATGTATTTGAAAAGCACATTAAATCTGAGGGACGTGAGGCTGCAAAAAAAAAAAAAAAAAAGATTCACTGAGAAATCGGATGAAGAAAAAAAGTCGGTAAAACGGCAAGCAACGGTTTCTGGCATGATTGAAAACCAAAAGAGGGCGAAAATTGAAAAAAACGAGTTTCAATAACAATATTTGTGCACTCTACATCAACTATGGCCATGAACATGGCTAAAAAATATTTATTGTAATTTTAAGTATTTAATTTATTGCACTCATAAGTGTTCAAAAGTTGTTAGGAAACCTGCCAAGATCGGCTATCTTTGTAGTTGTGTTAGATCTTTATTTCTGTGGTTGTTAATAGTTAATATGTGTATTATTTAATGCTTTTTAAAAATATACTTTTCTTCAGTAATATAAAATGAGAGAATTGGCTAAATCTTGTTTTTAAAAATGCTACAAAATGCTAAATTTCAAATTCAAAATGCTAAATGTTATTATTTTAAATGCTATAAATCACCATCTCTACAGATATGATTGCCTAAGGTTGTAACACATTGATGAGTGTTGCAAAAGTGCATTAATTTTCATATGAGTGTTACAATGACACATTATGACAATTTTAATTTTTAGTACATATTAATATATATGTATATATAAATTAGGAATGGGCCAATCAAAACCTTAAATACCATGAACTCTATAGTATTCGAAAGATTCAATATTCGAGAAAAAAGATTTGATGGAAAATATGTATGGTAATTTAAAAAATTCACCACTGATAACCTTCGAAGTTTACTAGGTAATTTTTTTTCTTCATACCTATTCTGTTACCATTCCCCAAGATAGTGTACTTTTGAAATGTAACTATATAAATAAAACTAACATTATGTATTTATTCTGGAAACTTAATTGGTGAAACAACCTTTTAAGGGTGGAATGTTTCAACACCATAGTTATTATTTTTCACCCATTGTACATTATATTATTTTTGACCCTTAGTTGATACCTACATTTGGATTTGAGGGGTATATTTGAGGTACTCTCTGAGATTCAAATTTGATTCAATATAATTAGTATTCAACCAATCACTAATAAATATAAAATTAACATAGCAAGTACAAGGAGATTACTTAGTATCCTGGTTGAAAGTAGTATAATAAAGGAGCCTCTTAACACAG
Source organism: Bacillus rossius redtenbacheri (assembly GCF_032445375.1). Classification (NCBI taxonomy): domain Eukaryota; kingdom Metazoa; phylum Arthropoda; class Insecta; order Phasmatodea; family Bacillidae; genus Bacillus; species Bacillus rossius. Next base: position 29,759,956 of record NC_086339.1, on the reverse strand, counting down.
TTAAAAAAATTACTAATGTTCTACAAAGCCATTGCAGCCATTGCAGTCATTTTAAGTAGGTTCCAAAATAGTACTATGTGTTGTGATGCAATACATGCTTCAGCCAATCAGTGCTTTGTCGTGTGAGACATGCGTTGCACTAACGTAGGATGTTGGGTACATTGCATGCATCGGTTTGGCAGCTATCCTACTTTTTGTGAAAAGTAGGATAGGATTCATGAATGGTTGTGGTTGGTTATAAATGAAGGTACGTATTTTATCAGCTTTCATATATCTGATTGTAATAAAATTAATAACTTTTTGTGATGTAATCTTTTTAAATGGTGTAGTTTTTTAATTTTTGTCACAATGTTAAAAGTTTATGCAATAGAATAGGTTGCAGCATTGAATTTCTTGCCATCTGTGATACTTAATGGCACTATTTCACATTGTGATGCATAATTGTTAAACACACTTTACCAAGTACCGTAGTTAAGTACCATAAACCCGACTATGTGACGATTGTTACTGAAACTGCTGAAACAAAAAGTGATTTTATAATCGTAATTGGAAATTAATAGCGATGGGAACAGCTTAGTTGAAAAACCCTTTTTCTGCCTCATAACTGCATCCTTTAAGCCACTTTAGACTGCCGTTGATTTCTGTCTTTGGAAACTCCACTTAGTTGAAAAACCAAATGATCTGCGTGTAAACTTCATCTGGTAGGACACTTTAGTCGCTCTTGTTTATGGCTTCCTGGAGAAGGGGTGTCAACAGGCGTGACAGACAAGTGACAGATAACTCTTGGAATGATGAGAAGGGGAGAGGGAGTTTGTTTACTGTGGCTGTTAGCCAAGGCTTCCCTCCCCCCTTCCATTTTCCACCTCCCAGGCGGCCAATACATCACAGTATTCTTTTTTTTTCTGACTGATGTGCTTTTGAACTTCTAATTGCCGCTTGCTGTTTCAAAAAAGGCCTGGTAAATCACTCTGCTGATGAAAGTGGCACCAGAAAAGCTGTAGTGATATGGTAAAAAATTCCAAATTTAAATAATTTTTTAATTGTTTGAGTTGTGTATTCCATAGGCCTGTGCAAATATTAGTTTTTTTTATGCATAGCGAAAATCAAAAGCATGTTTAAAATATTCGCGATGTCGTATAGAATTGCGAGTATGTTCTTGGCAAAGCTGTATTACACTTATTTTATAAAGTACAGGATTGAAGTAAAATAAAGTAATCATTTAATATTGGTAATTTTTGAATGGATTTAAGTGATGGACCAATCAGGCCCTATGTACAACATCCATTCAATAAAATTTTTAAAATAAACATTCATAATATTAATATAGAGCATTCATTAAAGCAAACATTGTGCCACCTTATTGATTCTTTTTAAGTATCAACTTTATTCAAGCAAAACATATACAACACAAAAAAATTAAGTATTTTCATGAGTGAATCTTAAGTGTTCTAATGTTTAAAAGCTTTACAACTAATGCGAAGCCTCACATCAGACGTGAAGCTTTGCATCACAACTGAAGTATCAAATAAAACAAATAGCAAATTTTCTGGCAATGTCATATGGAATATTAAAAAGAGCTTTGATTGATTTTCTTAGTTAAAGCTTTGCACAGGCCTAGATTTCAACCCATAAAAGTATTTTCTAAGAACTTATAATCAAAAAGTTTGGAGTTGCATTTTATTTGGAGTTATATTTTCGGGTAATACGTTGCTACGATTGGCCAGAACAACGTCAACATGCAAATATTATTGGCTTGTGGGCACTTTTAAAAAAAAGAACATTACCCCTGATAAAAAAAGAGAAGATATTATTATTGTTCTATAATATTATCTATATTTTTTTATTTCACTGTATTCATTTTTGTCAAAGCAAAGATCATTCAGGAGAATATGTCGTTATTTGATTGACAAAAATACAAAACAAAAAGGTAAATTTACACCAAAATTTGAAGTCAAACATTCTGTTCTAATAATAAATGTTTTGAACTTTTGGGAGCATACTATGATGAAATAATTACCTGGAAACAAACGTTTGAATTGTAAATAGTAACAGAGTCAATACAGATATGAATTTAAATGCCTTAAGAATCTTCCAATTCATTTTAAGTAGCAGTTGTCAACTAAATAGAGCAGAGGAACCTGTATTGAGTGTTTTTCGTGAGGGATTATACTGAATGGTGTAACCGAAAACTTTTAACATGGTCCTCCCGTAATATTTCCAAAAAGTTTGCAAGAATCACATTAAGCCCTGCATAAAATTACTTGAATATTTTAAAATTAAGCATGTGTGGAATAATATTATTTTTACCATGAAAACTTAAACATTTAAACTAACAAAATTCAGTAAAACAATCAAAACATCCTTAAAATTTAACAATATATTTTTTTTAGTTGGGTTTTGTGTATGTTTGGCTGCAAGGTCGTTGGAGATGTACACACTCAACATCGCAGTTCAAGGAAGCTGGCATGGCCTGTTGCAAGGAATTGCCCCATCATTTGTCTTGAGTGACATCGGGGAGAAAACTATAGATAGACAATTACATCGGACCAAGATTCAAAGCAGTTCCTCTAAGAATGTGAGTGGAGTGCCTTACCACTGCGCCACTTTGCGTATTAACCGACAATGAATAAAAATTGCCTACGCTCGCTACGTTGTCAAGCTGCTTGTTGTGTTCTTCAGATTAACACAAACTGTGTCTCAAAACATAAAAGAATAAACACTTATCTGACATGTACAATCTATTATGCTTGCAGTCAAGCTTGACGACTTAATTAAAAATGAAGATTTAAGGTATACTTCAGTTTTAATAAATAATAATATTGACGGTGAAACATACAAAGTAAAATTATTAATGTGGGCCTTTTTAAATTACACAGTATAGCAACACGTTTAACGTAAGTTTTCGCAAGTTTGTGGATGGATCCCACCTTAATATCGTCTTGTTCCAGGCGCACTTTGCGTAGGTAAAGTTGCCGCCTGAATTTCTGCTGATGTCACTCGTCTCTTTTTTGGCATGTCAATGTCACTGCATAATGGCAGCTTCTTCGCTGCAGTCCCAGATGTCGTCCTCACGATGATGTGAAACAAGTACACGTTCATGGTAGCCACACAGTCCTCCCTTGAAGTAGTGGACATGATGACTTAACTGCCGCCCCAGGATCGTTGGAGGTGAATAGTTCAGTAACTTGTTTCCTGCCGGCACGAGCTTGGTCCTGGCAAACTCCAAGTCTCTTCCTTGCATTCCGGCTCGCCTAAACTGTTTCTCTCGTCCACTATGACCGTCCCAGACCTCCCAATGACTCCCTCTGCACGCTCTGTCTATCGTGTCCATCTGCGACCACTCAGCAATTGTCAGTTCGTGCTCACTTGCACAGCACTCGTGCGCTATGTCCATCGGCTACTGCCGCTTGCAGCGCCTGAAGTCACCGAGTTGGCGCACCATTCAAACGGAAGGAGTCGGTTTCACTATAACTAAATTATAAGCCCTGAATAAAAATCAAGCTTTTAAGACATCCTTGATTCTTGATCACAACGATAAAATTTACATTGGTTGATATTGTTACAAGTAAACATTTGTTTTTTTGTTTCCTCGTCACAGTACTGCTATGTGCTAAACATTTTTTTCTTACTGCCATGCAAACCACTGCATGCTAGAATTTTATCTCCATGTCTGGCTGTCAACTGAGCGTGTGTAAACAATGTTTTTGCAGCGGCATTAAGAGCTGCCTTCTCTCTTTCCCCCTTCTTTCTTCCACTATTCCCCATCCAATCTCTGCATTTTCACTCGCCATGACGTTTAGCGCTTGCAGTAGATGTGGAGTCAAATAATTTTGTAGTGATTGGCTTCTTTCTTTTTTACTTTACTGCCAGAGTGCTTTTTGGTTTTGGTTTGACAATATAATATAATGTTGAACTATTTAAATTTTTTTGGAGGGACCAAGTTTATAAATGTTGACTCATTTAGTGCTGTATGAGAATGCAAAATATTTTGCTGCTTATTAGGCCTATGCAAATATCAGTTTTTTAGTTTGTTATTCCCAAATACAAATATTGAATTAGAATAAAGTAAAGAAATTTTTTCCATCTTTTGATTATATTTTAAAGACAGTAGTAAAAAAATTATTGCACATGTTATTTCACGTTAATAGTTATAAAAACTTTAAAGAAAGTCTTTTTTAAAAAATTTCATGTTTTTTTTTTTTGCAGTGGTTGCAAGCAAATTATTGTTTGATTGCCTTGTTCTCAACTTATTAAAAATATTTTCGGATCACAGATTGTCTCATAATAGTCTGAACTATGGCAGTTATGCTGTTAACTGCGGCCATGTAGAAATAATTGTGGTATTTACATCAAACCCATTAATATATTGAAACTGGGATGTACACATTGTTACTGTTATTGTAGAATAAAGACACTTTTCTCGTTAAGCAAGGTGATATGAACATCTACACTACACTTTGCATACAAGCAAATATTTATTATTTCAAATTGTAATTATTTGAAATATAATTGAGTAATAATAATATTAAAAAAATATTTGATTTTATAACCGAAATTTGGAACTTGAGCACGTACTTGCTGCTTTATAATGCAAGGAAACTTATTTATTGAGTTTGAGTAAATGTTTTATCATACTCTCGTGGGCCAGCTTTTATACTAATTTTTTTTTTTATGTATTGATACAATTTTTTTACCAAGTTAAAGTGTTTTTGCTCTGCATGAACTGGCGGTGGTGAATTGGGCTGGTTCGTAGGGAAACTTAATTACTGAGGATTTAGCAGGTGGGATACACTGGATTCTGTGCACTCTTTTTACAAGCCTTTAACCTCTGTTTTTTTGTATTATAATAATTTTTTTTTTATTAGTTGTATGAAAGTTTTTGTTTTAAATGGAAATGTGTTTCAGTGTGTGCACTACGAATATATATTTCTGGATTCCTTGCCCAAATAATATTGTTAAGTTATTTTTTTTTTTGTGTACTATTGAGTGATTGGTATGCTATAACTTAAGGTGTCTGAAATTATTTGTTATATTTCCATAAGCTTTAATTATTAATTCATAGTTTTACTATGGTAATGAGTTTTGTTGAGATTGTTCGTGAGTTTGAAGAGGTGTTAATGTAATAAACAAAAATTCAAAAGTATAACAGAATTTATTTTATAACAGTTCATTTATTACATCAAAGGGAGTGTTTTTATACTGCTGTTATGATTTAGCATTAGTCTGTGAGAGTGACATTGATACCAATTTGCAACTTTCAAACAAATGTGTTTCTGCTTTGTCAAATACCTACCATAATTTTTTTTAATGCATCTCACATTATTACGTAATTATAGAAGTGTTTCCCCCTAAGTTAAGTTTTGACAATGATGCTTTAAAATCAAGTTTATTAGAAAGAAATTGAAATATTAGTGAACTGGTAAAGGAATCTCAGGACAACATTATTGATTTAATGATAATGTTTGTTTATTATCATTCCAAGAAGAATAATATTTCTGAGTTTGCAATATGGAATGAATCTGAATGACAGACACAACTTTAAATAAAAATAATTTGTCTGATTTTTTATTATTTTCAAAAAGCTCTTTTGCAGTGTGATAGTGAATATAATCATTTTTTTTGCATGATTTCAGCACTGAAATATATATGTAAACAATAGTTGTTTTTTTACTAATTCCGTGATTAAAGATATAATTTGCATCGTAACTTCCTTACCAAACTTATTAGGTGATCAAGCAGAGAATAATTTCTTGTGTGTACCTGGCTTTAAATGAGGTGATTCACACAAGTTGAGACATGGGGAGATAAATAAAAGGAGACCACGATTCTTCCGAGAAAATCACCCACCCTTTTTTTCTTTCCAATATTTGTCATATTTATGATGGATTATACATAATCTTGGTTGAGATTGTAGCCATGGAGAAGCTAGCATGCTAGCCAAGGGTTTATCCTGCTGAAAACTGAGGGGGGGAGGGATTTTCCAGAATTCAACCTCATTCATGGTGGAGGAGGGTACATGGGGGGCCATGCAATACTAAATAAGAACAAATAAAAAAAATATTTATTGAAAAACATTTTTTGAACAGTTAATCTATGAGTATTATTTAAAAATTATCTGAATCTACAAGACCTTGGCCCCTCTGTGTTATTCAATGTACAACTCTTTAAAACCCATAATTTAAAAAGAAATGTAGTCTGTAAACATAACCATGGCCATACTGTAATCATGATCTACATATTAATAACCTATGTGAATATTTAGTTTGTGGAGGGCGTTTCTTTGTATTGCTTGCAGCTAAATTTGCTTATTTTTTTAAAACTTTGTTTGGGCTTTAAATCTCTTTGATAACGCAACACAGGTTGGGGTGTGTTGGGAAAAAAAATGAATTCTTCATGATGAAATGTATAAGGAACCATCTCAGTATTAAGCTGTAGTATTTAGGAAACCCACAGGATGGGTGGACCGCAATTTGAACCTAGGGCCTTACAGATGCGAATCCAAAATTTCACCAACAAGCCATATCGTTCAGTGGGAATAAGGTGGTTTTGGTGCGGTGCAAGCGAATGCTAGATATTTATACAGCTCTGTATTATATATGGCTGATGAGGGATTTGTGGTGGCTTATCGGTGGTGACTGCTGCATAGCTGCTAAGCTTAAAATGCGCTGCAACATTCATGCAGTCGCGCCCGACTGATGCGTCGGAGCTGATGGTGCTGATGTGGTTATGGCATTTGATTGGTTCACGTGACCAATGGTCAGGTACTGATGGTAATGTCACGTGGAGTGGAACGCGTCTCAAGGTAAGTAAAAAAGATGGTATGCCATTCCGGGCTCGCACACTTTTATTTGCTCCTCCAATACACAGCATGCCGTGACGTCACATAGGGATCACGTGGCTCGACACTAGCAACCAAAATCACACACATACACACCCACCTATGTGTGTGTGTATATAAATCACGGCAGTTTATAGCAAGTTATGACTCCTTGTCAGTGGAATGTACGTTATTAGATTGTGAATGGTTTTCCATACTGGAATCCAAAACACTTAACATTTAATTTATTTAATTTTGTTCATGTGCATGACTAACCTGCTTCAATTAAGGCGGGGCACAAAGAATTCAGAAACAGAGATAACGAGGGGTACATATGCTCACAATTTATGCAACAAATTAGAGCACTTTATAATGGCAAAGTATTGTGCAACAAAACCATGTACTATGGTTCAAAGCGATCTGGAAGGGGAGCTTGTACTTTCCTACTTTGCTACTCATTATAAAAAAACAATTATGTTGCAAAACACAGTTTCAAAATATAGCGGGTTTGCCATTCATATGTAATGAACATTATCATTAATAAAATCTAAATATTTATATGAGAGTTTATTTCAGGATAACGTTAAAACAATAATGCAAGAAACATAAAACTTGGAACAATTAATACTGATTTGACTTGGCTCCATAAAACAATGTTCAAGATAAACTTGAAATAAAATATTAAAAACATTTGCAATGACAATCCAATAAAGCCCTTAATAAAACGGAGACTATAATTAATCATAGCAAACATGCTAAGCTAAGCCTCGGTTAAGGTATAATTATAAACAAAGTGTTAGGCTGCAACAACGGGAAATGTAAAAGCGTATGAGCCTTAATCTTCGAAGACAGCCTTGTTCAAAATATAATTACGAGCGAAATAATTAGAAATATTGAGTGAGTCCACCGCCTAACATTGCGGTCGTGTCAAATGCAATTACTCGCCTCCGAGAACAATCAGTTGGCGATGCTGGGCGAGTAGACCAACACGCCGCACGAGTAGAGAGAACTCGCTCCCTGGTCTGGCGCACCGCCCTCTTCTCTTCGGCGTCGTTCCTTCGGGAACTACGACCAAGGCGAGACTGTAATGTAAATACGGCTGATGCCACTTGCACTCGAAACAATTGCAGACAGAATAGTTCCACGACAGAACTAGACAAGACGGGTTACTTCGAGGAAAAAATAAATCGTGGCGATTAATTCAACACATTCCTGACCACGGGTTATAAAAGTCCCCTCACCGCATTACCAGCTTCGCCGGGCTCACCCTTACGCTCAAACGCAATACCTCCAACTCGCTGGGCGAGTTACTTATGCACTCGATTAACGAGTTCTCAGTTCCGCATATGTGGATTTATTTCATTTCCATTTGTATCGTTCAGATTATTTCGGATATTGCACATTAATATGTTGAAGAACATAACATTTCCACACATTTCAGTCCTTTCCTTTGATTTATTTCGTTACAATTCAAGTCTCTAGACTAGACTTTACAGATACGTCCACTACTGGCGACTAATAGTCGAAGTTCAATTTTAACATTTGAGACTTGATGGGCTTACCACTTCAAAGTCCAAGTCCGTGGAGTGTGGTGCCGGCAGAGTTACGTCAGAAGGTGAGGTAGCAGTGTGTCTCGTTCGGTGACTCTCTGCTGGCTTTCTGGGCTGAGGGGGTAGGTATATATGCTACGGGTAATGCTAGAATAAGAAGTAAACCTAGGTTTACCAGGGTTAACTTTGCATTATCTTGCGTTTTTTTCGAAAAGCACTGTTTACACTCTCATCACTCAACAGCCTATCAGAGGCTTATGCAAAGAGATGTTCTGAACTAGGTACTTTGCCAGTTTGTTCGGGATGATTGAAAAAAATGGCCTCGAACGAAACATGTTTAGACTGAGTGAAACCGCGCGCAAAAGTTTGAACATATTTACACTGTCTCCCTCGTGGCCCCCACATTCGATTACGGTCCCTGGACCCAGGATCAATGTGGGGGGGGGGGAGGTGAATTTTACAGTCACGTGCTACATTATAATTGCATGGCATGGTTTTTTTCTTACCTACACTCTTTTTAGAATGTTATTTAACCTAAAAATACAGGGTATTATTATGGTCACTATTTAATAAGTCCAAACTAAGGTTTTTTTATAAAATTATTTTAACTTTAAAATAACCACAGATAGTTTTTTTAATATTTATTCCACACACTGAGATAAAAATGAAGATAGTTACAGAAAAATAAAATTAGGTTTGGCCCGGGCCCCGGACCCAGGGGTTTACCCAGCCCCATCATTGCGTGGGGCCATGGTCTCCCTGCGTGACCGCGCCCTCACAGCAAACCCTGCGTGGGTATTGTCTCACTGAGCAACATTCCGAGCAGGCCGCCTGGACGGACGGCAGGAAATGGGGGCAGCGCGTGGCGGAAATGCGCTCCCGGCCGAAACGCGATTCGGTTCCCGACGCGACGGGGAGAAACTGTTGCGGTAGGTACGCGGTCATCCGTCCCCCGCCCCCCTCCCCCACACCACGCGTGGTTCATTTCCGCAGCTGCAGCTGGCCCCGCGCGCATCACTGCGTGCATGCACGCACTGCGTGAAGCCGTGTTTTGCGGTACGCCCACAACCCTGGCTGAAACGTAGTGTTCGCTTTGTGGAAGCAAGTTCAGAGGACTGTATTTCATAGGAGAGACTATTTTAACGACGGAAATTATAATTCGTACTACCCAGGGGTGCAAGGGTATTCCCCCCCCCTCTGAAACCAGGAAGTGGGGGCAAAGAAAGTGCTGTGTAATCAATTTTTAGATAATAAAACTGCTTAAATAGCACCATTTTCCACCTTGAAATACAAATTTTCAATAGGGGGGGATCGATGATTCTTTATAAAAAAGTATATTCCCCCCCCCCTCCCGGTGGAAATTTAGTTGTTGCGCCCCTCGACTACCAATGGTGCACACAATGAGCAAGGATATATCCCGATGTTATGAAAACATACGCGAGATCTTGGTGAAGGCAGTATGTTATTTTGGGTGATCCAAGGTGAACCGTTACAACATCTGGAATCACAAATCAAAAAAGGCAGTGATGCATGTTGAATATATATATGTATATATATATATATATATATTAATACAATTTGTTCCAAAAACTTTCCCGAAATAAATTCCCGTATGCGCCACTGCATACTACCTACTTATTAACCAACATCTGGCAGTGTCAGAGAACAGTTATTTCCGGCGTAGTTAAGTTATTTTGTTGTTCGGGCAGATCTAAGGAAGCGCTAAGGGCGACGTTGGCTCGCGCATCAAGTGTTCAATCGCCTCTAAGCCCGAGGCGGTGAGAGGGCGCGCGGTCTTCTCGTCGCGTTATTCGCACCTGAAAGGCAGCGGCAGACCTGCAACAGAACCTCATAATCGCGTCCAGAAACTGATCGTCAACATATCCAACGCTGTCGCCAATCAAAATTCCGCACGCCATAATTCATTACAATCTATCAGTTGTCCATAACTATTCAATCAGTCATCCATTCTTCAGATGACTGAACGGAGTTCAGCAATACTGAACCGAGTGCCAACACCACTTCGTGAGATGATAAGTAGTTTGCTAACAGGGGTGGGTCTGGAGTCGGACCAAGACCCCGCGCCTAGCAATGTCCGGCCTTTTCATTACCGACGCACCTGTTATGCAGGTAAAATGTTTATTTAGTTGTCGAATCAATTTCATTACATAAAGCAAACGTACAATGCTAAATTCATCTTTATTCTTCATATATATATATATATATATATATATATATATATATATATATATATATATATATAGTTACGAACGTTAGCAAGGCCACGTCACGCGCAGGTGCAGAGCTGGCTGAGCTGCATCACATGCCGTCGTAACATGAGATGTGCTGTGCGCACCTGGGTCGCCGCTTTATCTCCCTCCAGCCCTCCGCTCCCCCCGCGCGGCACTGTTAGTTTGACATTGGAAACCTGCCAGCTGCGGAGTTACGCGAGCCGCCGACACGTGTTTTCGAGAGATTTCTGCCGTCGGGACGGCTCGCGATGACGCGACAGGCCCCGACCGCTCTCGTGAGTTCTGGAATTGCTCCGGGGCATATATATATCTATATATATATGTGTGTGTATATATGTATGTGTATATATATATATATATATATATGCCCGAGGACTTCAGGGCAGAGAGTCAGTTCGGAGTGTTCAGTCGGGAGTTCTCCCGCGGCGGAGATTCCGGGCGATAGTGCCGCGGGTGCAGCAGAGTGGCGAAGTCCTTGGAACGAATGTTCCAGGGCTGGGAGTGAGTGAGTTCAGTGGAGTCGGGAGTTTTCCCGCGGCGGAGTTTCCGGGCGATAGAGTCGCGGGTGCGGCGGAGTCCCGAGCGAAGTTCCGAGCGAGGCGTCGAGTAAGATCTCGGCGAAGGGGAAGTGCGTCGGCGGCGGCGGAGTGTGGCGACGGAGTCCCGCGGCGGAGACCCACGAGGGGTGCTGCGGCGAGAGTTGCGCCAGAGGTGCGGCCCAGCGAGGTGTGTGGAACGAGTGACTGGGAAATAGACCTTTCTTTAAGTGTAATTAATTATTTGCCATTTTAGACGATTTTTGTAAGTGACATAAGTAGTGGCAATAAATAAAACTGTGTAGTGTATTAAAATCTTTAATTGGGCTATCCTTTACGAACCCGCGGTAAATCGTAACTACATATATATATATCTTTATATATATATATATATTTCTTGTGTACGTGTGTATATCACTGAACTCCTCCTAGACGACTGGACCGATTTTGATGAAATTTTTTGTGTGAGTTCACGGGGATTCGAGGATGGTTTAGATTCACAATTGGATATTTTATCTCGATTCTGAGTTAAGAAAAAACTAAAAAAAAAAACATGCTTTAAAAGCAAAAAAGCTAAGCATTGTTGATAATTAGCCTCCATGGCAACGGGCTTTTGCATTGTTGTTGCCTTCTGCGTAACCATGGGAAAGGTTTTTGGTAACGGCAGTGGCGTGCCCAAGAGGAGGGGTATGTATAATGAGAAGATACAAAATGTCCAGCGTAGAAATACTTACCGCCATATCCATATCTCACAAAAAGTACATTTGGGCAGGACAATGTCTGTCGGGTCCGCTAGTATATATATATATATATAACCCGGACCCCTCCCAATACACTTAGTTTTAAACTTAGGTTAGGAAAAAAAAAAAAAAAAAAAAAAAAAATTGAAGGCAAAAAGTTATTTCGGGTGATGCAAGGTGAGCTGATACCAAACGTGCTATTTCAAATGTGTGAGAAGTCGCTATTACTGTAGCACCATATGTCAGTGCCAATAGTAATGTTAGGTTTTTTTTTTTAAATAGTTCAAATTAAAAAATTTTCTCTATTGTTTTTAATCCCTCCTCCTCAAAAAAAAATCTGAGTCAGCCACTGTCCTGGTTGGCTTAGAAACGCTGATTAAAAAATATTTTTCAAATTTTCTATTGGGAAGGAGGGGGGGATCTCAAGCCCCTCAATCCCATGCCATCGACAAGGCCACTCTCTAAAACAACATGGCCCCGCCAAAGTAAATAGCCCAGTGCTCCTCAAAGTGCAGGATCGCCACTGTTTGCAAACCCTTTCAACGTTAAATCTGTGTCGCTTCCAAGGACTGTAGAAATTAATGTGTACATTTACACTTTGCGAAACACTATAACACGCCTCTGCTTTTAGTACAGAAGATGAGATTATAATATCTGTTTATTTGTTTTGGCGTTTGGACTACTATTGCTAATCGAATTATTCGTGGATCAGTAATCAATCTGTCACTCAACGTAAATCAAAAATCCAGCAATCATTCATTCATCATAAATAAATCGTCAATCATTCATCACCGATCGGATGTGCGTCCCTTAGCTTGGAATTTTTGCGAAAACAGGTGTTTTGCCCAGATTCGCCGCATTCTTCCATCCTGCACGAGGTGTTTACACAAGTAATCATTAGGGTTAAAATGATTTGCTTATAAAGTCACTGGGCCTAAAATCTTTAGCTTCAAGTTACTTGACCTATAACCTTTGTCTATAATTGTAGCATTTATCAAGGACGCTTTCACAACAGAAATGTATCGTGCATGAAGATATTCTCACTTCTACCTGGAACTGGGTGATTCATACCAATAATATTATGCACACCAACGGCTAGTTGCTAGCGCGCATGTTCCAATACCCAAATTGCTTATTTTGGCATTCTCAACCACCAATTAATTTCACGCCCCGCAATCTGCAAACGATCACTTGACCTAAAATAATTAAATACAAAGGTTTTGAGGTCAAGTGACAGGTAGGTACCCCACCAATAAGGCATCCATTACCTGATCATCTTAATCATTCATAAACGACTCGCAGTCTGAGAAGCCGTATAATCACTATCGCACGACCACTTCAGTGACGGTCGAATAAAAAAAAACAGCTAGCGAGTCTTTAGGAATTCGACAGTGATGTGTAAACATCTAACATGTGTTCTCACGTTGCAAATAAACTCATAATACGAAACTCGCACAACAAACGTAGAATTCTTAAAAATAACGCCGAGCATGATACATATACTAAAAATGTATTATCTTTGAAATATTTGTGCAATGTATTTTCGTTTTGTCGTGTTTTTGTCTCGTTTCAACTGTTGTGCTGAATTTTTTTGGGTTCAATATTTTTGTGCTGTCATCATTTGTGGGGGTTTTTTCGTTCTCTTAGTCCATTTTTCTTTGTTTTTCTTTGTTTGTTGACCACAGGGCCGCAACTAGAGTCTCTCGCACCCGGGGCATGAATGGATTCATGCGCCCCCCCCCCCCCTCCCTCTTTTTTTTGCACATACCACACCAATAAAGCGGGGCGTCCGGGGGCCCTCCCCTCGCAAAAATGGTGCTATTTAAGCATCTTCCATACCTACATGTAACAGTTTCTGTGCTACTGTAACTTCCATGCATGAACCCACTATGTCCATAAAGTAGTCCGTATAATCACTAGACTTGTTCATTAAATTGTCGTCATAAATGATTTTTAAAGATTCAAATTCAATTTTCGAGACCTTTATGCAGCAAAGATTTTGATGAGATCATCATAGCAAATAGATGATGCTCTTCCTCACTGCTAGTGGTACCACCCTCTCTGACAACATTGTACTGTATTCGTATAGAGAACGCATTAAAACTTTCTAACTTCTTCCTTTACATTTTTTTATGTTAATGATGAACTCAACATTTTTCTCAGAGTATTTTAAAATAAATATGTTGAGACGTTATATTGTAAATCAGATTAGACATTACTGGCATGCAAGTTAAAAAACTTTCTACCAGTTATCAGTTGTAGTAGGAATTACAATGCAAGCGATTTCGGCGCCCCCACAGCTTTGCGCCCGGGGCGTATGCCCCGCTTGCTCCCCCCTAGTTGCGGCCCTGGTTGACCATATTCCTGTTATGGAATATTATGTGGTGTTTATATCCTGTTGACAACAGCAATTTTTTGCTTAATTTTTGTTTTTGTGTTTTGTGGGTTTTTGTAGTTTTCTTCTACAGACATAGGTACATGTGCTTTGGCTATGGCGTATGTCCAAAAGCTTACATCAAGTTATACTAAAAATGTGTTTTCAACTACATTTATTGACGCGAACCACACGCAGTTTCCAAAACCGCCGCTAGAATTCGCCACCAGAGCAGCTACGTCGACTGCTGAATCGTTCGATCAGCAGACCTAAATTTAGAACTGTGTAATAAAACGGCTCCGATAAAAGCGAAAAAAGGAATTTTGATTAAAATCCACTAACGAGTTTATGCTATGAAGTTTCCCCTTTTGTGTTTTGTGAATGTTTGGTTCGCGCCACCCGCCACAGATGGCAGCACCGCGTGGTTCCGTCCGCGGAACTGACCCCACCAAGTGCCGTGCACCGAGAGCTAAGGCGGCTTCATGCACGTGTGGTGACGTGATCACACACAACACCCCCCTTCCTCCCCCCCCCCCCTTCCCAGAGCGCGCCCGGCCTCACGGAGCGGTCGGAGCGAGTAGGCGCGCTATTTCTGTGCGCGGGGATCAATAGCCGACCCCCCTCTCTTCACTCCTGCCCCGTGCCACAGACACCTGCTGGCTTTGGCGACGAGGCAGGCACCCGAATTGGCGGAGGGGAGGGCGAGTATTACCTGAGGGTTTCAGGTGATGAGGGAAGCCTCACAGTTCAATGTAGAGTCCGGGATTTTTTTAAAGAAAAAAAATTTTTTTTAGATAAATTAATAATAGCGTCTTAAATAGATATTATAATTATTTTTTTCCCGAAGTCTTGAAACGTCTTTGTCAACACTATGGTTCCTCCTAATTTTAGAGTTTGATATGTGACTTGATGTAAGCTTTTGGACATACGCCATTGCTGAAGCACACGTATGTCTGTAGAAGAAAACTACAAAAAACACAAAAGACAAAAACACAAATTAAGCAAAACATTGCTGTTGTCAACAGGATATAAACACCACATAATATTCCATAACAGGAATATGGTCAACAAACAAAGAAAAACAAAGAAAATGGATTAACAGAACGAAAAAAAAAAACACATAATGATGACAGCACAAAAAAAAAACAACAGCAATTTTTTGCTTAATTTGTATTTTTGTCTTTTGTGTGTTTTTTTTTTTTTTTTAGTTTTCTTCTACAGACATACATGTGCTTTAGCAATGGCGTATGTCCAAAAGCTTACATCGTCATGCACTACCAGTGCACAAATCTTTCAACGATAATAGTTTGATATGTATGTTATTTTTTATATACCTTATTTAATTCTCGGTCTGGCAAATTTTGTCGATGACCGTGCGCTAAAAGGCGTATGTATTCCAATCCAGAGGTCAGAGATATCAAAGTTCGAAAATTACTTCTAGTATACCAATTATAATCCACTCTTAGACACTATCGGCCCAGTAGTCGATTGGTTAAAGCACTAAGTTGACAACCAGAAGGTGTAAAAATAAACACACATAGAGTAACACTAAAAAAAAAAAAAAAAAAAAAACCTTCAAAAGACGTGTCCATACTGGAGTAGTTTTTTTTTAAAACACTCCAGTATGTTTAGTTCAAAGGGTTGGATATAAGAAAAAAACACCTTTGGGGGGGGGGGGGGTGGGGGAAGGATATATTGTCTAAAACCATTTCAGGACCGTCGCCTAACAATTTCAACTTTATGTCATCACTAGCTGTGCTGCCTGGCTTCACATTGGTAAATAAAGTTTTTCTTTTTTACCAGAGCAAGTTTTCTATTGATAATCACTATAAGAACTGATATATAAAATTTGGAAAGCAAAACCAAGTACTGTGCGAGAAAAAAAAATCACTCACCCCAGATACTTTTTTCGGGCACTTTGCTCCTAGTGCAATAATTTAATTCGCACAATAGGATGGACCAACTTGCAGTATTGTGTAAAATGGCGAAGATCTGGCTTTACGCCACTTAGGCTTTCAGGCTAAAGACAGTGGATCTTCCAAGGTTGTAGTTGGGCAACACTTGGGTACCAAATAACACTCGCCATTCATGAGCTGTACGTGGAGAGAACACAGAGTTGCAATAATATCTATCTGTGACCGAGACTGTATATCTTCGATTCATTTCAGCTTCTTTATTTTTCACTGTGTAAATTTGCAAATTTTAAAATCACTTAGTATTCCATGGAAGTCTTCTATAAAGTTCACTTGAATATGGCGAAAATATTGATCTCGACTTAAAACTTAAAAAAAAAACTTAGTTATGATTTTATATTACTAATATATAAGCTTTCCCTATAGTAAAAAAAAAGTTCGTTTTGGCGTTATGAAGATAATGTAAAAACTATTGTTTTATATATGTTATTTTATACCCCTGGATTTTGATAACAGGTTAGTTGGGAATCAAAGATGTGAAAAATGTTTTTGAAATTCTAATTATAGTTTTCATATTCGTAAAACACATTCACAAATCTTTATTAAATAGCCTGACATGTAAAAAATTAAAAGCTTATAAACATAAAATTATAATAATAAAAAAAGAACCCCCCTCCCAATTAAGTTTTAATGTGGAGTATCTATATGCTGAACTCAGGTTATTTTAAAGGTTACTATCTGAAGTTATTCCAATGTACTCGAGTGAGCGCCACAGGGAAAGACGGCGCTGCCTGCTATGTCTCCTCTAGCTCCTCTGTGCTCGATGAGAGACAGCCCCTGGCCGGTAGACCACACTCCTCACACGCCCGGCTGACTCATTGCTTCTTGGAAGAGTCCACTGAGCAGGTTATGTAAGGCCTTTGAATATATATATATATACTGTATAGAAGTCGCGAGTGGATAGGATTTACTCTACGTTTTTCAGAAGCGTATGATGAGCAGCTTGGGAACTTCACCGCTGCAGTGCGCTGCCGTAACGCCCTGTATCGTCTTAGTTGTTATTTAGACGTTAGAGCGCAGAACTGTCGCCCGCTGTCATTCCCCGCAAACCCCCACCTATCATTCACTGCAGCTCATGGTCGTTCAACTGGAGGGGGAAGGGGTGTTTGAATAGTTCGACACTTGTCCGCTAGGGACCACCACAAGTCGATGCCCTAGAGACGGTGGCGATTGCGGCGGTGAATTAACCAACTACCTCAAAACCGTATTACGAATTTTAACCTGGGCTGGCGACTTCTATACAGTATATATATTCAAAGGTAAGGCAGGTGAAGGACAGCCTGTCCCAACAGCGGACCCCTGATAACGAGACGGACTTGCACCAACTGAAGTCCCTGCACCGGAAGATGCAGTGCAAGCAGCAAGGGCGGCGACAGAGTCTAAAGAGAGGGCTCCCGAGAGAAGATACTGTTGAGACACCTTAAAACATGTCTTGTTGAAGGTATACCACTAAAGCGTGTTTTTTTTTTTAAAATTGTAAACATGGATGATTAGGTCTCTCGGGGAAACTCATCATGTATAAAAATAAGAGTTAACGAATCGAGCGCTGTATACCTCCTGAGGACATCATATATGTTGAGCAAATTACAAGATACACAGAATAGGAGGAAGGGCCGATGACATTGTTACGATTTACTTACAAATTACAAGACTCTTCGAATCCAGGTTGAGCGAGATTACTAAATTGTTTTTACAAAGTACGCGAGTACTTTAACATAATTGGGTTTTTAGGTAATTATAATATATCTGCGTTTAACTCTGTTAAATTTGTATACTTTTTGAGAGACTTACATTTGAAAAATTTAATTTATAAATATAAATTTTATACTTTTTACATAATAAGCAGCCAAAGTTAAGTTATTAAAGTTTTGGGCTCGTACAAATGAGAATTAAATGAAATACAAAAATAAAACTAAATAAGATTTAAAGCAATTGATTTTGGTGACTTAACTATATGGCTTTAATATATTGCAGAATAAGTTATTTTATTTTGTTTAGCTGTCAAAATCCTTACAACTTATGAAATGTTGAATGATTTTACAAAAATAAGTATGTCTTCTCTGAAGGAAGTTAAACCACATCATAAAGTATCCAGTATGACTGCTTTAAAAACTTAAAAAAAAAAAAAAGCTTATGTTCTGTAATCATTTCAATTAACCTTTGCAATTACAGAAGACGTAAAATTCGACAAACGATGTTGTAGAAAATTGATTTAGAATTTGAGGCAATTGTGGCCTATGTACTTGTAATTTCATCTAATTAAGTATGTACACTGAACGTTAGGATTATTAATTGTATTCAAATGTTTTCGCAAAATAATATCTCCAATACTGTAATAAATCATAAGGCAGGATCAAGGGTGTACTCATGGGGGGAGGGGATGTGGGATATATCCCACAAACTCATCCGAAACCCTAAAAAGATCTATCGTTCCCACCAACAAATGTAAATAATTTGAAAACAAACAACAGATAAAGAGGTTTTGTATCCCCTCCGAAATGTAATTCTGCGTACGCCAGAAGCAGGACGCAGGAATGATCGAGTCTTTCCGAGCTTCAGCTCCTGCCCAAAACAGTCACGAACGAGAAGTGAGCCCCGGACGCAAATGCGTCCCCTCCCCCCTCCTCCCCCCCGAACGAGAGCCAGCCGCTCCGCGCGCGGCGACACACTAGCGCATCCTAGCGGCTGCTCCCAGCAACTAGCTCGCCCGGCGGCAGTCGCGCCCGTGTCCGCGAACCGCGCGCGAAAGAGAGATTGTCGAGTTGTGTGGTTTGCTCGCGCCGATTATAAAACGACAAATTTTGTTGTTTATCATTTGCGTTTTTGTAAACCGTAACGAAATACAAATAAACTCGGGGGAGAAAGGAAGGAAATAAGTGACTAGGACTGAGCCTGGGCCGTTTGCACGAAGAACCGGGTTTCGATTTTCGGAGCGAGTAACAAGTTGCAGGACGGTTATATTATTATTGTTGTTTTGTTGACGGGTTGAACGGCCGCTAGCGCGCGCGCGCGTGAGCGGTTGTTTTCGGAAGAGGTTGGCAACACCTGCGGGCCCAGCCGGGTGCAGGACTCGGGCGACGGCGATGGCGAAGCCGCCGCGCGAGGAGGCCGACGCCGCCCCCGGACCCGGAGGCGGCACGCACGACGGCCTCCGCGACCCGCAGCTGGTGGAGGCGGCTGCCCGGTTCGTCAGCGAGGTGCTGGAGCAGGCCAAGGAGGAAGCAGTCAGGCGGATGAGGGAGAAGGCGATGGTGAGTTGTTCGCAGCCTGGACTCTCGGGAAGCCTACACACAACTCACGTAGTTTCGGTTCCCTGCAAGAATTTCCCAAGATTTCCGAAGTTTTGCGTTTTGGTATTAACGCCACTTCAGCCGCTAAATCATAAGTTTCCAATGAAAACAAGCATGTTGTGACTAACCTAACCTAACCCTTCGATTTTTTTAAATTTAAATTTTTGAGAGAAATCCGAAGTGCACGAACTTGGTAGGGAACCGAAACTATGTGAGTTGTAGGCTTCCCCTGGTTTTTAAGGTGGACTCTCAGTGATCCGTCGCATCCGTTCGTCAACAATGATCCACAAGTCCATCATAATATTTTCCCAATTGGATGCTGCCAACTGACTAAAAAGCTTAAATTAAAAAAAAAAAAATATATATATATATATATATATATATATATATATAGTAAAAGTTTAATAGTTTCACAATCGTGTACGCCAAGCACTTAAAAATCATTCAACTATTTGGTAAATATGTATTGTACGGATTAGCGCCAAAAAAAATCGTACAAATATGAAATAACTTTCATTATATGCTATCTTACGTCCTCTTTTCAGAACCGCCTGCGGAGATAAAAAATTCCAAATACTTTTGGAGATATGGCCGTTCTTATTTTGCTATACCAGACGTGTAATAATTTGACCGTCGCCATTTTATATTTTGCCGTGTGCGCGTGAATGTCTAAATAACAGAAATTGTCCATTAAGTAAGGTTAGTTACATTATAAATACTTCAAAATAAACGGAAATTAAAAATAATATCAATTTATTTTACATGTTGTATAGTTTTAAGTATTTATAATGTAACTGACCTGACCTAACAAAATGGGACAAAGGTAGATTAGGTCAGGTCAGCTACATTATAAATATTTTGAAACTGAACGGACATTAAAAATAATAAAATTAATTTTATTGGATGTTTAGTTTTAAAGTATTTATAATGTAGCTGACCTGACCTAACAAACCGGGACAAAGGATGAACAGAATAAACTCACGTAAGTTTCTTTTTACATGATGTATTCGTTCACGTGAGAGTCCTAAGATCAACATAAAGTTCTGCCATTCCCGATTACACCCGAATATTCACCTTCGGCCAACCTCGGGATTTATTTATTTTTGCGCAGGAAAAATGAATTGAAATATTAAAAGTGGTCGGATAGGTTAGCTACATTAAAACACTTTAAAACCCTTTGGATGGTTAGTTAGGTTAGTATAGCTACATTAAAATAAACAGAGAAATATAAATATTAATAAATAAACCCGAGGTTGGCCGAAGGTGAATTGTTCGGGTGTAATCGGTAATGGCAGAACTTTATGTGCAACTTAGGTTTCTCCGTTCGGGAACATCGCAAAAAAAAATCATACTTGTAAACAAGCAACAGTTATTGCTGCATGAGTGCACAGGATGAAAATTAAAAAATTCGATATCTCCAAAAGTATTTGGAATTTCTTATCTCAGCCGGGTTTAATGAAAAGAGGAAGTTTAAGAGCACAGAATAAAGGTATTTTCGGATTTTTAAAATTTTTTTAAAAAAAATCGCCAAAAAATGAAGATTAAAAAATTCGATATCTCCTAAAGTAATTGGAATTTTTTATCTCCGCAGGCGGTTCTGAAAAGAGGACGTAAGATAGCATATAATGAAAGTTATTTCATATTTGTACGATTTTTTTTGGCGCTAATCCGTACAATACATATTTACCCTCTTGTCAATTTTTGTTTCAAATATCAAACTTTAAAAAAACGTATTCAAACGCAAGTTGTGAACATGATATGGAAGCAGCTGAATAAATAAACAAAAAGAAAAAAAAAACTTTTAAAATGATGCCTTTCAGACATTTTTTGAGGTTATAATTTTATCATTTCCGTCCGCCGAAAGTTAAAAGCTTGGACAGGTTTTGACTGATGGACGGATGGATGAAATGTTTTCCTGTACACCTGATTGGCTGGATGTCAAGCGATTGACGGGCGTACGGGTGACGGAACGGATGTGATGGATCATTTTGAGTCCAGCTTTTCACGAGCACGTTTGCGTCTCGACTACAACGTGTGGTCGCTAAAGACGGACGCACCCGAAACGACCTTGGTTAGTTGGGGAAGGAGTAGACCATGAACTATAAATAGGAAAGAGCTATCCATGAATTTTCTTGGAGAGATTAAAATTATGAAGAAAAAACAAAGGAAGACTGAAAACAGAATTACTGAACCGGGATTCAACCCCAAAAGCCTAACGTTTTTCCTTCGCGCCACATAGCTCGGTTATTTTTTTTTCCTAACGTGATATTTATTCATTGTTGGAGCTACGGGGTTGAGTAGTCTGCTCACTGGCTTCCCCCCCCCCCCCCTCCTCGATTCCCGGTGCAGGTAAACATTTCTTTTTTGTTTTTTATTTCTCGTTCAGGAAAGTTGTAAACGTGATAAGTTACCGCGAGCCGATGTATTTTCCCAGAATACATCATCCAGTTTCCCCATAAACCCCGTCAATGTATTCAGCCAATGATTTGGTCTCATCTGTTCACCCCACATTGTTTCTAATAAACTCGATGAGGCTTAAGTAATAGGTCATTATTCATCCAACGATTATCACCATTGGCCTCTACTTAGGGTGTTCTAGAGGTTACTATGGCCATACGTATAATCTTCCTGCATATCAGCCACTGTTGAAGTTGGTCACTGTCTTGGCAAAAATGATTTTATTTAGATGCACTTGTCAATAAACGTAATTTGTTGTTAAATTGTGTATGCTTCTAGTATAGTTGCGTTTGGAGTAGTTGAGTGGTTTATTTTATATGAAAAATAAATTAAGTGATTTCAACAATAAAACTCATTAAATAAATAGGCCTACTCTACATTTTAACTGTCTAATATAGCTCCATCGCAGTGGTGTTGTGAATATGAGACAGTTTGAATGCGTCCGAATAAAAATTGCCAAATCTTAAATTATGAATGTAACATTTCTAAAACGGCTTTAGCTAAGAAGTTCAATTTGCAGTTTTTATACTAAACTGGTATTTGAACAGCCTGGATGCCAGCTCGCGACGTGTGTGGATCTCGACTGAGAGCAGGTGCTTTTCTTGGACTGAAGTGGGTCGCAGCGTCACTTTCTATCCTCGTGCCAGAGTGACGCGCTTAGAAGCTACACTGCTGAAAATGTTCACCTTTGATTTACAAAGAACGCCGGTTACATATTATCCAGGCATCTTCGTAAATTTACGGCCAATCTTCCTGAATCCACAGACATTGAGTTCAATTGCTTTGAACACGAATCCAAAAGAATATTCGTGGTATATTAAAAAGACACCCAAAAACTGGTAAAACTCTCATCTTTCTTCCAGACGTGTGTTTACCTTTGTTCAGAATGAAACATGCAAATCGAAAATAGGCTTAAATTTGTTTTAATTAAATTTTTTTTGAAAAGTCTGTAAATTTACTGTAATTTCTAACAGTGTAGCTCCTCCATACGCTTTAAATGTAATTCGTAGTTTATACCGGCAAACAGTGATATATATATATATATATATAAAAAAGAAACAAAATAAAGACATTTGTGCACATTTACGTTCTTAAGGCTCGGGTCTCACATGCCATGTTTTTTCGTCATTACTTTATGGTATTAGAAATACTGCACTCCACTGGTTTACATCTTATTTGTCAAATAGGTATCAACTAGTAAAAATTTCTGATAATAGACATAGTACAGTTCACTCAAATAAAGGGTTAATTAATCTTGGTGTGCCTCAGGGGTCGATCCTGGGACCATTATTATTTTTGATTTATATAAATGATCTTCCTTCTTTTATAACTGATCAGTCTGAAGTAATTTTATTTGCAGATGACACTAGCATATTGTGTCATAACATTAAAAATCAAGAATTAATTCAAACATTAAATAGTGTATGTGATAAATTAAAACAATGATTTAATGCTAATAATCTTACTCTAAATATTGATAAAACAAGTATCTTAAAATTTCACTTACATAAACAGTCTAACCCTGTAGTTCAATTGAATTATAGTGATACTAAAATTACAGAAGCAAATAGTGTTAAATTTTTAGGCTTGCATGTAAACAATACCTTGTGTGGCAAGGAACATATATTTAAAATGATACCTAAACTATGTTCAGCTTGTTTCGCACTTCAATCGTTATCAGCAACTGTATCTGTTTTTTATTTAAAACAAATATATTTTTCGTTTTTTCATTCTGTAATGTCATATGGGATCATTTTTTGGGCATCATCACCCTATGCTAATGATGTTTTTTGACTACAAAAAAAATTATTAGAATAATGTCTAATGTTAATCACTATGATTCTTGTAGACCATTGTTTAAGAATCTAAGGATACTTACTATGATGTGTCAGTATATATACTCATTAATTAATTTTGTAGTTAAAAATAATGATAGTTTTGATAATAACAGTGCAATACACACTTATGACACCAGAAATAAATCCGACTTGCATGTGCCAAGTAATAATACATCAAGGTATCAAAAAGGTGCACTGTACTCTGGCATAAAACTTTTCAATGCACTCCCTCATAAACTAAAAGCAATCTCCCATTGCAACCCAAGACTATTTAAAGTTCTACTCAAAAACTATTTATTAGAAAATTCATTTTATACATTAAATGAATATTATAATAATGTTTAGAATAACTTATGATGATTTGTTTGTATATTGGTGTATTTAATATTTTTGTTTTAATTAGTACTAATTTGATGTGATATTATGATTTAATTAATTTGATTGTTTGTATTGTTCATTTTTTGTTGACTTTATTGACATGTTCTATATTCTTTTAAGAATCTGTTGAACGAATTTTGGAAATAAAAATAAATAAAATTTAAGAGGGCTACTTCCAAAATTTTAACTCGATAACTACCTTGCAATTGTTTTTCTGTCGCAAATATTTTCAACGGAAATTCACTGAGTGTAATATCGTGAATGTAAAAAAAAAAAGGTGCGAAAGTCTTCGTAATTATCATCACTTGCGCAAATCTTTACACCCATCATATTCTCCCACTAACAAGAGGAGGGTCGGTTTTGCTTTAACTGTGTGAGTAGAAGCAGGTGGGTGCCGCTTTCAACGTCATGAAGTATCTCACCTGAGTGGGCCCTAGGAGGCGAGAAAAAGGCTCTTTAAAGACTTTAAAGTACAGTTTGAGGGATATTGTTCATGGATTGTCAAGTCCGCCGCATGGGGCAGTGGTCAAGCGCATTGTGGATTGTTCGATACCAACTGGTACAGCTTTTTTTTTTATTTCTCGAAGTATTAAACTATCAGTTTCAGAATTAAAATACATTTAAACATTTGTCTCGAGTTAAAATTTTATAAATAGCCTTCAGATAATAGAAATGACTAAAAAAAGTAGGTTGTCTGTAAAGTCGGTTTACGGACAATAGTTTAACGTGACGTCATAACAAAACATTGATGAAATGATTGCATACTTTTATGAATAAAATTGAATCATTTTTATTGAATTATCACTATTTTGTATGGATACAAAGAAGGAGTGAAATGAAATATACAATTTAATTGATAAATTTACTTTTATTTGCACTCATTTATTCAAATATGTTTATTACTTTAACGAATGTTTGCTATTTAACTTCTTCTAATCTGTGTTATTCTTTTAAGGATAGGACGATGATAGGAAAAGTAGGAAACGAATGGGAGTGTTTCAAGTTTAATGTGCCTCGAGAAAGTCAAATCGATGGTTGTTCCAATCGAGTGGAAGAGAGATAGATGCGGCGCAAGCGTACAATGAGCGTAACGGGACACAGCGTACCGGGACAATGTGTGTTACGGGACACTTTTTCGTGCGTGCAGTCGGCGTTCATCGATTTATTAGACGTTGTCACATAAAAAAAAAAAATCAATATTGTGTGTGAGACCGAGACTTGAATAAGTTTTATTATTCATAATTAACGTCCGTTGTACCCGGCTTACAAACAACGCAAACTTGCTTATAATGACTATAATAACAGTGCATTTGTCGAGAGGGTGAACCTCGGTCATGGACTTTCAGCTGGGGCCCTTGGGAATCAGCCGGCAGCCTGAAGGGTGGCAATCGCCAGACGGGCCGCGTGGGTGTGGGATGACTGCCACCACCCTCGGGCCAGTTCCGCAATCACGCGGGAACTGATCACGGACCCACAAGATACCTGAGTTTCACTGTCCGTCTGCCGCTTCTGCAATGCGCGGAAACGTAACACACGGCAACCATTGAGATTGCATTTCAAGGTTACAAAAAAAAAATTAATTGAAAATTATTTAAACACGGTTGCGATTGACATGTATAATAAAGGTAAACCACAAAAGTAACCACGGAACACTAGATATTCTCGTATTTTGAATAATATTTTACTGTATATAAAACGTAAACAAACATGGTTTTCTTTGGGACGCTTGCAGAGTCAGGTACGTAAAATCTTAGAAAAAACTTTGCAGGGTAGTCAAACTTTACTTTGTCTCAAGTCACGATTCTGCAAGCCGGCCTTAAAATTGTGGAGTTATTGTTCAGAGTGAGATCTATTTCTATTAAATTGTCAATGATTGGGCTAATATCAACACCACCATGATAAAGAAGAATAAATAGGCTAATAGATATAAATAGGGTTTCATAAAATAACGAATTATATTAAATAATTATATTAAATAACAAATTAAAAATACTAAATTTTATAAAAGATAAAGGAACTAATTTAGTTTCCATTTCATTACTTACGTTATTTATCATCAATAATATCAGACATTTACCAATAACGCTATAGTTTTACCGTTATGATTATTATTTTTCTATTCGGATGCCTTTAATTTTTACATAAAGTTCAACATACGAATGAAATATTCTCAAGACCCGATTTATTTCTCTGCTTGTGAAAATCCATAGGCGTTAAAATTCACAAGAAATAGTCTAGACGTTCCACGGCATCTCTTCTAATGGGTTCTTTAAAGCCAGACCCGTGACTAATTAGGTACCGCCTTATCATTGGTATACGTCTGCGTCCTGTTTAGCTACGGTTTTATCAACACGCACACGTCCTTGAAGCAGCTGTTTCATTGTCTAAGGCAGTCTTGAAAAAAAATAATAAAGCTCACACCGAATGCAACTGAAATTCATCAACAATTTTAATGCTCCAATTTTGTTTTGATGTAAAATTACTGAATGTGACCTCGCATGTTCACTTGGACCAAAAAAAAACTTCTGTGGCACGGTAAGCATTTAAATGTTTTTTATTAATAATTAAAGTCAAGTGGAAACGCAGCAGCAAAAAAAAATATTTAGACAGACATATCGTGTTAATGTTTTCTAATGAGTTATAATGTGAATATTTAGAATATCTATAGAAGAAGAAAGCTGTGGAACAAAAAAGTTCTGACGACATGGTGTTTTTTTTTTCCAAGTGTTCCAGAACTATGGACGTTTGTGAAATATTCGTCACGGTGACTACGCAAACAAAAAAATGCGTGCAGTTGCAATTACTAAATGTAGCGAGGATCTGATTGCATAAAAATTGCAGTAGCAGAGCGTCGTACGAATTTGAGTCGTGCAAATTGAAGTGCGTGGAACGGTTGACTGAACACCCAAGCAGAGGAACAGAGTGTACGTGTCTGAACGTAGCATTGGGGAACTGCTGACGAGCAATCAATCTGAGGACAAGAGAGTGAACGCAGCAATGGGTAATGGTTGACGAGATCACCGCGGCTGTCCGTGACAGGCTGGCAGTATACCTACCCGGGCACACATACAGCGCACACATGGGCCCCGTGTGCCGAACTTATCCCACAAGACACGCACCCCCGCCGTCGATTCAAATGATTCTTCACCAGTGTGGGGTGCACCTGATTTACTATGCACTTGGCGAGTTGTAGAAACTTCTGTTTCTGGCCTCGCCCACGCTTACTGCCCCGGATAACAATATGATGAATCGGCGGCGGGCACACATACGGCGCGCAGAGCTTCAGGAGAAACAACGCGATTTCAAAACCACTCGAGATATCCCAGTGGGGCCTGCTTACGAAAATCATTTAAGAGTTCGCCGAGGGCCTAAAAGTACTTTAGATTTCGGATTTAAGTTTTCAAGTTAAGTTTTTAGAAGCGTTAAAAATTGCTAAAAAAAAAACAAACAAAAAAAACCGCATGTTTTCAGAGTAATTTTTAGTCGTAAAACAACCAGTACAGATTCTTGAAAGCACTTAAGGGACTTGCATGGCACCTTTATCTTCATTTCTCCGCCATATAATGTTACGGTCACCACTCAGATTTCACAGTTTTCCTGTGACGACGAGAAGAATGCGCACCAGTTCAGAGAGGTTATACCACAACGCCGAATTACCACAACGCCGAAATACATTAACGCCGAAAAATGTCATTGCAGGACTGCCACAAAGGTTACGTTAGGTAAGGTTAGCACACATATTCATTCAGTTGTTTTTCATTTTGCTCCTGTGGCTCCTCTTCCCCGCAGAAACATTTTTCGGCGTTGTGGTACACAGCAGTTTTCTAGCTGTGGGCGTTTTGGTCAATTTTGACATTCGGCGTTATGGTATTTCGGCGTTATTGTACGTTCGGCGTTGTGGTAACGACCCCGCTTGAAGCACCAGCGAGCGTCGCGCTTATCATCCCGCCTCACTAACACACTTACACCCCTGACGAGGCGGGGCCCCTTAACTCGTGTACAAGGTTTCCACCGGCAAGTGACCATCTGGCCAGTTCAATTGCCTTCATCACTGGTCTCCCCCCCACTTGCCCAGTTCATCAGCAGGTTTGCGGCCGCGAAACATGCAGTGATTTTCCCCGCGTAGAAAATGACGAAGGGAGGGAGCGTTCTTCCGGCGCCACGCGACTTCTGACGACCTTCAGCTGTCAATAAACAAAAGGCGCGCAGCATCGCGCGGAGTAAACAAATGAATTATCTGACGCCAGAACACGGACGGCAGCTCCATCGCCTTGCAAGTAGTCTGTGCTTTCTACCCAGTTCGTCGTTGGTTCTTTTGTTATTGCAAATCTTAGTTTTATTGTTCTAAGTGTAGTGTTAAAAATTATTTGTTTAGGCATTCATTTACTTTCATAAAGAAAAAAAATAAATTCAATTTGAACAGAATGCCGTGTATATCCAAGCAATGACAGAGAAACAATATGATATTACTACTATATAATTATTTAATATCACCAACGCGACTTTTTACACAAATTATATTAGACTTAATAAACATCCGTTGAAAATATTTATTGCAGAACAACATGTGTAAGAGAGACAGGGGCGGCTTTAGGGCCGAACCCTTATAATACCCTAGATATTCCTGTTACTTGAAATGTTTGGCATTAAAGTAAAAACCAATATTCGTTATGTAACGTGAACGTAATTTATCCTTACTGAAATAATAATAGCAAAATCTCTTAAGATAAATTAACCAAACTAGTTTCAAAATTCATGTTCGTATTTGGCTTAAAAACTTTTATTTTTTAAGGGTTCATTCTTCAAATTTTCTAGAGGAGGGTTCCCAAACTCATCCCTCCCATTCTTTGTCACTAGGGGCTATTATTCCGTACCACCGATATCAGGACTCAGCTGAAGTAATGGCCCAGCGCTCCCCAAGGTCTAGGACCGCTGCGGAAGAGAGGTATTATTAAAAAATTTACATAAATAAGCCATAAGGAATAGCAATTAAGATAACATGAAAACAAAACAAAAAATCCCTTTCGGCACGGCCTCTACAGGTGTAGGTAGTATCTATTTATTCTGGAAATATCTTGGAAACTTCTATAGACATATGGAAAATTTCAAGAGCTTAATGTACATAACATATTTATGTTCTCCAATACTAAAAAAAAATTATATCTTTTAAATACTTGCCCATTTTCCATGCAGCGAAAATATTACGAATATTTTTAACTCAGTGCATCCAGCATTTAATAGCATACAACGCAGCATTGAATAGGATAGAACGAAGTTAATTTGATATGCAAACGAGGGTTATTATTTAATTTTTTTGATCTTCAAACACTATTTTTCATCCCTTGCACTAATAATATGGTAGTATAAAATTTTTCTTAGCATCAAGGATTAAGATAATATTAAAATGGTTTCAAATAAATTCTAATAAAATTGATAATAAGAAAGTTTTTATTTTTTTTTAAAATATTTACCCGTGTTTTTAAGGTAGTAATTCGTTTCCATCAAAAACTGTTTCAGCCAAAGTTTTAGATGGTTAGGATTCATACAATAAATTATACATAACGGATATGAAAGCATATCTATTTAAAAAAAAGTAATGATTATTTTTCACTTTGAAACCTTTCTATTTACACCCCTTGCAGTAATGGTTGGGTAAACAAAAATTATTTTAAGAATAGTTGAATGTATGGAAAATTATTTCAGCTGAAAGTTTTAGAATATATTTTTACGCTTTATAAATAATTTGAACGGATTAAAAAGTGTGCATATTGATTTTATTTTGTCTTCACCCCCTGTTATTTTCCACCCCTTGCAGTATATATTTTTGAAACAAGCGCATGCACACACACTCTGTCTTATTCTTTCGTTCATCTATTACTCTCGGTTCTTTATTTCTTTCTTTTTTGGCACGGGACGAATTATTGCCCAAGGAGGAGAACGAAAACCAGCCCAGCAAGATATATAAAATAGCGCTCTCTTTATATATATCTTTGGCCAAGTACCTTTTCTCTGTCACTTGTCCTCTTCGCGTTGGAATCTTTTCACAAAAATGTTTCAAAATTGGTTGCATTATTATTCGGCCATGAGAATTTACTCTCATCGCGCCCAAAGAAGTTTCACTTCAACGGATTCGCATGGCGCTCAACCTCCGTGTGATGTTCGTTCCGTGTTCATCGCGCTGCGGCGGAGGTCTGAAATAACAGCGATGTCGTGGACTGTCCGCCCGTCGATTCACGGGCTCCAATGAATGGATGAATGAATGGACGGGACGATGATTCCCGTTTGTCTGTGCGGCTTGCGTGCTGAGCCGCGCTCAATGGCGCACGAGGTCCTCTTTTGTTTCACGTTCGTCACAGCCGCGCTCCGCCGGTGAATGGCACGTACGTAAACCCTTCCGTTTCGCATCGACCTGCATTTACGCGGGCGTCTTCCACCGGGTTCTTGCGTGGATATATTCAACTGTTTCCCAACACTGTACAACGTGCATTGTAAACATTTATTTTTAACTCTTAAATTTACTGACTACAAATTGTCCAGGGATTATCGTAAAATTACCTATAGCTAGAGTGACATGCAAAATTCGCGGATTAATTTCGTGATATGCTACGATACAAATAATTATACCTTAGCGCTGCTTCTGCAATTGGTTCACTGTTAATCTGGAGTAATGAGAGCCAATTAGAGACCCTCGCTCAAAGAAGTGTCGAATCACAGACACTCAGTCGAGACGACTCGCAAGTCAGCAGCCAATGAACAGGTGGCATTTGCCCGAGTGTGTAGAGTGTAGTAAAGTCTATCCTGCAGGTAATTGAATCCGCGAATTTTGCAGGTCTCTACCGATAGGTTTCTTGATGAATTTTCAGGTAGGCCTACTAAGTTCACTTCAAATATAAACACAAAATAATAATTTTTACGTCAACAAAACTTTTAAAATCTTAAGTTCACAAAAAATATGAAAATTCTCTTCATTCTACGAGCATGTTAAACGTGTTTACAACAGAATGCGAAGATAGCACTAAAACAACTTAAAAAAATATTCGGGTAGTCTGTGTCGGGAAACGAACGCAAGTTTTTGACGTGAATACGTCGTGTAAATGAAAAGTTACAAATAAGAGAGTAGTTCTAATCAACTGTTTGTATAAGGGCTTATCACTGGAACTCACACACCACTGCCAGTAAAGACCTGCACCTGCACTAGGCTGCACTATATGCGATGCCTGCACTCGTACTAATCCGGACTACGTCCGCCATATTAGTACGATTGTACGAATTCGCCACGTGCCTCGATATTGTAATTTATTTCGCACAAATCTTCGTAATTTCGTCTCGCAGTAGCTACATCTTATAATTTCTTTTTAAAATCTTTTCATACGTGGTTTAAATAGTTTACTATTTCATGCACAAAATGAAATTTATTGGATTCAAATTGGTTATCGCGTGTGTGCAATGTCTGCTCTCAAAGTAGGTCACTCACGCGGAGTGGGAAGTTAAAGAAACTTGCCTTGTTATTAGTGACCTGTAAAAATACAAAATTGGTATACAAACAATGGCGCATGCGTAAACTAATAGTCATCTTGTTTTATACTTTTCATATGCATGCGCAACTCGAATATAATGATCCCGCTTTAAATTTTATAACGTTTCAAAATCCATCCTATTTTCATTACACTCGACTTTTCAAACTGGCATCCCGATTTATAAGACGTATACACGTAGAAAAAACCTTAGCTATTTTATGTGCATTTTTCGTCAAATAGTTCTTTTGATTTCTAATAGTTTTTAAACATACAACCAATTAAAAATAATGGCGATTAGACTCTTAGATCATGGACTCCAAAAATATAATGAATAAAGAACTAGAAAGGCACGTATAAAATAAAGAAGATACATTAGCCAACAACATAGTTGTTGACATAGGTGTGATAAGACTGCGAAATATTTCTTTTAAAAATGAAAATAACAAAAGACGTGAATTAAAGTTTGCAACATAAATATCATTAGGTATAGAATACCCCGCAAACTATGACAATGACCATCTATGGCACTGATACTGTGACTATGGTGTAGTTGCTATTGGTCTAACGTGCTCGGACCAAGCAGGTCTTGTATGTTAATTATCGAAGTCAACACGAGAGCGACTGCCCCACCCACCTTTCCCATCTGGATAGCAAAACCTTTTTTAGTTAGATTCAAAACAAATACTACTTATTGTAGCCGTTACCATGGTGCGACTTTCTGAATTTTTTTATATAGTTTTTCGTTTCATGGTCCATAGACCTCAAAACCATCGTCAACTCAAAAGTGTGTGTGTGTATGTATATATATTTAATATCACTTTCTCGTGGACACACTAACTGACGAAATTTTTCACAAATCACTTCCAAACTGATACATAAAATCTAGCAGTGGAAAATTTTGGTCCCGCGCAGATCAAAATCTTCCAACCTCGCTTATGTTATTATTATTTTTTTTTGTATTCCGGGACGTTTGGAAGTTTCCATTAGACACATTATCCTTAGCTCATATTTTGTATAGAACCTTTTAATGACTGGAAGGGTTATCTATTTTTTTTTTACGTGATGGTAGCAATGAAATTTTAGTGTTTTCAGATAGCCTCAAATGGCTATGCGTCACACTACAACAGCCAACAATAGCTACTGTCATTACGCGCTACTCAGTGTCGTTAAAATGTTTCCCAACTGCACTGAGTACTCATCGTTTCTATTTACGTTTCATATGACGCTGCGTTCCCGAAGGCAAGTCACAACTTCCCATTACTCCGCCGGATCTCAGACATAAAGGAAAGAATCATAGGTATAGAGGTTACATATGCGGGACACGTAGACGAGGCAACAATGTCAACGGACCTAAGTATGAAAACGTTCTGCTTATCGCCAGAGCTGTTACTTTGTTCATTGGGAAGCACTGCGGAGGTATGTAGTGGATACACTGTAGCATGCGCCGTCGGACCATACAAGTCGTCATTCCAGAAGACACCCGGCATTGCTGTACGGAACACTAAACGACTACAGCGTAGGAAGAACTGCTGTGTGTTAATCGCAGACTAGATTACAGAAGAATCTTTAGAATAGGCTTTTACTTTGCCAACATGGCGTTCTACATAAATACTGCCGTGTTTATGGTTGGAATGCATTTGCAAATGATAAAAACAGAAAACGATAAAAGTAAGTCATGGGCGCGTGTCAGTAAGTCTTGAGCAGCATAATTACACAAAGTAGAACCTAAATTAAAAAAAAAATATCGTAGACATAAATATATTGGATGAATTGAGGTTTAAATTGGACTTGCAAGATATTGTATTTTAAATGCACTGCGTGTAAAAAGGAATGGACTTGAGTAGACTTGATAGTTCTCTTAGGGTGGAAGAGGGTGGCGGGGAATTTTTTTTTTTTTTTTTTTTTTTTTTAAGTGAAGAATGAAAATTTTTTACTCCCGCACGAGCTCCGAACGCGCGGAGGCGCTATAAGGGCGAAACTGGCTCTCGCATTACACGCCTTTTAGCCTCTAAGCGCCACACACCACAGTCCTCTCATCGGTAAAGGCTACTTGCACTTCCTTACACCGTTTTAAATACTGTGCGTAGAATTGTTCGTACCTGAAAAATTGACGTGAAAACGTTCGTTATGGTCTTTTTAACTGTCCAAAAAAGTACACGTTATAGACGAAATCATGTAACGAAATTTATGTAGAAAAGTGCAATGCTATTCGTAAAGGGGTACTTTTAATAACTCTTGAACGGTTCTTAAACGGGGCGTTCGGTGACTAAGGGCCGTATTCCAAGACACAAAAATAAGGGTTTAGGTGTTGAATATGCAATACCTGTACACTAACCATATTCCAAGTGCACGATAGGACACGGCCAGTCCCTTATTTTTAGGGCACTGATTTTTGGTGTCCCATCTGTTGCTGATTTGATCCATAACTGTATATATATTTTTTTCCTTTTTAATGAACTTTAACGGAACATTTACGATTACAATTTCCCCCCCTTAATATCTTAAATAACAGCAAACATAAATACGGCCAAAAATTCATCGTTTATTCATGTACAACCAAAATTAAATATTTTATTTCACATTATAATTCCATATTTTTAAAAAATAAGCTAAAATTACGATGGATTCCACGAAGTACAACTGTTTATAGCCTCGCACAAGTCCTCGTTTATAAAAAAGGCTGCCGATCTGATATCTTACAAGGGTTCAGTTAGGACACGTTTTGGAATATGACCCGAGAGTTAGGGTACGGCAGTTGCCCGACAAGGCAGTGCATGTTCGCTACCTTACTCAAACGTCTTGGAACACCGCCCTGAGCCCGGCAGGCGGCCGGACCGGTCGTTCCTTGGGCGTCGCGGCGGACGTGACGCGGGCTCGTTTGGCCGTCGGAGCGCGGCGACGGGGCAACAAACACCCGCTTGTTGGTTTATTCATCGCAGCCGGCGCCGGGACGAGCCGGCTCGTTTCCCCGGGCTGCCGTCAAGGGCGCTCCGCGAGGTCCCCCCCAATCTGCTGCCGCCTCCCGCTGAGACCACGTGCTCTGCAGAAGACACCTCGCATCGTTCCTGGTCGGTTAGGGGTCGTTACCACAAACTACGAACGTACAATAACGCCGAATGCCAAATTGACCGCAACGCCGACAGCTAGAAAACTGCTGTGTGCCACAACGCCGAAATACAGTAACGCCGAAAAATGTTGCTGCGGGAAAGGGGGGGGGGCCACAGGAGCAAAATGAAAAACAACTGAATGAATCTGTGTGCTAACCTTACCTAACCTAACCTTTGTGGCAGTCCTGCAATGACATTTTTTTGGGGTTAATGTATTTCTGCGTTGTGGTACACAGCAAGTTTTCTAGCTGTCGGCGTTGTAGTCAATTTGGCATTCGGCGTTATGGTTTTCGGCGTTATTGTACTTAAGGCGTTGTGGTATTTCGGCGTTGTGGTGCGTCCCCGTCGGTTAGTCGCTCTCAAACACACGAAAGCTTAACCATCATGAGGGGGCTTAGGAACCGAAACACGCCTTATTGGTTTTCAACAGGTTTTCATGCCATAGTATATATATATTTTTTAAATATTTAAATATGAACTGTTTTCTTTAGTTAAGGCAGAGATTACACAAAATAGATTATACAATAATTATTATTTTTTATCTTTTAATTAGTTCCCATACTAAACGTTAATTAATGCACGTGGGAAATTATTCGTTGCAGCCGGCCACTATTGACCTCAGGCATTACACTAAATTACGAAGCCTAATTTTGGAAATTTAAAATATATATTATATTAAATGGTGATGACCAAAAAAAAACTGTTAAAAACCAGCATGGCGTCTTTCGGAACGTATCTCTTCCACTCAATGCTACGGAACCACCAAGTGGATTTCCCGACCGCTTAGTCGCCGACTCGTGCATCGCTCGTAAATAACTCGGGTTTCACGCCAGGGGCGCTGGGATCGAACTCGCGACCCGCGGCCCGCGAGGAGCTCACCGGGGCAGATGCAGATTCGAAGAGGGGGAAGCAAGCTGCATCCAGGTATTTGGACGTGCTAATTACGAGGAGGCGTGTAGGCTGCAGCCTGCGAAGAACGCTGTAGCAGGTGTCCTGACGCACCAATCAAGGCTACGGCTACAGTGGGTTAGTGTTCTGACGTCGGTCAAGATAACTGAAACCGATAGTTCGCGGGTTCAATGACCTGTAGGATGAACTCCATAGTTCTACGTACACTCGGTCAAATGTCACCCACTCATTTGGCTGCTGTGTTTTGAGACGTTACAACGTAGCAGCCTGTGATTCGATAAAGCTATGCTTGGGTGTTTCTCATCGGCCCAGAGTCATCCAGGTGAGTTGTGAGCCAATAGCAGAGGCAGCACTGAGGTATAACTACATGTATTTTAGCCTATCGCGAAATGAATTCGCGAATTTTTCCGGTCTCTACCGATAGAACGTTAGAGATTCTCTTTTAAAAATTCTGCTTAGGACTTTCAGAGAACTTCTGATTATTGAAAATAATTTCACAAATTTTATATATTTTTTTAAGTCGTGGAAATAACCAGCTTAGATATGGAAGTTATTTTGTTTCTATCAATCGTGCCTTGGTACCTTAAATCCCATCGGCATCACTTCCATTTCAATAGGCACAGCACCGCCGAAAATGGTCGCTGTAACAGATAACACATACACATCAATTCACTGAATTTAAAACACATTTCATAAAGCAGGTGACCATATCGCGAGATATTTGTTGGCTACATTAGTTATTTTAGTGTTCCAGCAGCTCAATATACTAGATACATGCGTCGATGGCGTAATTAAACCGAAGAACTAAATATAATTAAGCTAGGACGAAATATAATACTCGAAATAGGAAAGGAAATTTTCTAAAAAAATTACAAGAGTAATTTTCTAAAAATTACGACGCAAGATTCAAGATTTGCGCCATCTCCATGGTGACAAAATCAACAGATATAAATTTACAGAATAAAGTTAAAAATACACAAGAAAAATTATGTTTTTAAAGTTCAAGGAACAAATTTATAAAAATGTTGTAACGTATTTTTATAATTAAAAAATGGAATCATGAATAAATTATTATTATTTTGTTAAAACAAAACGTAACATGCCAATGTATGTCAACGAAATATGTTTTACAGTCCTCCATGTCGTAAGATGTGCATAGATACATAAAACACATCTTCCTGAAAAAAAAAACTTTAATCCTTCAAAACGTGATAATAAATACTTAAATGAAAGGAAAATTAAACTTTTCTACGCATGCATGCGGACTTAAAACCTGGCCATGGCCCTGTTCCGGAGGGATATTTGCGGCCGTGGTTGGTAGCAGTGGTCGGCTGCCGGAGATTGACTGGGTCCTTGAGAGCCAAGGGGAACTGCTTGGGAGGTGGAGAGAATGGTTCACACGCCGCTGACAAGATGAGGTCATGGACCATTCAACTGAGAAGACTTCAACTATCGCCTGCTCCCGTAACTCACGGCGATGTTCACCATAGTAATGACATAGTGATTACAGTCATAGAATTAAGGCCTCTAATAGAACCATTACATAAAAATATTAAAATACCATCACAATGCTTCATCAGAAAAGTTCAATTAATGCAGGAGACACTGAAGGAAGACACTGCAAAATATCTCTACAATAATTCGCCATGTTAGGTTGTCGGTTAACCTACTCTTAACTATCTCTAGAGCTTAATAAGTTTAATGCCAACCTTCATCCTTTTTGTCCAGTATGTTTTTAATAATTTTACTGTCGTTTTCTTCAAAACCAGTGGATAACAGCCTTACACACGTCCACTTTTAAGTTTCATAATCTGGAGGAAAATTTGTCACACAAATATGTTTTCGGCAAGCAATATGATAAAGTTTTAGTTAATACCTATATACATTTTCGTTATAAATTTCCATTGAGCTTTGTTGACGTCATGGCCTCGACTTACGCTACATGCTGTAGTTTTACCTCAAAAAATCCTTTAATCAATATAAGATGCACAAAAATTTAAACACTAGCCAACTGCTGATTCAGCTTCGTTGTCACACGCCAATCCTAAAAGAAGAATGTCTGTACAACAGACACACTCGTCCTGACGACTGCCGTTCCTCGTGGAAACAGCTCGCCGGAAACACTTGAGGCCGTCTACCAGTGCTCACTAAACAAAATATCGCTTCTTTAATTCAAGTTAGAAATAATGTGTAATCAATTTAAAATTATTTCAATGCACGTAACACTGCTTTTATATGTATTTAAATTCATTCATATAAGAATCTCAAGTTATATATGCGTCAGTTATATGAAGTAAATGGCGTTCAGTGATTTCGAGTTACAGAATTTGACAATTTTACGTTTTATGAATTCATATTACATTAAAAATATTTTTTTTGGGAATTATGTAGGTAATAATTGATAAAAAAATGTTATATTTTATATTTTCTTGTGCTAAGTTTGCACGTCTTTATTCCGCATTAATTCATCAAATCGAAAATAACTTGTGAAGTGCTCATACTTTGCTGAGATGTAGACGCTTTATTTTGGATGTACTTACCTGCTCAAGACAAGTAATTTCGGTGCAAATTTATTCTCTGCACTCGACAGAAATAGAAATGTGGCTATTTGAAGGTCGCTCCAGCGAGGCTAATGTCCTCGAAGCACGCAGTCTGTGCTTCGCCGTCGCAGTAACGTCTCCCGTAACGATTTCCTGCCAGTGGCGCGTCATCGAGCGAGGCGACATCTGCACACGGCTCTATCTGCGCCTGTCTCCAAGTTTTGCAGCCGGCGAGTCACGACGCCTCCTTGTTTGACCGCACAATAAGAAGAGAAGCCTGAGATGTACATCGAGCTCTGTCCCTGCCCGAACACGCCCGAATATTCATCTTCGGCCAACCTCGGGATTTGTTTTATTTTTTGCGCAGGAAAAATGAATTCAAATATTAAAAGTGGTCGGTTAGGTTAGCTGCATTAAAACACTTCAAAACACCCACGGACGGTTAGTTAGGTTAGTATAGCTACATTGAAATAAACAGAGAAATATAAATAGGCTATATATAAATAAACCCGAGGCTGGCCGAAGGTGAATATTCGGGCGTGTTCGGGCAGGGACAGAGCTTGATGTACATCTTAGGCTTCCCCAATAAGAACGGTGATATAGGACCTCGGCCATAAATCTTTCAAAAGTCTAGGCGATGACTTACCAGAGCGTAACGAGAAGTGCAACGCTCAGGAGTGGGGGTGTATCGGTGGCGGAGAGTGTGTGTGTGTGTGGGGGGGAATATTGAGCGCAATAGTGAGAGTCATGGGCGTAGATCCCGGGGGGGCCAGGGGGGCCCCCCCCCCCCTGGAATTAATGGGCCCCTCCTTGGGGGGGCCCACTTCGTGATTTTAAAGTTAATGGTGTACACAACATATATATCAGATTATTATTTACAACGACGACAGACACTTTGACATGCTTTACATTCCTACCTTCGAGTTCCGTAGTTATTTTCCGTTACCCCTTCTGCGAAAGCCATGGTATGGAGTTTTCCAGTGAGAACTTTGAAACCCTTAATTCCTAGAAACCGTTCATTCCAAAGGACGAAGCTAGGGTAGGGTTCCGATAGCATTTCCTCCCCATTGTTACCCACACTACCTTGTTCTCTGAAACGACAGTATTAGGGCCCTGACACACGAGCGACCGAGTCGCGCGACTGAGACGCGCGACTCGGTCGCCGGGAAATCGCTTGCCATAAGATAGCATGGGCGTGGGTGAGAACCTGGCACACGGGCGACTGAGCGCGTCTCCATCGCGCGTCTGTCGCCAGCAGACGCGAATCCCCGCGACAGATCGCGGCGACCAGTCGTGCGGGAGCCTTGCACACGGGCGACTTTTAGCCGCGCGTCCGAGCGACTGTCGGTCAGTATCTGGTTGTATGTGCTGGCGAGGAAGATGGCGTTCGATTGTGACCGTTTTATAATCGAAATAGAATCAAGGCCAGCTATTTGGGATTCCAGATGTGATGAGTATGCTAACAAATGCAAAAAGGGAAAGGCATGGGAAGAGGTGTGCGATATGTTCGTTGAGAACTTCAAAGCCATGGATAGCGTCCATAAAAATAAAGCAGGTAAGTGTAATTTATAAATATAAGTGGTTAGTGGTGATCTGAATATTTCGTGCAGCCCTGCATTCACTTTATTTGTTTCAAATGTATTATAAACATAATTGTTCTACGTGAAGCCTATTTACTAGACAGAGTATTGCAATAATTTTATAAAACTTATAAAACGAATATAATATATTTTTTCATTATTCCTTTATAGAAACGTTACTACGTTTTTAAATGATTTACAATCGTGAAGATTACTGTTCAAAATATTTACATTATTGTCGAAACTGTTTGGATGTGCCCGCTGCATTTTCGTATCGGGTGTTCTCTTCAAACGTCCGTTTAAGTATTCATATTACCACGAACCACCTGATATTGGCAATAATTACAACACATGTGAAATATTGTATAGTTAATATATCTCTTAACAACAAACAGGTGTGAAATTTTAACAGTTCGTGTTATTCTTCCCTCATAAAATACAAAACCACTGTGCGTGCATGTGAGTCATTGCCAATGTAAATAAATTAGCTATTAATGGAAGGGTTTGTTTTCAAATTACATTGCAGTATTTTGCTTCTACGCGGAATTCATTGTAACTTACGCTTATGTCTAATGTTTACGATAAACATAGAAATACAAGTAAAATACGATATAATATTGTTACGAACGTGGGAACGATAGGGTTCGAAAGGATAGCCCCTTTTTTTAATTAATTATCACTATTTTTATTGGTGCTACTATTTACAGTTTTATTTACAAGTTATCCTGGCTTGATATAGGCTCGAAATAAAGAAAGTCTCTCTCAGTCCGTCACAGTCTTACCGCAGCCACAGATCGCCGTAAAGTGTCCGCCGATGTCACACAGGGCACTTGCTGGCTTCGCCGATGTTATACACTCTCTTCCCAGAAGTCGCCCGGTCTTCGCCGCCTCGTCGCACAGGTCTTCGCCTCTCCACACTGCGCCAGACGCGCCACACAATTATCTGCTCTGATGCAACCGCCCCCTGCTGATATAGAGGTCGGCCTTACATTTAGAACCTTCGAGATGCTCTTTGACATTGCGCAACTAGGGACGTCCAGGATTACGTGCTGGGGCCGGCGACGATGTCGGAGAACATTCAAGAACCGTTCCATTGACCGACCAGGTGCAGCCAGGTCATTAGCGCAGGCAGGGCGAGGGTGAAGGGGGGGCAGGCAGGCCGCGTGTCATCAAGATAAAGATAAGGCACGCGCGGCGCTAATCTGTTTCCGAGAAGAGCATCGCTCCGTCCCCACTGCGACTGGGCTTGCACGTAACAATATAATTAAAAGTAGCGTAACAACTAACATAATTCCAAAGTGAACACATTTTCGCATACGGAAATTTTGTTTTCTCTATATTTTGTTTATGCCACAAAATTCACCATGGCTACTGTCCAATGTAACGGTTATACGGTTATAACTATTACGTTGTTGAATGTGACACCTCTATAAAAGTTAAATTTCACTAGTATTGTTCACTCTTCAAAGCAAAAAATATTGCCATGGCACTGACCCTTGTTCACTAGAAAAGTAATCGGAAAACTTTTCTCGGATTGTTAAAGCTGATCGTGTATTTCCTGGTCGTGTAAGCGGCTCCCCTTCATCTAGTCCCACGACGTTCAGAGTGCTGTCAAATTCAACACCATCCCTTTCTCTAACAAAATTGTGTAAAATACAACATGCTTTCACTATAGTTTCTGCGTTTTCAATTTTCACGTCCAATGGCCTGTGAAAGATACGCCACTTATTTGTAAGTATGCCGAAAGTGCATTCGATGTAACGTCTGGCTCGTGACAGCCTGTAGTTAAATATTTTCTTTTTTTGAGTAAGATTTTTCCCACCATAAGGCCTCTGCATGTGAGTTGAAAGAGCAAATGCTTCGTCACCTACGAAGGTAAAGGGAAGTGGCTCTCCATTTTCAACTATTGGCCTATCACTTGGGATGTTCAACGTATTATCCTTCATCTTCTGAAACAGCTCACTGTTTTTATATATTGCTGAGTCTGATGATTTTCCATAAGAACCAACATCAACAAATAAAAACCTATAATTAGAGTCGCATAATGCTAACAACACCATGGAAAAATATTTCTTGTAGGAAAAATAGGTTGACCCACTTTTAGCAGGTTGAATAAGCCTTACATGCTTGCCATCTATTGCTCCTAAACAGTTTGGGAAATTTGCACGTGTTCCAAAACCGTCAGCAATCTTCAGCCAGTCCTCTTGCATTAACTGCGGGAAACATGCTTCATGTAAAAGCCGCCATATTGTTTCACACACTTCAATAACAATCTTGCGACATGTGGAAATTCCACAACGGAATGTGTAATGCAATTCTGTGAACGAACATCCTGTAGCAAGGTACCTGCAAAAAAAAAAAAAAAAACACACACACTAAAAATATGCACCTTACATTATTGTTTTTTTTTTTTTCAGCTGCAGATCTGCAACGGAAATGGAAGAATCTACGTGACTGTTTCAGAAGAGAACTGGCTAAACAGAGGAATTGTAAATCAGGTTCTGCAGTAGATGGCAGGAAACAATATATATATTTCCAGCAGTTAACTTTCCTATTGCCAGTATGCGACACCAAACCTACAACAGAAGAATCTCCAGACTTGCACACGCAAGCCACACCCGCAGCAGCTACATCTACGGCACCTACTTCTCTTAAAAGAAAAAAACCGTCACCAGAAACAGAAGAACTTTAGCTACTTCAGTCGCTTAGAAGAAATATGGAAAAACGACATGCAGGTAGAGAAGAAGAAGACAGTGACAGGCATTTCTTGTTGAGTCTTTTGCCGTACTTCAAACGTCTGGCAGACGATATGAAACTTGAAGTTCAAAGCGACTTTTTAAACACCTTAAGAAGGTACAATCAGGTGTCAATTTCTGGTCATCGATGTCCTTCTCAGACTTCTGTCTACCCTCATTCTTCTCCATCAGTGATCACAGGCCCATCATTTGTTTCGCTTCCATACCCTAGTAGTAATACAAGTACCTCTGGAGTACGCAACCAACAATTTACACCCACCATCAGTCAGTCTTACAACTACGGGTCTCATTCAACTTCAGAAACATCGCAGTTAATGAGTCAACCCCAGCAGCCGCTGCAATGCCACGCCTTATCACCAATGTCACCAGCAGCTTCCTCATCAGTATCTCTCCAGTCTGATACGTCAAGTATTTGTGAAGACTATTTTAACTGATACCTAATAAATTATAAGACATGTGACCTTCATGGAAAGAGCAGTTTCAGTGAATAACAAATAAATATGTTATCTAACAATTTTCTTCTAA
Source organism: Bacillus rossius redtenbacheri (assembly GCF_032445375.1). Classification (NCBI taxonomy): domain Eukaryota; kingdom Metazoa; phylum Arthropoda; class Insecta; order Phasmatodea; family Bacillidae; genus Bacillus; species Bacillus rossius. The sequence continues at coordinate 29,716,817 of NC_086339.1, read as the reverse complement.
ATTTATGAAAGAATTTATTTTCGTGTGCAAAACGATAAACATTTATGTGTTGGATCTTTGAGACAATATCGTGTCACGTAATAATAAATGTTACTTATTTGGGGTATGTTCAGAAAATGTTTTTTTTTAATAATATGATAATAAATGCTTCAACTATACCCTTAAAATACATGTAACTGTCTAATTAAATTATAATTTCAGCCGTAGCCAAACACATTTCACTCCTGTGTTCCTTGTACAACTATGAAATGAACTATTTGTCTGCTTATACAAGTGTACCCACCTTAATGTAATTGCAAGTCTCTCTTCAGCAGGGATACTTCTTCTCATACTTGTGTCAACTTTTTCAATGTGAATTTTCAGTACATCCAGAAGATCCGAGAAAGTACTCCGAGACATTCTGAAATAGTTAAAATATTTCGAATTGTCTTCTTTTAGCTCACTCATAATCGTATAAAACTGGCCCCTTGCTAAGCGGTCTGCAGTTATTGGGTGCATCCATAGTACACGTTGCCTGCGACGACGCCGGCGCCGACGGCAACGACGCCTTAGGACAATGCCAAGAACTGTTTCTTCGTCGGTGTCCATATTCACAGTGAAGAGTGTGTCGCGTGAACCTGGCACACGAGCGTCTCGGTCGCGCGGCTGAGTCGCTCTACTCGGTCGCTTGGACGCTCGACTGCAGTCGCGCGTCTCAGTCGCGCGACCGAGACGCTCGTGTGCCAGGGCCCTTATAGGTTTCAGGTAGTCTGTTTTTAAAGTGGTTTTGCTCTCGTGTGCGCCAGTCTTCTGCTTTCTTGGCAAACATCAACATGGATAAGTTCGTGACGCGGAAGAAACGGAAAACAGAATCTGATTCTCACCTGGTAAGCTTGATTGTTTTATAAGTAGTGACTATTAGTTAGGTAATATATTTTATTTAAGTGATTATGTAACGTTATTTTTTCCAGTAAATAAAAAACTTAATACTTTAACAGTAATTATAGCAGAATTTAGTTTATTTACGAACTTAAACTGATATACCATTTTCTGGAATTTTTTAGCGCATCTCCATTCTGTAAGGCTAGCTGCTCTGTACATTACATGTGAATATACAGGGAAAAAAAATTTTCCTCGTCAATATGGAATTTAAAATCACTCCCCTTTTATTATCAAACGATAATTTTCACAATTCATGGCCGATAATCACTTTATAACATTTGTTATTTGATAACTGCAACACTGCACGAGTAAACAGAAGTAAGAAAGAGAAAGAAGTATTTAAAAGTTACACATTCGTATTTAAGTTAATAAGGAAGCAAACGCGTCTCTTTAATACCTAATCAAGCGGCATATTTTAATTAAATAATTCACTGCCAAAATACTGATTATACAAAATATAAGCCGAGAAATGTATGTGGTTCAATTAGCTGTAGGATAAATTTCATAGTTCTATCTCCAAGATGTTTCATTTGTGTCATTAAGTTATTTTTTTTCTTTTTTACCTGGTTGATGCTTTTACTAAATAAAATAGTTTTTAAGGGTTTTAATATGATTCGATCGTTCATTTTATGTTGATCTGTTTATTAACTTTGGCGCTTTGGGTTTTTAGGGCGCATCAAAAACCGTGAACAAAAAATTTCACGAACAGCATTTGAATCGCAGTAATTATGTGATGTGGCATAAAAAAACCCGACACAGTGCGAGTCGAACTCGCGCACGAAGGGTTCCGTACCATCATCTATAAAAACGGCAAAAAAAATCATGTCTGTTGTATGGGAGCCCCACTTAAATATTTAATTTATTCTGTTTTAGTATTTCTTGTTATAGCGGCAACAGAAATACATCATTTGTGAAATTTTATTCTGTTTTCACGTTTGTTGTATGGGAGCCCCCCTTAAATATTTGTTTTATTTTAATTTAATCATTTATTTTTAAAGTGAATATATAACTAAATATTCTGTGAATATTTCAAGCGTCTACATGTTGCCGTTTTCAATATCGAGCAAAAACGAACAAAAAAATCACGTTGGTTGTATGGGAGCACCCTTAAATATTTATTTTACTATGCTTTTAGTATTTGTTGTGTCTAACTATCACGGTTCATGAGATGCAGCCTGGTGGCAGACGGACAGACAGACGGACGGACGGACAGCGGAGTCTTAGTAATAGGGTCCCGTTTTACCCTTTGGGTACGGAAGCATTAAAATGTAACCCCACTCTTTACATCTCAAACTTCGTCAGATTGAGATGATTTTAATAAGATCTGTTACCCTAATATTAAATTTTTACTGATTTTCTTAGCAACTTAATCGGTCTCTAAGGTGAAGCTGACATTTTGTTTCAAGATCTGAAATTAGAATAAACACTTTTGGAAAATGGTAATGTATGGGTGGGGTATTATCTATTTGCATTATATTCACGTATATTATTTTTATAGATTTTTTCATGGATATTTTATGTATTTAGGTTAGGAAATTATTCAAACATGTTTGAGAGATCACTTCTTATAGTCATTAATTAATAATTACTAAAATATATGTTGCTCCGCTTTATTGTTAATATCACTTACGTAAAAATAAAGTGTATAAAATACGAGCTTATCATCTAGAAGACTTGTTTCGGTTGACCTCTAGCGCAAAATTCTTAAACCACAGAATTCACGGGCCCCCCCTGGAAATCCTACAGATTTGCGCCCATGGTGAGAGTAATTTTTTTTTTTTAAATTTTGGATGCGTCCGGCCCGTTGCATGCTGGGACTTGGAACACCGCCAGAGAGTCGTTTGGTCCGACGGCTCTGCGTGGGAAGCTGCCTCAAACGACAGTGAAGCATTTCTGGACTCGGTCTACCGCCAGACAGTTGTACGGCAGCACAAAAGTGCAGCACATAATTGAGGTAACCACCCGAGTGCTACGCGAATGTCATTTAAATGCGTCAAAACTTACGTGTGGAACAATCATCTGTGTTTAATAGTGTACTCCAGTCTAACGGCTGTCAAAGACAGGCCCTGGAATGACCGTTAATACACTAACAACTGACGCCACCACGTATTTAAGAGTTTGTCACGTCTCGAAACGAGTGTTTTTGGTCTCTAAAGCTGCTACAAATACTGGTGAACATTTTGATATTCAGTTTGGCAGGATATTAAATTTTTTAACGTGACAACGTCAAATAAATCGATGAACGCCGGCTGCACGCAAGAAAAAATTGGTTGTCTGTAAAGTCGGTTTACTGGAGATAGTTTAACGTGACAAAACATTGATGAAACGATAGCATTTTAAAAATCTGATTACTAGTATTATTTCAAATATTTATTCTTTTATTATTAAAATAAAAATGATTCAATTTTATTCATAAAAGTATGCAATCAGTTCATCAATGTTTTGTTATGACGTTGTCACGTTAAACTATCGTCCGTAAACCGACTTTACAGAAAACCAATTTTTTTTGTAGTTAAATGCACACTTATAAATTCACGCAAGGTATTTCTCAAGCCCAGAGGTCTGGGAGTCTGCCTCGCGTGCGAACACCGCAACTGAATTAATCTGGAACTAAGTTATTTTCAAAACAAAAAAAAATTGTTTAAAATGGATTCAAAGATATTTTCATAAAAATCCTGAGCGTGCCGTGTGAAGATGATAAACTCTTGTGTTAGAGTGTCCCCCGTATTGGCTACGCTAGATTCGCACACAATTGGTATTTGTTCACTGGAATCTAGCTGGAATGGCTAAAAATATTATTATGTAATAAAAGCAGTTTTCTTTTGAGTATAAAACTCTTGGTTGTCATTCAGGAAGCGAAGAGCATTGATCCCTCACACATTATATGTTTGTTGTTTTGTTCATTTTCAAGGGTTCCGTACAAAATATTAGGCGCCAATAACATCCAGTGTGTGTACATTTCCTACATATGTTTCATAGTATTACACTATACTTAGCAACACATTCAATATGGATGACTCTGTTACTACCTCACAGTGAAGTTTTACACTGTGTTGCACTACAGTGTTGGTATTTTCGTTTCTGATCATAACAATTGATTAAGGGTAGTTCCTATAAATTGGTCATATAACCCTGTTACATTTGTTGTTGAGTTACAAATTTTGCACCCGACATTTAATATACTTTATTTTCGAGCTTTAAAATATAACGCAAGTAATCATAATTATAAACAATTGCGTGACTTTTTACCGCTATTAGTTGACTATTATAGACTGTTTCACATGCCATGTTGATTTTTTATTTATTTTATTTTTCAGTCATTGCTTTTTTCAAGGACTATTTATAAAATTTTAACTCGATACCTCCCTTTAATTTGTTGGTCTGCCACAAGTATTTTCAACATATGTTAATTAATTGTAATATAATGGTCGTAAAAAGTAATAAAATTACGAAAACTTCTGTGACTTTTACACAATTTTTAACTAAAAAAAAGTTGAAAATATTTGTGACAACAACAGAAGGAAGAGAGGTATCGAATTAAAATTTTATCAATAGCCCTTAAATAAAAGAAATGACGAAACTATCAAAGAAAAAAATGTGAGATAGTCTTTCAGTACTCGTCAGTGATGTGCATCTAACCTCGGTAACGAGCAAATTCGTGTGTTTTCATGTTGCAAATACACTTATTATACGAAACTCGGACACGACATTTAACTTATAATTTGTTAAAATGATGCCTTGCATGATAAATATACGTAAATTTTGTTTTCAACTACATTTCTGAACGCGAATCACACGTAGTTTCCGGTCCCGCCGATGGAATTCGTCGCCAGGGCAGCTACGTCGACTATCGAATCATTAGATTTGCAGAGCGAAATGTTCAAACTATGTAATGAAACGGTTCCTGTAAAAAGCGAAAAAAATAATTTTAAAAAACACTCTAAACCCCAGCTTTGGGCCTGATTTTCGACAAGGAATCTCATTAAAACACTGCCCATCTTGTTTAAGTTCAATAAATAGTTAATACTGTAAAGCATCCCTTTGGCTTTATTGAACTTACATCCGCGCCATCCGCCACAGATGGCAGCACCGTGGTTACGCATTTCCGTTCCGTGCGATTCCTTTCCATTCACGAAATTACTACTACCAACTGCCGTGTACCGAGAGCTAAGACGTCGCACATCAGGAGATCAACATTGCGTGTGAGACAGAGCCTTGGAGATATTTACGGTAGGTATTCTGGTGACAACATTCATGACGAAACATGAAAAAAATAATAATGCAAGAGCGCTATCGTGGTAAATTTACAAGAGATTGCGGTGACGGCAATAAAGCGCAATAATAAACAACACGGCGGCGTGCTGGTAAGAGTCGGCGTGTCGACATGGAAACAAACGACCTCGACGACCCCGCCGTGTGGACAGAGATTGAGCAGCCTGACGTCACGTGGCGTGAATTGACGTCTAGTAACTGCCGGGTTCTGAGACCGTCTCTCTCTCTCTCTCTCCCTCTCTCTCTCTCTCTCTCTCTCTCTCTCTCCCCCCCCCCCCCCCAGTGCAACGTGTTTCTTGCATCGGTCGTGTTCATGAAGTCTGCGTCAAGCAACTTTTGTCTACTTCATTGTATATAAATTCGCTTTATTTGTGGGTTTTTTTTTTATTCTATTTTCCCCCCTAGTGTTTATGTCTGCGTATCGTGTATTTTTTTGCTTGTTTCGCTTCATCCTGTTCTTGATTCTCCTTTTAATTTGGCAAGAAGAGACAATTTTGTTTGGTATTGCTGTGTGTGGGTGCTACGAACGGTTAGTGGTGTATTCTTTTCATTGTTATTTTCATTTTGTTATTTATATGTCTATATTTTTCCTGGCCTCGGCATCTGTATTCTATACTCAGTAAATAAAGAATTTTTGAAACTTTGTCCCCGAAGTACTGCCAGTGGCAGGGCAAGGTGACCATGTTGCGTTTCGACAGTTTTTTAATGCTTGCTTGGGTTTACTATGATAGGACTAAAATATTACAAGTCTATCGTTAAAAGGTAAACCTTACTGCGGACAGATCCCGTTTATAGTTATGACTAGAGACCGGAAAAATTCGCGGATTCCTTTCGAGACAGGCTGCAATCCAAACTCGTTTAGCTTAATGCTGCGTCAGTGATTGGACCACAATTTACCTGAAGGACTCTGAGCCAATGGCAAACACTCAACAGAAGTAGTATCGAATCATAAGAACCGCAGTAAACAGGTGTCCCGAGTCGGTAGCCAATGACCAGGTGATAGTTGCCCGAATACATAGAGAATCGTGGAGTCTATCCTAGTGGTCATTGAAACCGCGAATTTTTCCAGTCCCTAGTTATGACCATAATAACGTTTACAGTCTTTAAATTTTTTATTTTAAATTGTGATGTTTTAACGGCTTGTGTTTCGTGATCAGTCGAGTTTATTCAAGGTACATGTATTTTAACGATCACAATAATACAGTGCGGAAGTAAACGCGTCCTGTATGGCCCTGTCAAATAAGGCAGTGGCTTCTCTCGCAGACGACCGCCAGTTACAAGGAAGAAACGTTGGCTTGAGCACGAAACATCGCGTCTCAAGAGCGCTGAGATAATGTTGGCGAGAAATCGCAAGGCCGTGGCCAAGATTTTGTGTAGGAGGAGGTCCAGCACAACCATATATTTTTTTTATGATCGAATTTTCTGTATAATTTAATTTTAAAATAAAATTTATTGTGACACACCAAATCTCAGGGGATAGTATTTTGCTTGAGAAAATAAAACTGAAAATTTAGTATTTTTTGACGTGACAACGTCTAATAAATCGATGAACGCCGGCTGCACGCACGAAAAAGTGTCCCTTTACGCACATTGTCCCGTTATGATGTGTCCCGTTACGCTCATTGTACGCTTGCGCCGCATCTATCTCTCTTCCACTGGATTGGAACAACCATCGATTTGACTTTTTCGAGGCACATAAAAGTAAATTTATCAATTAAATCGTAGATTTCAATTCACTCCTTCTTTGTATCCATACAAATTATTCAATTTTATTCATAAAGGTATGCAATCAATTCATCAATGTTTTGTTATGACGTCACGTTAAACTATCGTCCGTAAACCGACTTTACAGACAGCCAATTTTTTTAAATTAATTGTTTTTAATACTTTGTTCTTTAGTCAGTTTATCTTAACTACACATGTATTAATGTTGTTAAATGCACATGTCTAGTTTGTATGAAAGACACGCTTGCACTATTGCTGTAGTACATGTTGGCCGGGAGGGGTCTGGACCCTGTGACGGCGAGTGCGTGGGAGCGTGTAAGCGGGGCGCGCGAGCCGGCTCGTGTAGGCCGGGCGTGCTGCTCCCGCGCGCGCGTTTGTTAGTTGGCCAGGCAGGGCACGTCCCGACCAGTTGTCGCATCCTCTCGCGCTTTCCCTCCCCCCCCCCCCCCTTCCCCGCGCGACGAGCGGTCTGTCCCGCCGCGCCGTGACGCCAGGGGCGGGCGCGCCTGTCGCTGGGGGGGCGTTGACTGGTTGCCAAGAACTTCCGTAAAATATGAAAAATTGCCTATCTAAATGCACGGATGTATGACAAGTAGCATCTTCTGAATTTTCAGGCGAATTTGGCCGTATAATCCACCTGTCCCCCTCCAGGCTAATGACACGCCTTGTAGACCCTCGTCAACACAGCTGGGTGCTTCACTAATGGGGATTATCGTAATCCCTTGTTTGAAAAGAGGAAAGGAAGCATCTCATGCTGCTTGTCCTGGGGCGAGTCGAGGTGTTATGGGAAGCTCAGGAAAAACAAATGGTGGAATTTCTGAATTTAATAATTTAATTAAATAAATTATAGATATCAAAATGCTACACATAATTTAAAAATAAATACTTTGATATTGCGAAATCTGCAAAGTGGTACATATAATTAAGTTTTCACAGTGCAATATGTGTTTATTTTCTCTTGCTTGTTTGATAAACTTCTCCGTTGAACATGCCTGTAAAATGCGTCGTACACATTCTATGTGCGACATCATTTGAAACTAGGTCTTTTAAAAATAACACCGAAAGTTCGCGCAGCGACATTTAGGCCCTACATAGTCTGCCTGCCGATTTTGCAGTAAAATTAATCATAAATAGTAATGGAAGGCAACGCATACGTGTATTAATTTATGTAGGGCCTATATCTACGCGTATCTACAGTTCACCTTCGGTATTTCTATCATTACTGAGTATCTCTCAGTGTATATCTCCGACAAAAACAAGTTATTGTTTGAACGCAGAATCAAGGCTTGATCCCTGTGCGTAGTCGGGAAGTCTTCAGTCACGTGGAGTACACATTTGTACCACAAAAAAAAATCATTAATGGGGTTGGGATTTCTAATTTATAAATGCATCACAGTTGCTTATAATAAAAGCGTCGTTTTTAAGGCCACTCTAATTGAACTTTTTAATTAGCAGTTTTTTCGTTTATACAAAACCTAAAGAAATTTTCCTACATGAAAAGTTTATTCAATTAGTGGGGTTTTTCTTTCGGTCGCCATTCGATTTATATGCATAATGTAGTTGCCTTGAGTAAAATATACGTTTTTTTTTTGCTTTGTGGCAGAATTAATTTTGTATGTCTTGCTATGATGTATGATATCCACTTTATCAGTTTTTATGCCACGCAGGTGGCATGGATTTATCACCTAGTTTCCTGTTTGGTTTATTAGCATCTTTCGCATTTGACAAATCATACTGCAGTTCTCTATCTAAGGCGCTTCCGTGATCACTATAATACTGTACTCGTACTTTTAACAAAATGCAATACATGTCAAATTTCCAGCGTCTGTGAGATTGAAAGTAATTAATGTGGCATTAAGGTATGTCAATTCTAAATTACCACACATAATTATGTAATATTTGGTGTAATACACAACAAAAAATTATTGAAAATAATATTGAATTTTATTTGACTTTAATTTTAAATACGTCGCACGACTGTGGTATTACAGTTGTTTATGTAACCTCAACTTTTTTGTAAGATCTACTTCTGGCTTAGATCAACTTTGATGCGTATTTTGCATCTTCCGATTGAAAACATTTTCTTGTGGTAGTCATATGGCATTTCCTGCATGGCAATAACGTTTGGCGGAATTATACATCATTGGCCTGAAAAAATATCTAAACCAGAAGCAGATATACCAAAAAGGCTGAAATTGCCATGTAGTATGTAAAGCGTGAGTGAATATTCCACCACTGGATTTTTATAAGTTATTACTGGTGAAATAATCGTGTGTGTAAATAAATATTCAAACACTTCCCCTATTTGTTTAGTCCGTAGGCTCACTTTGTAGAGGGAATGAGGATGGCTCAGTAATCAAGCAACATCAACCTGACATTAAACACTCCCACAACGCTCATGCATGTCTCACGAGAAACTCGAACCCATGACCCCACCCTCCGCAAGCTGGTGAGTCTTCTACAGCTAAACGTATTTCAGCACTGTAATGATCCTTCTGACACTAGCAGAGATGACTAAAAGATCCGTAATTTTCTGTACCTGAACCAAACTCTACTTCGTACAAACTACCACCAAACGTCAATTTAGATGAGCACGTACGTACTGTGCTGTAAATGTTATATTATTTACTATATTTTTTCATAACTGGTCATCCAGATATTTTTCGTAAGACTATCTGTAAATAATAAGCGTGTGTAAGTATCGTTTAAGAATAAAAGTAAAGATCAGTCCCCAAATATATATAAATATATATATTTATATTTATATAGGCAATATATATAATACTTGAATAGTTGAAGTCGTTTACGTTTTTTTTTGCACATTATAGGCAATTAACTTCCGAAATTTCGATTTGAATTTGAAGTGAAGACATTGAACAATGAAGCCTTCCTTTAATCCACAGTCAAGTTAATGACAACGTAGTTAGTTGGTTTGGTTACATCTTGTTTTTGTATATGTGTACTTGAACATGGGGAACGATACAAATGGGCAGGGACGCACTAATTTTCTTGAAGATTTACGACGAGCGAGCTACATATCAATATCCTACTATTAAAACGGCATTGTTCATGTTATAATTTGCTATTTGAATTTGGAAAACATTGTTTTATAACTTTACGTGACAAATGAGACTTCTGTTAATCCAATAATGAGTGTATTAAATTAGTGAAAATACACCAATTAAGTGAGGATTTTTTTTTGTCTCGTGAAAAACAGTTTAAAATATTTAATACAATAATTTATTCAGAAATGAGCTGCCCTAAAATTCTATACGGACGGAATTGGGATTATGCAATAGCACGGTGCATTTCAAAACCACATATAATAAATATGGGCAACTGTGTTATCATTGTATGGTTCAGGAGAATAAAAAAATAATTTGCAAGCTGAATAAAATATACAGTATGCAGCATACATATACCTAATCTTTGCAATATTGTTTAACCTTTTATCATGATTATAATTACACAAATATATAAATATATATAATTATGTAATTCTAATAAATTTGCATTTATACTGATATTGTACAAACATTTATTATACGAGCATACTTCAAAACGGTTTCGAAGGTCACCATAATTAGCAAGAAATTTCTTCGCTAGTAAATTTCCCTTTCGGTGAAATTCTTATGCCTTCGAAACAAAATTAAATACGCCAACGTATTACAAAATGTTAAAGTAATTTTTAATTTTTTTTATATTTTTTTTCTGTTAAAAAAATTACTGTTCATTCCTGCAAGAAACATAAATCCTTTCTCTTACTACAGACATAATCTGAAACACTTGAACGACCTAAGACAAATCTTTGTACCTAGTAATCGTTATTCCGAAGTCGGCAAAGCCTGAAGAAATCTACTTATAATTTATATAAGAAAATAAATTATTATTTTATATGTGATTTAGAAGTCATTACGTTAGTGTGTAGTTATTATTAACTCTGCATCAAGCCACAACAAAATGTTCAAAATTGTTTTTCACAGAAATGTTTTTACGGAAGCTGATCAGAGAATGTGCGATGTAAAAAGGAAGAGAAACACGTAGGCTTTTAAATTGCGTTATTAGTTACTTTATCTGTTGATAACCTTTTTTAGGCATTCAAAAACAAACATACGTACAATATCTACAATAGGCCTACATATCTGTACATACAGTACACGCATATCTAAGCTACACATTACCTCCCAAATCACATCAAATACTTTTTGTTCTTGTTTTATGTTTGTCAAGCTGCAGTTTCTTCTTTGCATCTTGAATGTATGGCGGATCTTTGATGTTCAGCCCTCGAGCTCTCCGCGAATCTATTATTTCAGGCAGAAGACACTCCTTGTAAAATGTCTGAAGTTTTGGAAGCATTTTACTCAACCAAAATTCTCTAATTATTCTGACTTCGTCGATCAGTAAAGCTGTAAAATAATCCATATTTTTAATATGAAGATAACTTGTGTTATGAGTGCAACTGAAACATACACGGGACTTGCAATTTATCAGAATAATGGCTGTTAATTGTGATTAACCAGAAAAATTCAAATATAATAATTTCATACTATATATTGGCCTACTATAAATTGGGTAAGCACTATTATTTTTAGATTAAGAAATATAAACTAAAGTTTAAGTGAGTTGTTTTATTATTTGTATAGCGTATGCCCAAAAGACTTCACTGAATCAAGATTCCCCATTGCATCAAACATTCAAAGGTCGTATTATTTGTATAGTTTAATAACTTTGGTCTGATTAGATATTCACTTATTTTAATAATAATAATGTTTGTGATTAGTTTCGTGAAGTAAATGCAACATTAATTCAAATATAACAACTCGCGAATAAATTTTATAACTATAACTTGTTCTACGTGCTCAGATATATTATGCTAATGTATGTATATAATGTAGGCATGTGTGTATTCAGTAGCGTAAACTTATATTGCCGAATTAAAGAGCGATGCGACGCACATATGGTCCCGGTCCTACATTTTACTGTACACTATAATTCTACACTCTTCGCAATGCTGCAAAATATTTACAGCTATATAAGTTATCGTATATTAATATATATTTATAATATACAGACAACTGGAGCAATGAAACATATACGTTTAACGTTTAATTCCGTATGGGTATACTTTTTTCCTCCTTTTTTTAAATATGAACGCAACTGCGCGTAATAAATAATTACGTAGTTTTCTGGTTGATTTACCAACAATACTTGCTTTGCGCAATTAAGGTGAAATCATTCAAACATTGCAAAATAGTTGTCTCACTGACCCTACAATAAAAGTTATGTATATGTTGTCAGATAACATGCAGGCCCAATGTATTAACAGTTTGTAAGCAATTTTTTTATTTGTCTGTACGCTCACTCGCCGAGATTGCGTGCTTAATCACACTTAATCTGCTAAATATAATAAATATTTCATTTCTAAATAAGTATACGAATTCAATAGAGGTATTTAAATGAATACTACTTACTATGTTTCAGTTTGGAAAAAATATCCTACTTTACCGGTCCCTAGTTAAAATCTATGACTATATAATTTGTTTTCAGATATTTAACATTTTGTTTACCATATAATAATTAATGATACATGTTTACAATCATATTTAAGTCCGCGATGTGTAGATAATGCAGTTAACGAATGTTATGCTGAAGTTGTAATAACTTTGGCTATTCATTATAACTGGTTTATAATCAGTGTCACACAAATTGCACACATAGTAAATTACATAATTTTATTTGCATCGTCAGTAACACGGTAATATCACTGAGGTGATATGGTATATGTACCAGTTCGCAAAATCTGTTTTAGGGTCTAGGATTCAAACTGAGTATTTGTCAAGAACGAAGGGGGGAAAATATACCAGAGTTTCGATGCCGTGGTGAGTCACGACCTTCAAACTGTAAACAGCTCCATGAAAGGATTAGTACCACCCCCCCCCCCCTTTCCAAGCACCAAGGCAGCTACCTGACAGCTTGCCTCCCTTCCTTCCCCCCTCACCCAGCTAGCCATCGCTCATCTGAGATATTTGCCCCTGCACAAATTATTTCAATACAACAAATATAATATTATAGCTTTACTATTACAGATAGAGACATGTGGTTCGAAACTTTTTTGATCGAAATAATTTGCAGAATATGCCTTAATATTAATTTTATATATAAAACGGGCAGCCTGTTTACAATAGAGAATTGAAAAATGAACAAGTCATTTAAAAACTATGTGAAAATGTTATTAAAAAAGTGGGTATTAACGCAAGTGTATACCTTCATTATCTGCGTTTTGGTTTTTATTTCACCTTTTTATCTTATTTAGTGTCTACATAAAATGTAATTTAGTTAACATTGATTTTCCTATACTGGCAAGATGCCAGTGCCCGACCATCCAACAGCCTTAAGGGCGGTATTCCAAGACGTTTGAGTAAGGTAGCGAATATGCACTGCCTTGTTGGTCATATTCCAAAACGTGTCCTAACTGAACCCCTGTAAGGTATCAGATCTGCAGCCGTTTTTTATAAACGAGGACTTGTGCTTGGCTATAAACAGTTGTACTTCGTGGAATCCATCGTAATTTTAGATTATTTTTTTTAAAACTATGGAATTATAATGTGAAATAAAATATTTAATTTTGGTTGTACAAGAGTAAACGATGAATTTTTGGGTATTTATGTTTGCTGTTTTTTAAGATATGAGGGGGGGGGGGGAATTCCAAAAATCAGTGCCCTAAAAATAAGGGACTGGCCGTGTCCTATCGTGCACTTGGAATATGGTTAGTGTACAGGTATTGCATATTCAATACCTAAACCCTTATTTTTGTGTCTTGGAATACGACCCTAAGGACTAATATCGGACAGCTCTATACTAACAACACAGGCGAGAGTGTGAAAAATAACCTAGTAGCAAGAGGTGTAACTACAAACATATTTTATATATATAGTGTCAAATTATATATAATATTATCTGGTGTCAAACATTATTAATTTAATTTTTAAAAATTTAAGAACTGGAGGTTTATATCTCTCATAAATCTGTACTATGATTTAAAAAAAGGTTTTTCCAAGAGAAAAGAAAGTTATTTTTGTTGCCATAATGTTGGTCCCATATGTATTTAACAGATGCATTGTTCATACTGGGCATAGGCCCTACTGTTTGCCATCTATCGGACTGACGTGACAACAACGCAAGGTTTTCACACAAATTTATTGGAGCTGTCCGGTATTAGTCTCTAGTGTGTTTGCCGCAACGGCTGCGATGCCTTGGACGCGAACGTTGACGTGTGACGTCTCGGTGGCAGTTACCTCGTCTGATGCGACGGAAGTCGAGGAACGGAAACGTGTAAACGTTGGCGCAAACTAAAAGTTCACAATTACAAAAAAAAAGTTAACTCTACATTGTTTACAGTTTTACGAATTTTAACAAAATGTGTGTGTACTTTATTAAAATTCCTTGTAGAAAATCAGGTCAAAATCCGGGGTTTCGTATATATATATATTTTTTTTTTCAATTCTTGTTCGCTTCTATCGGAACTGTTTCAATGTATAGTTTGAAATTTCGCTCTGCAAATCGAATGATTCGATAGGCGACAAACCAGCCTTTCATGTTTGTCAAGTTTGTAATTTTGTTAGCGATTACGACAAAAACAAAGGCCAATTTTCAGTTGAACGGGGTGTCCACTATGTATAGTGCTTATTTACGCCAATGTTATCGGTGTTTTTGCTGGTGTTGCGTCTTCGTGCGAAAGAGTATTAGAGGGATCGACAGAGCGAAAAATCTTACACTATGTTAATCGCAACATATCATAAATTGTCATGTCTAATTTACGTAACATTGTGCGCGGTCCCCAGTACTAGCAGTGCGGTTTTATTCATTCTCTTACCCAAAAAACTATAAGTTCTTTCTTTCCGAGGCCCGGGCTCGCGTGCTTATTACGGCGGCGCAGCAAATCCAATTAGCCTCCGTAATTAATTACGAGCCCGCCGGGTTCCTAGCCGGGTCAATTAACTTAATAATTGGTTTCATCGAATTCGCATGCAAAAAAAATCATGCATGCGCGAATTGAGTTATCTAACCACTCTGATAAATCTCCTAAAAGAAAACAAAACATTGTATCAATATTGGAACTTTATCTCAACACACAGTGGTATTAGGACCGCTTCCACGAACAGCTATTAAAGACCCAGTGAATCAAGAGGCAATTATTTTGATAACTGTTTTAACTTTGATTTTGAATTGGAGGTTATTTAAAATGAATTTCGACATACGATTAAATATTATGGCTGACTCGTCAAGTGGGGTGGACATGATTCAAATCTGCTTTTCTCCTTAATAAATCAAACTTGCATATTCGATTAATAATTTGTTTGTTTGTTACCTCAACTCAATTTAAAAAAAAACTGAATAAATCAGGGATAGGAACATTTAGGTAGCTGGCTCGTAAATGGCAGACGGTAGAGATATTTTGGTTCTTTAACAGGATACAGTTCCCAAGTATTACGGATTTCCAGTAATCATTACTGTTTTTGATGTCCAGTGACGGAACTACCTATTGGGGAGTATTTATTACGAAAACAGAGAAATTTAAGAACGTCTCAAAACCATTGTTTCTTACCATAAATATCGGTCATGTAGCTCTTGTAATAAGAAGGTAAATCCTTTGTAAAATACTTAACATAAATATGAACACTGAAATGTATTTAAGTTTTTCTTAATTATTAAAATGTTTGAAAACCTGTGTAATTTTCAAATTATTTGGCTGATGTATTATCTCGTTACTGTACATAAGTGGTGTTAATTATTTTGTAGAGTCTAGTAACTGGAGTAAACTCTTCCATAGTGATTGTGTACCGAGTGTTGACTTGTATGCTTGAATGTGGTTACTGAAAGGTGAGCCTGTAAGTTGGCAGCTCTGAACTGCTAACTTCTGTACATAAAACTTGCCATTGGATGATTACAGGCAATGCCGGCCAGTCAGATATCTATAGGTAATTGTGCACGAGGTACTAATAGCGAGAGTTTGAGGACAGCAGGTTTAAACTTCCCTAGGATACTCATAATGAATTTATCCACTGGTGTGGAGAGAATTTTCTGTTCCTCGGGGCGGGAGTGATGTATCGACTTATATCTTATACCTTTTTTTACGGTCCTACTCTTGTTTCCTTCAGCATTGATAAAAAGTACTATTTTTTTTATTATAACGTCGCTAATAACCCGTGGTTGCGCTCGTGCAAAGTTGAGGTTATTCATGACATTGCATCGTTGTAAGGAAAGTATATAAAAATTCTAAACATTTTTTTTACTAAAGCATGCCTACTTGCGTGCTTTATGAACGACCTAGATTCCCTTGCGTGTTGCGTCTTTTTCCGTAATCTGACCGGTCCAAATCCTTGTCTACATTCCGTGATAGCACGCGAACAGCAAGTAAATAGCAAAGTAGCACACGCACATCACACGAATCTAAGCACGATTCCCACTCAACAGAGTTGTACAAAATATTTCAACATTTTTTACTTTTGTAGAGATTTTCAATTTCAAACTTTAATTTTTTTAGCCTTTTTTTAAATATAAAACAAATGATTTACCTTTATACAAGCTATTTTGACCAAGGTTTTGTTTTTAACAAGTAGGGACGATTACCTTCAAAGCATGCAGATAGCATATAAAAATTAGTTTCGCTGTTTATCTTCTAAATGTGCGTATCAAAACATACTTTATCTCTTACATGCCGTTGATTCAGTATGTGCTGATTGGCTGCGCAGCGCAGAAAAAAAGTTAATATATGGGCAATGTTTTTGTGTGCCTTAAAGTGACTATATAATGAATTAAGCGAGGACTACAGTCTGAAACAGGCTGTAGACTGCACGAAGTTGGTCTTCAATGAGAAGCTTTGCACTGAACCAACGGAACCGAGCTTATCGAAAGGAACTGGGCTCTTGATCACGAACATTGGACCATGTGTAGTGTCATGTTTACCGATGAGACCAGGATTGGTTTTGAGACCTGACACCCGACCTGCAAGTGCACGGAGACCCTCTGGACGATGTCAGCAGTCCAGGCATGTCCAGGAAGTCCGTCCACATGCTGGCAGAAGCAATGGCGGCTTCAGGATGACTTTTCGGGAGGGGCTATCGCACAAAGAAAGGTCGTAGTTGCAAAAAATGAAAGTGGTCAGATATTGGCCTTGGAATATTATTTACAAATTACAGGTTTCAAATACAGAACCTTAGTAGCTCCTTTGAATATATATTTATATATATATATATATATATATATATATATATATATAGTATAGAAGTCGCGAGTGGATAGGATTTACTCTACGTTTTTCAGGAGCGTATGATGAGCAGCTTGGGAACTTCACCGATGCAGGGCGCTGCCGTAACGCCCTGAATCGTCTTAGGTTGTTATTTACACGTTAGAGCGCAGCACTGTCGCCCGCTGTCATTCCCCGCACCCCCCACCCATCATTCACTGCAGCTCAAGGTCGTTCAACGGGAGGGGGAAGGGGTGTTTGAAGAGTTCGACACTTGTCCGCTAGGGACCACCACAAGTCGATGCCCTAGAGATGGTGGCGATTGCGGCGGTGAATTAACCAACTACCTCAAACCGTATTATAAAATTTTAACCTGGGCTGGCGACTTCTATACAGTATATATATTCGAAGGTAGCTCCATGCAACTTTTGATGAGATAAAAGTTTAACATATGAAATTAAATATTTAAGTAAAC
This sequence comes from Bacillus rossius redtenbacheri, assembly GCF_032445375.1. Classification (NCBI taxonomy): domain Eukaryota; kingdom Metazoa; phylum Arthropoda; class Insecta; order Phasmatodea; family Bacillidae; genus Bacillus; species Bacillus rossius. Next base: position 29,699,178 of record NC_086339.1, on the reverse strand, counting down.
ATAAATATACACTAATCAATAAAATTGGTCTCGGGAGGGGCTATCGCCCCCACCGCCCCCCTTCTGGAGCCGCGCTTGGGCTGAGACGACTGACCCCTCTCATTCCCGCCCAGGAGGCATTGAACGGCCCCCTGTACACTCAAGAGGCGCTACAACCATTTGTGTGGCATTTCCGAACTGCATTCAGCGATCGTTTATTCCTAGCAGATGTTAAAGTAAGAACTGACTATCGCGGGACATTGTTGCGGTATCTTCAGAGACACAACTCACGCGCATCGATTATATTGGCCTGTACTGTACCCAGACATGAATGAATTCATGGGACATGATGAAAGTGGCCATTGTAGACCATCCGCAGCCTCCGGACAATCTTCAGGAACTTAACTGAAGTTGCAGCAGAGGAGTGGGACCGTTTGTCCCAAGGCAAAAACCTTGGCGACCTCATTCGAAGCATGCAGCACAGGCTGGAAGAACTCATCTGTATGCGGAGTGGCCATATCCATGACTAGAGACTGCTAGCACCGTGCGTTGAAGAGTTTCAAAGTGTTGTTGTCTTGACTTAATTTCAGAATAAACTTTTTTTTTTTTACAATTCGGTATATATTATTCAAAAAATTTTTGATTCAGAGGAACAAATGCTTATTTTGTTAAATATATATATTTCTAAAACCATGAAATGTTTGTAAGAACCCAAAATAGTCGTATCCATGTTGTGCAAAACCTTTGTTGAGTAGTGTTCTTCCTACAAACAAACCAGCTGATTCAACGTTTAAGATTTAAAAGAAAAAATTAAATCCCGGCTGGACTTGATTTCGATAAGGAATTTCATTAACATACTGCCCATCTTGTTAAATTCATCAAACATTTAATATTTAAAGTTTCCGCGTACGTTATAAGTTAAAAACTTCCATGGCATTATTAAAATATTAGCTTGAAACACTTTTTAAACCCATATTTATAACACTAAGTGTATGTTTGTATATTAGCTTTTTTCTTTAATGACCTAAATCAATCTGTTAAATACTTCCTACAAACAAATCCGGATCTTATTGAGCTGATTCAGCAGTATTATAGGTATAGTATTACGTTATAATGTTATTAAAAAAAAAATAGGGATTTTACTGACGACATTTGAACCACTTCCCTTGAGCTTTCGAAGCGTGCGCTTTACCGCTACGCTACCAAACACGTTGGGAAGTAGGAAGAATAATATATATTATAATGATGTAATGCCAGTTTTATTAGGTATTTTAAAACTTGAGACTACTTTTTACTGTGACTATTTTAGTTTATCCAAATATATTCCAGGGTATTTTCACTATCATAAAGTTTTATTTGTCACACCAATGCGTTTGGTATGTACCATAATATGTACTAAAGTGACTATATATACGGGTTTATGTTGCTACACGTGGGTCAGCTATATTTGTGTGACATTAATTTCGGTTCATCGACTTACGTTCAGTTTTCAGAAATTAATCCTACTTAATGCCGTATACCGAGAGCTAAGATTTTTACACATAAATAAATAAATAAATAATACTGCTATAGAATTATGTAGGTTCTTATTTAGTAAAGGCCAGGATATACGCTGCGTAACAAAATATATATCCTGTTTTTTTTTCCAATTCCATTCAACGTTTCCACATTGAGGTTGATTCGAGTAGTTTTTTGAGTGTAGAAAATGACTTGATAAAATCGAGTGTGTTCAGTGCTTTACAATGACAAGCGGTTGGGAGAAAGCTGAATGAGGCAAACCGCAGACGTTTGGCGAGTTGATTGTCATCGATTTCTCTGCCCTGGGGGGTTATTTTTGGGATTAAGTCCCACGCTCTCTCACAACCAGGCTGAGATATATGCCACAGGAGCGACCAGTTAAATTGAAGATTATCTTTTGCAGGTTTTTTTTCTACGTTTAATATTTATTGTTCTCAAAATTTTCCTAGTGTAAAATGTTTTCTTGTATTTTAAAAGAGTTTTACAATGGAAAAAATATATATTTTTTTAAACTTAATATCTTGGACGTAAGTCTCTTTACTGATTTACCGTTGTTGCTATTAATTCATAATCGGTTTGTCTGTGCCTGATGATGAGATGTCATTTACAGAAACGTAGTAACGTTGAACCATTATTGTAACTGACTCAACCGGAGGTACGTATGATTTATAAAATACAACACTTTTAAAAGTACATTATGCACATGCTTCTTGTGTCACTATCGATATATTTTTTTAGGCAGGATACAAACTTATTTTGTTCTTGATAACAACAGCGTTTTCCCCCTAAAATATAAAATTATAAAATTTGGTAATATTTATCAATTTAAAAAAATATATTTTTTTGGAATCTCTTGTACGTTTTATTGTGATCGGTATTGAAATGATAACTTAAAAAAGTAACCATGTAAACTGTTTAGTAAGTCCCCCTATTCTAAGCCATTTTTTTTAAATGCAAAATGTATAAAATTCTGTTTTTCCTTTATATTGTGTTTGTGTGAAAGAAATATTCACAAGTTTCATAATATGAATTTTCAGTAGCTAAATTAAATTTTACTATATTGGATCATTGCTTTCATTTTTTAAAATCTTACCATTAAATTCAAACTAAAAAATATTAGTAAATTGCATTTCCAGCATATTGCGTACTAGTTCCTGAATTGCACTGTCGGCGAATTAAAATTAAATAAATTAAATTTAAAAAAAAATACTTTATATAATATTTTCCTTAGGTTCTCAGTGTGATATTTAATTGATTTGTTGTAAACTGCGTTTGTTCTTTTATTCTGTTCTACAGAGCAGATTTCGATAGTACCGATCCACTCAGTTCATTGTTCGTGTGCGTGTCGACTCCCGTCCATAAACGCAGCGCGGACTCGAAGACGACTGTGATCGCGATGGTGGTTGTGGATGCGGACGGGGCAGAGATGGGCAGACAGGGATGCTGCGGTCCTGCAGGGTTCCGCCGCTCCTCGAACAGGAGATGCTTGATCGATCCGCCGGCAGGCGACCCCCCCCCCCCCCCCCCCCCCCCCACCACTCCACTGGTCTCTCTCGGCGCACCTGCCTTGTCGCCAAACACCGCCGCGTCGAAGAGAGCCCCTGAACTCGCCCCACACACGTGGAGGTTGTCGGGCTGTCGAGTGGGCGTCTGTCCCGAGCTCGCAGTTGGGAACTGTCAGGAGACGTGGTTCAAGTCACTTTTTAACCTCGCCATCGCCATTCTGTTCCGTCCAAAAAGTTACTTGACCACGTCTGATGATGGTTAGTAAGTATGAATCGGAAACAATCACTTTCATAAAAAAAATTGGTTGTCTGTAAAGTCGGTTTACGGACGATAGTTTAACTTGACGTCAAAAAAAACATTGATGAAATGATTGCATACTTTTATGAATAAAATTGAATCATTTTTATTGAATTATAACTATTTTGTATAGATACAAAGAAGGAGTGAAATTAAATCTACAATTTAATTGATAAATTTACTTTTATCTGCACTCATTAATTCAAATATGTTTATTACTTTAACGAAGATATTATTTTAACTATAACTTTTATACATGTTTGCTATTTAACTTCTTCCAATCTGTGTTATTCTGTTAAGGATAGGACGATGATAGGAAAAGTAGGAAACGAATGGGAGTGTTTCAAGTTTAATGTGCCTCGAAAAAGTCCAATCGATGGTTGTTCCAATCGAGTGGAAGAGAGATAGATGCGGCGCAAGCGTACAATGAGCGTAACGGGACACAGCGTAACGGGACAATGTGCCTTACGGGACACTTTTTCGTGCGTGCAGCCGGCGTTCATCGATTTATTAGACGTCACGTCAAAAATAAAATAACGACCTTTAACGGGACATACCTTAACTCGCCTGAAGGTCGTACTCGAGTCTCCGCCATAAGCACCATCGACTGCGGCGAAGTTTCGTCAAGACTGTCGTCTGCCTTAGCACAACAAGGCTTCAAGGAACGACTGGTAGGTGTACAGCAGCCAACACAAGTAGTATCCGTCTCCAAGAATATTACTAAGACAATTAAAATGAAAATCCACAGCATGAATTATAAACATGAAAATATTCAATCGCATCTTCCTAAAGCATGTTCGGTGCCAGCTGTGTTCGACACGTAGCCTAAGCAAAAAAAAAAAAAAAAAGGACAGACAAATACAAGACGGATAAATACATCTTTATCAAAACGCTGTATCTGTGGTTACAAATACATACAATGGAACTAATATTCTGAAAGTGGCTTGGCGAGTATACACATTAATAAACCATCATTCGCTCGGCGACTATAGAATCCACTAAAGACGGACTCGTTGGCTAGATTTTTAACTAAAAACTTACTCGTTTGGCGACTAGCACTTGTACTCGCTAATCAGGCTTTAACGAAATAAAGAAACGTTACTTCAGTTCTTATCCCCAAGAATTGACATATGTGTATGTATGTATGTATGTATATGTATATGTGTGTGTGTGTGTGTATATATATATATATATATATATATATATATATATATATACTAGCTGCCCGACCCGGCTTCGCACGGCTATACTAATGGAAAAAAATTAAGCCACATCACCCATTTACAGTAATGGTAAATAATAAAAAAATCAGTGAAAATTTATTACAATGCTGTATAATGTACCGGAGAGAAAATGAATAGCACCGATGGTTTCCCGACTCGTGCACGCAACGTACAACTGATGTACCCGTACTTCGCTACGGCAGTCTACAGGCAGATCACGCTTGCGCCGCTCATTATACTTGCCCCTCCTTGTGGGTACGCCACTGCCGCGCGATGCCCGTTGCCATGGAGACGCAGAAGGCATGAACAATGCAAAATCCTGTTCTCATGCAGACAAAGTACCCACTGTTGCCTGGTTTTAACCACCCATGGGATCTAATTTTCGGAAAATGTCATCCTGCGTAACATAAGGAACATTACTGTGAAGTTTCAAGTCTGTAAAATATAAATACTTGAAAAAAAAGGGTAATTTTTGATATTTAGATACCAGCTAAATTTCAACGGTGATGAGGACTGCACTAACAATGAAATAGTCGTTGTCATAGAGACGAATGAAGCATCAACAAAGCAACAGCCGTTGCCATGGTGATTTCCTACCAAAAAATGGAAATTTTGATATATTACCCCCCCCCCCCCTCCCCCCTCCGAAACTCCCCTTGGGATCGGATTTCCGCAGAATCCGTTCTTAGTGAGCGTCTACATCACAAAATGAATAAGTATGCTAAATTTCAAGTCAATTGGGTTTATAGTTTTAGAGATCTCGTGATGAGTGAGTCAGTGAGTGGTATTTCGCTTTTATAAATCGCAATAAATTAAAATTGCGACTATAATTTGAGATTTAAACTATCCTATCTCTCAAGTTGGATCGAACTGCACATGGTGTGCGAATTTTATTATAATCGGTTAAGTGGTTTAGGAGTCCATTGAGGACAAACATTGTGACACGAGATTTATATATATTAAGATATATATACATTCAACAAGAAAACAATAAAGCATCATGAGATTTCCTTTTCTACCCCTTAAATCAGTGAATGTAGCAACATTTTCAGCTTACGTGACTTAACTAAATTAGTTCATTTCAACAAATACATGCGGGGTAAGATGAAATAGTTGTTGGACACTTAATTTTTTTTAAATAATTCTCATACTGTTCAAAATTTTCCTATTATAAAAAAAAACTTTGTAGAAGAGGTGGATGTCAAGTCCTGGAGAGTAAAACTGACGTGTGATGTTGGTGACGAGGTGTTGTCGACGGATTGTGTGATGTTGGTGACGAGGTGTTGTCGACGGATTGTGTGATGTTGGTGACGAGGTGTTGTCGACGGATTGTGTGATGTTGGTGACGAGGTGTTGTCGACGGATTGTGTGATGTTGGTGACGAGGTGTTGTCGACGGATTGTGTGATGTTGGTGACGAGGTGTTGTCGACGGATTGTGTGATGTTGGTGACGAGGTGTTGTCGACGGATTCTGCAGCTCCAGTCTCGCAACTGTTTAGCAGGGACACGGGAATTTTATTTCTACACAAGTGGGTGGCGTGACTGCATTGGAAGGCCGGCAGACAAAATGGCGAAGTGTGCAAAACACTACCACGATATCTGATCAATGATGCAGGATTCTCTGATGAAGTATGAATGAGTTTGGTCATTTTGATACAGATCTGTTTTTGTTTGTTGCCTCTCTTAACGGGGTGGTATCTTAAATTATATTGCTGATTATATTTGGTCTTTTGCATATGATTTCAATTAAATTAATAATAGAATCATCTTTATAGATTAAAGATGAGTTTTGCTAAACAAGTCCAAAATTAATGACCTTTATGAACTTAAAGATAAATTTTTATGTCAACCGTAGCGTGTACTGAAAACATGAAATCACGTGGTATATTAGGTTTGGTTTGATTAACCATTCGTGTGTAGCCTTCGTATTTAAACCTTATTTTTAGTATACCATTCTATAAATAAAATATTTGGGTTTTAAAAATAAAAACATGACTTTTCCTTATACTTTGGTTTTTTTTCTTCAGTATTACGTAAGTATCTTGCTGACGTTAATGCTGACCTCGTATATTTTACCATTACAACCTTTTTCACTAGCAGCAGCCTACTTTTTTTCTATCGTAATTTCACCAATACAGAAATTAGTGTGCAGTTATTGGCAGATAAAAATACTTTTAACTATTTTCGAGAAAGCATGATATTCGAAATTCCTCTACCATGTAAAAAAAAAACATAATTATCTGTTATTTCCCACAAAGTAATGTGTGAAAACAAGAGTGAATAAATATGATATTCGTACTCGTGTTAATTCTGAACTTTAAGAGTGTTAACAGTTTTGTCAATGCCGTGTTTGAATTTGCAGTTCTTCTACGTCCCCTCATTCAAGATTTCTGAATTGCAACCCCAGACAAGGTCTATCGATGAATGTATTTCCACCATATGATCCTTTATTCAAATTTCGCTATTTAGGAGTGATTTTTAGCTGCACCCCTTTCGTGCGAAGAGCATATAAATAAATCAGTTCGAGCTGACTAGTGTCATTCCAATACACTTTATTTTAATTTAATTATTTATTTCAAAAATTTTAGGTCATTCATTAAATTTTTGCTCTCAGAAATAAAAGTACTGAAGTTTGTAACGTATGATTTAAACCGTTTATTTGTAATTTGAAACTAGACTATGCGATTTTCATGTAACCTTTATAGACGAAATGAAACATATAGCCTACTAAGAGTTTCCTCTTGAAGTTGTTGGTGTTTAGTTTTTAATTAATTTTTGGATAGGACTACATCGTAACAGTCCTGTCAACAGAAAATATTTTATATTCTTTGAAAATCTCGAAAAAATGTGATCGCTTCCTTCAGGAAGGCAAATTTTCAATGTTAAACGAAAAATTAATGTTATGGCATAAAAATGTTTGATTACAATAGTCTGTCTTGCGGTTCCTACGTTCCCCCACTGGAATCGCATATACGAATAAATGTTGACGATTCACATCTTAGGCATGTAACGGATGAGGTTAATAAAATCGACATCGGAGAGTAGTGAGTACAGGCATGTTTGATCTCAGCTCTCGAAATGCTGCATTTGGTGGGAGGAATTTCGCGAATGAAACGGAAATGTTCAACCGCGGTGCTGCCATCTGCGAACAAAAGTTTAGAAAGCTATAGGGAAACGTTATGGCATTAACTGTCTAATGAATTTTTTCAAGGTTTTTTTTTTTTCGATTTTATCGGAGCCGTTTCATTATGTCGTTTAAAATCCCGCTAATAGTCGACGTAGCTGCTCCTGCAGCGAATTCTAGCGGCGGGTGCGGAAACTACGCGTGAACCACGTCAAGAAATGCAATTAGAAACACAATTTTCGAATGTGTTTATCACGCTCGGCATTGTCTTGAAGTTTCTGCGTTAAATTTTGTATTTGAGTTTCGTATTAAAAGTGTATTTGCAACATGGAATTTGTTCATTTCCTAGGTTATATGTATCAAATCTCTGGCGAGCATTAAGAGACTCGCTCACGTGTTTTTATTTTTCTATTCCGAAGGGCATACTAACGAATAGCGTGACCATCCCGTATCACCAAGCCGAGGACCCGGGCGAGATTCGAAGGCGGCGGGTGTATTCTGGTAGCGCGGGAGATTATTTCTGTCCGTGACATTTATCTTCTCCTCTTCTCTTCTCTTCTCCTCTTCCTCTCCCCCACGGGGTAATCAGGCAGGCGGTGAAAGCTTTCTCTCTGGGTTTCCTTCCCTCTGACTCTTCCACTCAGCTCGTCATGTTTTTTATTTTTTTTTTAAAGTTATACTTCTTAAAGCGCGCGAGGGTGACATTTTAGTATGCGACGAAATGCGCGCGAATCACGCAACGGAGATGGAACACGATGAATTTTCTTTAAGCTGTGTTCAAACACAAGATATATATTCGACACAGCACGTGGTTTATATTTTCAAACCAATGAAAAATAAGTTCATGTAGCAAGAAATTGAAAAACATAATATTTAATTTTTATTAATGAAATAATAGGTACAAATACTAGTACTTATTATTTTTTAATGTTGAAATGAGCAATTTAGTTTTCTGACGAAATGTTTTTCGGAAAAGCGACCTCAACGAACTTTCAAATCATTTTCTGAGGCCGTGAAATTTAAAAACACTCAAATGAGTCATCGTCTTGCATACCTACACTAAAACTAATTTTATTTGCAACGTTTCTAAACATGTAATAGAATTTATTAACCTATAAATTTGGTAAATATATTTCCCTTGAACCCACGGTATCTCTCCTATAATTCCAAAGGGAAAAAGTTTAGTACAGGAAATGTACAATATATGTAAATTAATTTCGCATGCAAAGTAGAGTTCAGTAACTTCCATAACATGATTATAAACTTTCTCAGAATTTTTTTTTCACGGTGTTATGGATGCACATAAATATGTAGTCTGTGTTGCGTACCTTGTCTTAAATAACATGTGCGGCAGTGAAACGGGCGATTTGGCAACCTTGGAAATAGCCAGTTACGTTAGGAATCAGAAAACGGGAGTGGTGCCATCTGGACAACAAACATTTGCCACTGACCCTGAGATCTGTCTCCAGTAGATATGGCGTCGTGGACCAGTGAACAACGAGCTTTTGCCGCGAAGGCGTTTAAAAAATAAAATAAATAAAAAAACAGCTTCGTGGCAGCCGAGAATTTTTGGAACTCATGGACGACAACGCAGGTCTGTGCAAAAATAGTATTACGAGATTTGTGGCCAATTTAAATGTATCAGGCTTAGTTAACAAGCAACACTTAAAGATACTGGTCACGTGAAAATCCTGAAATGCTACATGAAAAGCCACTTAACAGTCAGAAGAAACTGGCAGTGTGGTACGGCGTATCATCATTTGAAATCGTCGGGCCTTATTATTATTATTTTAAAGACGATCGCGACAATGCTGTTACTGTGAATGCAGAACGTTATGCCCACATGGTTGAACCATTTCCAAGTTCCACTGCTCTCTGATCTTCCTGTAACTGCAAACACGTATTTCTAGCAAGACGGGGTCCACATGACATACCGGATTTCCATTGACGCGTTACAGAACATATTTCCTGGTAATCTCATCTGCAAGCACGAGGACATCTCCTGACCTCCAAGATACCACGATCTGTCAACGTGTGATTTCTTATTATCTTTGAAAGATTTGTACAACGGGAGTGCATGACTTGATGTAAGCTTTTGGACATACGCCATTGCTGTTTTAGAAAACTGTCGTGTTTGTTTCGTCTTTTCGTTTTGTCGTGTTTTTGTCTCGTTTTGACTGTTGTGCTGAATTTTTTTGGGTTCAATATTTTTGTGCTGTCATCATTTGTGGTTTTTTTTTTCCGTTCTGTTCTGGTTTTGGAAAACTATTGTATTTGTTTCGTCTTTTCGTTTTGCTGTGTCTTTGTCTCGTTTCAACTGTTGTGCTGAATTTTTTGGTTTCAGTATTTTTGTGCTGTCATCATTTGTGGTTTTTTTCCCGTCCAGTTAGTCCATTTTTCTTTCTTTTTTTCTTTGTTTTGTTGACCGTATTCCTGTTGTGGAGTATTGTGTGGTGTTTATATCCTGACAACAGCAATTTTTTGCTTTATTTGTGTTTTTGTCATTTGTGTTTTTTGTAGTTTGCTTCTACAGACATACATGTGCTTAGCAATGGCGTATGTCCAAAAGCTTACATCAAGTCGTGTGATTTCTTCCTCTGGGGTCATTTGAAATCTGAGACCTTCCGGTGTGACCCACCACACCGTCCAGGAACTAGTGAAGGATCAAATTCGGGAAGAAGGTAATTGAATCCCAGTGACAGTCCTGCAAGAAGTGATGTCTAACTTCCGTAAAAGACTTGGAATGAGTGTGAAGGAAAATGGGGGATCCATACCTACGTGATGTCATTTTCAAGTTACGTGACATTTTTGTGCCGTGACATGTCTGTGCAGGATTTGCAAGTCGTTCACAAACATTCCTCACAAATTCCAAATTCGTGTTGTAATTCTTTATTTCGATGTGAATAAATTTAAATCGGTGAGTGTAGTTTTCAAAATTGCCCGTTTCACTGCCGCACCTGTTATAACATTTCTCGAAGTTAGTACTAATATTCGACGTATCCTTCCACCACTGTTGTTTGTAAACAAACATCATTTGTTGATTTGCAAGTGACAGCTGGGGAAGTGGGTACTGCTTTTGAGGCATGTCAAATTTGAGACAAGTCCCATGACACAGTCTATATTTTCGATCAGTTAGAATGCTCGTGGTCTTAAACCACGATTTTTTTTTTTTAAATCTCAGTCTCTAGCCCCTCACTATACGAAAGAAATATTATTAACTCAAAATTTTTTAATTTTTACACTAACTTATAAATGATGTTAATAAATGTTTTGTTTGGCAAAGTAAAGTTTGAAAGTTTTTTTATGGTTTTATGTTATTGTAAGTTTGGTGTCTCAGTAACATTAATAAAACATATATTCCACTTAATTTTAATAGCCGTGAATCCAACATAAAAGGTATTATTGTTTAAATAATAGTATAAACACATGGCTGAACAGTAGTAGTAAATATACGCTATAGGCTCTAAGAGTGCAGGCAAGTTATTGGGTGTTATATATTGCAGTTTTTCGTGCAAAATCGTGCGTGCGAACTAAAAGCTGCTATAGACTTCATACTTGTTGGAAATTCTTTGTTGAAGTTTTAATTTAGGATGGCTTTCGTCTCTTCATCCTCTGTTTTTTTTTTGCCTCTTTTGAGTGTTTCCAGAGTTTTTTTTTATCTTCAAGAGTTTAATATACTGGCCGGTCCTTTGGCAAGCAACAGGCAGGGGGCGTATTGCTCGCTTTCTTTTGAAGTTCGGGAGAGCTTTTTTTTACGCGTGCTGCTAAGTTGGAAATCTGCGGCAGCTATATAAACATAACCAACATATCAACATACAGACACATCAACACACAGCTTTTGAGTGGCACCTAGCGTGAGGGGCTGCGAGTGTGTCTATAGGTGCGCCATCAAATTGTGGCTGGTGGGTCATTTTACTTCAGGATCTAACAAACTTTTTAAGCAACGCCAATGTCATCTAAAATATAACAGTAAATGTTTTTTAATTATATAAAACTGCACTATATATATATATATATATATATATATATATATATATATATATATATATATAACCAAAACGAAGCAACTTCCAATTCAACATTTTCTACATTAAGTGAGATTTGGAACAGTTTAAACTGTGGATGCGTCATTGCAGTTTTGCACTGTTTCCCCTCTCTATGGTCTGTGTGGAATAAAATCGGGATTGCAGGTCAACTAAAAAGTTTCAATGTCTGTAATTATTCTGATAGCTGTTTAAAGAAAATATCTAGTACTAAAATCCCAGATGATTTAAATACAATATTGAATAAATTTTTTTTAGCGCGTTTTGATGTGTCTGGTGGGACCAGATACATTAATAAATATGTTTTTTTTAATCAATATCATTCAATTGAATCACTCAGTAGAAAAAAAATTAAGTCATATTGCTCTACTTTGCAGAATAAGCAAAAAAAAAAAGTTTTCCCTACAAATTACTTCCCCTGAATTGCCCTATTTCTGTCTGTGTGATCACCGTTGATAGTCAAAGAATAGACTGTTTGAAAGAAAAAAAAATTAAGTACGTTTTGATAAATAGCTATTATTAAACATGGACTTAATTCCCGTCTACACTTTAAGGAAACGTACATTATTTTGAGTTACAACCCTTCTCGCAAGTTAAATTATAAGATGATTCTTCAATGCAAATGAATCGCCCAGTGAAAAAATGAACAATTTTATTAAATAATTTTTGCACCTACTCATGTTAAACTACTCATATAACTGTCTTGAAATAACTTATTTCCGGCTGTTGGGTGTAGTATAAATCGAAATGAAAGTCAGGCTGCACTGTGGAGGAAAGAACTGATTGTAGTGCAGTAGCGTACTGTAGTGGGTTGGTGGTAGGAGGTTATGGGAGGTAGTAAGAAACCCTCTTTCCCTTTCTAAATCCGTCTGTGCTCATAATTGATTTTAAAAAATGATTAAAATATCGAACCTTTCAAACATGTTACTTTCTAACTGCCTCAAATTATAGTATGAAATAGCATTGTTAGAAATTGCATTAAATTTACGGAAATTTTAATTAAGAATTAACCGAAAATTAATTAAGAGTTCATAGTAATCTCAGATATCTGGATCTTTGTAGAATGTACATCGTATTCGACTTGCGAAATGTATGTTCCATTGTAAACAAGGTAAACACATTTGCGGAAGAAAATGTTAGTTATTGCATGTTTTGTTAGAATAATAAGATCATTATTGTTTATTCTTGTTCGATCAAAGTGAGATCAACAACCTTATACTTAACGAAAAACTACGTAAATTTGCGAAGATCCCTGTATAATTTATTTGTAACCAGCGTTCTACGTAAATTTATGGTGAATATTTGTATTTCTAACAGCGCTTATTCGAAACCCAATCCGGCCAAACTGATCTCGGTTGTCCGTGATGGCCCCACAAAATTTTCTCTGCTCGATGATGAATTCTGCGCTACCGTGTATAAGCTATACATGTGTTGTTACGAACGCCAGGTTCGGAGCTGGCTGGCTGGCGGTCACGCACGGTCACTGACGTCACGCGCCGTCCATTGACGTTAGGCATGCCACGCGTTCCTTGCCGGACTACAAGGGTCCTCGCTACCCCCCTAACCCCTTTCCGCTACCGGCGCACCGCCCTCCCTCGGGCTATTGTCCCATTTAGCGGCCTGAGAATTCCGGGCTTACGGAGACCGCCGCGAGGAGTGGCGTGAATAAACACCGCCTTTCTCGATGTTTCGGGCGACGGATCGGCCCGGGATGAAGCGACTCGTCACAGCCGCTCTCGTCGGTTCTGGAAAGACGACCCACTAGCACTTAAACAGCGACGCCGGCCTCCGCGGCATTTCCGAGAGCGAGTTCCGCGAGCGAAGGTAAGTGCGACATCGCCGAAGAGGGTGAGAGACCCCCCCCCGAGAGTGGCGCGAAGCGGAGCGACGGGACCGCGAGAGTGCGACTGAGTGGCACGTGACTGTGTGTGTGTGTGTGTGGACAGACGCGAGGCAAGGGGCGAACCACTGTTGAGCCTAGCTCCAGTGAGGAGTGCGAACTGTAGAACTGGACAGACATCGAGCGACTTGAGGATAAACACGTTTAAGTGCCAGCGACTGGTGATAGGACACTTTTTAAGAAGGTACAATTGTTTGTTAGTAATGTAAATATTAGTAATTGATAAAAACTTTAATAAAAAACTTAATTGGGCCCACCCCTTCACGAACCCAGTTCTCCCCACATGGCGGAGCTGCGGCTAGTGTTTCCAAAAATCCAAATACCTAAGGTGTGTGTACGATCCCCTTTCGACCTGCGTGAAAACGAGTAATTCGCTGTTTTCCTCCGCCGTCCGCCCGACCGGACGTATTTTCGTATTCAAGAGTTTTTATTTACATAAAGTACCCTTTACAGTGTTTTATACAATATTTGTTGACATGCCAGCACTCTGTGCTCTTTTGCCAAAATTTACAGGACAGAAACAGGAAATACAGTTTATTTGAAGGATAATTTAAGGACCGCGATCCCGACGTGTCACGAGTTTCCCCGGCAGACAAGCTCGGGCGGTACGAAGCATGTCCAGAGTCGCTGCTCGGGGTGATTGGGGAGGGGGGGGGGGGGGAAGGAGGACGGGCGAAATTGCATTCCGAGCGGCTCCGCCCGCCAGGAAGTCAATTGCGTCGAGTCGTGGACGCGGAATCGAATAAACCGAGTTAAACGTTACAGCTGAGATCACTTACAAAAAAAAAAAGCTCCTGACGGGTCTAGATAGTTTTTTCTTCTTCTTTCGTCTCCAGGAATCACATACATTGCATCCGTAATGGTTCCAAAAAAAAATATTTTCATTTATTTTCCAGCTGTTTAAAAAAAAAATGTTCGCACCGTGTTGTTTGTGCGGTAGATTCGAAAAAAAAAAAAAAAAGCAACGGTCGCGAGTCTCTGCAGTAATGACGAGAAGGTATTAAAACCAGCAGATCATACCTTCGTCTGCGCATGCGCGCTGGGGGGCTCCGGCTCACCGCGGAAGTTTGCATCGCTGGGCTCACCGCATTGTGGAAGATGTTGATTGCTGGGGTGTGCGGCAACAAATTTTGCTTCTTTTTTTGTTTTGTTTAATACTTACATATTTCAAACGTGGACGTACAAATTTACTTGATTACATCATGCTGTTTCGTGAATTATAAAAAAAACACGGAAGGAAACGCTTCAGGTAGTCGAACGTGTCCAGACTTGTCACACCAACCACATTTGCTCCTCTCGTACTGAGGGAAGCACATTCGCGTAGATCAGTTGGGGGGGGGGGGGAAGTCATATCAATCTGATGCTTGTACAGATGTGAGTATGGCTTTCACACACAGCAGAAATATTCACCTGGTACGGTCCGTTTGAAACTGTGTCCAAAATTCAGAACACTACTCTTCAGCACTGAGCGAGAACATGGCCCTGAGCGAGAAGTGGCTTCAGACAGATGGTTGTGGCTCACAGATCTTCTCAAAAATTTTTTAAAATAAATGTTATCTATTAGTGGTAGTCACGCAAATGTTCGTAATTATGTTTACTTGCGTGTCCTTTTACAGCTCGAAAATAAAGTTAGGTAAATGTACAGACTGTCCAATAAAGAATGTCCCATTTTCAATACGTATGTTATGTTCAATATGTATGTTATAACAGTTTAACTTCGTCTATTTACAACAAATCATACATCAAGTTGAAGATAAACTGACCAAGTTTTTTCTTACAAATAATGTTCAATATGTGCACCTTTAGTTACACGGCACATATCCAACCTAAAGTCCTATTCTAGTTACACTGTAACCCTTCTTCCTCCTTAATTGGAAGAGGGGTTGCGTCCCCGACTCACTCTGGGCGCGAAGGGAAAAAATAAATATTAAAACCAGGCATAAAAAGCTAAACAATATAAATTCCCCACACCACTGCCCAGGGGTCAGGCCAAAAAAATTCAAAGGATATAATAGTAGAGTAACCATTAAACAAACAAGAGGCAAGACTTTGGACGTATGTTATTAAAAAATAGAAATTTGCAAAAATAATTTTTACTATACATAACCATACAAGCTTAGTTACAAAAGCTGACGTTAATAATGGCAGCATCTTATCCCCATTTGCGATACTAACAATAACCTTTAAAAAATCGTAAAAATATAAATACTGATAACAACAAGTATAAAAATATATAAGGGCGTGAGGCGTGGCCACTATAAAATATCAAAATTTACTGACTGCCCTAATACCAAAAATCAAACAAGACAATCAATACAAATATATAAAAAATCTACAAAAATAATACTGAAGTACAAACAAATTATTTAAATAAAGTTCTTAAACTCTCAATCAACGGTTTAGTCTTTCTTCAGATGTTCGTTGCTAAAGACTTGCCAAAAAAACAAAGTTAATATCCTAGGCGTGCGCTGGCTTCCTGAGCTTCCTCACCAACTCCAGAGTCTAATGCCACGCCGGGCCATAGGTACGAATTCACAAAGGCGTGAACGATGACCAAAAAAAAAAATTATCTTATTTTTAAGGGAAATGTAGCAAAAACTCTTCACGTAACATAACCATGTTACCACAGAAGTATTTATCATCAGCTTCAAACAAAGTCTTACTTCTTTATTAACTTGCCAATGATTTTATAAAAACGTAGAATGGCCGCACCAACCAACATCAGGCTGCGCATGTAGTCCAATACCGATCGCATACATTTAATAATACTGCACAAGCTGATATATTAGCTAAATGCCAACTTTACGTATGCAAATTCCGATGACAAAGTCTCAAAAACAAATTGCAAAATGTTCGTTTCTTCCAAACTTATATTTTTATTGCAACTACAGGCAAACGGGCGACCTTATTAAAAAATCCCACACTGGAACAACGTGTGAAACAAATGGGCCTCTTCACCAAACAGGCTAATAAAAGTTCCGTCCAAATAAAATTTAGTATGGGAAAATACACAGTTCACTAGGTTTGCCAAAAACCAGTGCAGCACCACGAGGGTAAAAATCAAAATCGCGGCCTCTCTTTACCTTGATTTCTTCTGTACCACAGGGCAATCCATTTGCCCTGTCACCCATCGTGGAGCCTCCAACCCAATACTCTTCGTCGCCCGTTGCCGTCCGGCATACCAGTCCGCGCCGTCACATGGCTCTGTCCTCGACGGTCGCTCGGCACCAACTCTCCCGGCCCAGCTGATTTTTTCTTCCCGGCAAGCCGAATGTCTGACGTCATCAGCCAACCGCCGGGCGCTCACCAAGTGGTATTTACGTGAAACACAATCGATATTCTTAAACTCATAATCGATAGCTACCAAACGGCGTATAACTAATTAACAGAAACAAATATAATTAAAAAAATTTACAGATAAATTAACATTAATTAAAAAAGGCGTAAAAATACGTGAAATAAAAAACCATATAAAACTAGAGACCAGCAACAAAAATAAATTACAAGTAAAAATGTGGCCCTGCCGGCCACAACCTCCGCCTTGAACAAAAAAAAAATTTAAACAGCAACCTTAAAAAACTAAAACGTCAAAAAAAAACCTTGGACTTGGAGACAAAGTATTCTCAAAAACTTCTAATCCAACAAACCAGCCCAAACTCAAACAAACAAACCTGCAACAAGGAAAACTTGCCTCCAAAGCCTCAGTCAAAATTTCAACGCTCAAAAAAAAAAAAAACAAGAGAAGGATTTTCCAACAAGTAACGGAAAAGACAAACTAAACTCACAAACCGAACAAACGGGATCTAAGTATGCCAAAACAAACAAACAAGCTCCAAAGTCAAGTCCGAAACGTATTAAACAAAACCTTCTCTCTTAAAACAAAAAAAAAAAACAAAAACTAAAGACCACTATAATTCCTGGTGCTGTTCTTGCTCCCGCTTCTTTTTAAAGCAAAATTTTTCTGAATGACCATTTTTGCCACAAAAACCACAAACAAATTTATTAACCTTCGAAACCGAGCAATCCTTAGCAAAATGCCCTACCTTATTACACTTAAAACAAATCTTATCAAATTTTTCACTACCGGGCGTTTTAAAACAAACCGGTTTAAAATTGATTTTGCCTTTACACTTATCGAATTCACATTTAGCGTAAAAAATATTATCAACCTGGATAGCCCAAGTGTTGAGTTCCTCCACACTATTAGGTCTGCCAATAAATGCGCATTCGTGTCTGATGGCATGATTTAGATTTTCCAAAATAATAGCTACAAAACGGTGATCATCTAACTGCAGACCAAATACATTAACGTGATTTCTAATATCCTGTATAAATTCTAAGGTGCTTTCATTTTCCCGTTGAAAACGGAAAATCAATTCCTTAATTAGATCGTCCTTCACCCTCTTAGGGCACAAATATTCCCACAAATTCTCTTTCACTACCGACCATCCAACAGACTTATTTATACCTGACGTAATCACGTCTCTAGCGATCCCGCTACATTTAGTCGAAATACACCTTAACAATTCTTGCTCATTTTGTAAACAACAATTAGTTTTCAAACTATCTACCCCCAAGCAAAACTTTATTAAATCTCTTGGCCCACCGGAGCATAAAGATGGCAACCTATCCAGTTCCTTAAAAAGCAATTTACTTTGCATAGCAGTATTCAATGAATTTACTTGGCTGATCTCCGAATTCTCCACATTTTCCTCAACAGGTTTTTTCCTCCCTTCTTTAATGTGGGTACTTAATTTCCTGCGTAAGGTATCAATGTCATCCTCCAGACCACTCTCTACTCCCGCTGCTTGCAAATTAGCGTAAACCTGTTCTTTGGGAAGTTTATAAATCCAAGAAACTGCCATTATTAAAAAAATCAAAAAAGTCAGCAAAATCGCAAAAGTCCAAAGTCTCTGCCCAGCAGAGTGGCGCAGGTTGTAACCCTTCTTCCTCCTTAATTGGAAGAGGGGTTGCGTCCCCGACTCACTCTGGGCGCGAAGGGAAAAAATAAATATTAAAACCAGGCATAAAAAGCTAAACAATATAAATTCCCCACACCACTGCCCAGGGGTCAGGCCAAAAAAATTCAAAGGATATAATAGTAGAGTAACCATTAAACAAACAAGAGGCAAGACTTTGGACGTATGTTATTAAAAAATAGAAATTTGCAAAAATAATTTTTACTATACATAACCATACAAGCTTAGTTACAAAAGCTGACGTTAATAATGGCAGCATCTTATCCCCATTTGCGATACTAACAATAACCTTTAAAAAATCGTAAAAATATAAATACTGATAACAACAAGTATAAAAATATATAAGGGCGTGAGGCGTGGCCACTATAAAATATCAAAATTTACTGACTGCCCTAATACCAAAAATCAAACAAGACAATCAATACAAATATATAAAAAATCTACAAAAATAATACTGAAGTACAAACAAATTATTTAAATAAAGTTCTTAAACTCTCAATCAACGGTTTAGTCTTTCTTCAGATGTTCGTTGCTAAAGACTTGCCAAAAAAACAAAGTTAATATCCTAGGCGTGCGCTGGCTTCCTGAGCTTCCTCACCAACTCCAGAGTCTAATGCCACGCCGGGCCATAGGTACGAATTCACAAAGGCGTGAACGATGACCAAAAAAAAAAATTATCTTATTTTTAAGGGAAATGTAGCAAAAACTCTTCACGTAACATAACCATGTTACCACAGAAGTATTTATCATCAGCTTCAAACAAAGTCTTACTTCTTTATTAACTTGCCAATGATTTTATAAAAACGTAGAATGGCCGCACCAACCAACATCAGGCTGCGCATGTAGTCCAATACCGATCGCATACATTTAATAATACTGCACAAGCTGATATATTAGCTAAATGCCAACTTTACGTATGCAAATTCCGATGACAAAGTCTCAAAAACAAATTGCAAAATGTTCGTTTCTTCCAAACTTATATTTTTATTGCAACTACAGGCAAACGGGCGACCTTATTAAAAAATCCCACACTGGAACAACGTGTGAAACAAATGGGCCTCTTCACCAAACAGGCTAATAAAAGTTCCGTCCAAATAAAATTTAGTATGGGAAAATACACAGTTCACTAGGTTTGCCAAAAACCAGTGCAGCACCACGAGGGTAAAAATCAAAATCGCGGCCTCTCTTTACCTTGATTTCTTCTGTACCACAGGGCAATCCATTTGCCCTGTCACCCATCGTGGAGCCTCCAACCCAATACTCTTCGTCGCCCGTTGCCGTCCGGCATACCAGTCCGCGCCGTCACATGGCTCTGTCCTCGACGGTCGCTCGGCACCAACTCTCCCGGCCCAGCTGATTTTTTCTTCCCGGCAAGCCGAATGTCTGACGTCATCAGCCAACCGCCGGGCGCTCACCAAGTGGTATTTACGTGAAACACAATCGATATTCTTAAACTCATAATCGATAGCTACCAAACGGCGTATAACTAATTAACAGAAACAAATATAATTAAAAAAATTTACAGATAAATTAACATTAATTAAAAAAGGCGTAAAAATACGTGAAATAAAAAACCATATAAAACTAGAGACCAGCAACAAAAATAAATTACAAGTAAAAATGTGGCCCTGCCGGCCACAACACTTTGGTTAACAAGTCCGGAGTAATGCGAGCAATAGCCTCTTAAATTCTGTGTCTCAACTCTGGAAAATCATTAGGCAGCGGCGGAACGTAGACACGATATTTTATAAAGCGCCAAAGAAAAAAAATTGGACGGCGTTATGTCAGGTGAACGTGGAGGCCAGTGAAAAAGATCTCTATCGTCTCGACCATTACGACCAGTCCAACGGTCAGGGACTTCGACGGCAACCACTCCCGTGCAAAGAGATTCCAATGGGGAGGGGCTCAATACTGTTGCCAAATAAAGTTTACAGGTTCACCCTCTACTAATTGGGGGAAATAACCATTCTTTAAAAATAGGCGGCGCTGCAAGCGAGAAAACATCAAAACAGTACTCGCGCATGCGCTTATCTGAAACTGTTTGAGTTACTTTATAATTGTGACCTTGAACCAAAACTATACAACGCTTACAGTTGATACCATTAAAATTTGTTACTGGGACATTCTTTTATGGACATACTGTATGGTAAACAATTTGTGAACCAAGAACTTCAGTTGTCTTGATTATGCACACTTTAGCGGACTCTGCAGGTACTGGTACCAGAAATTAACTCGAAATTTTTACAGGTATCTAATTATAACTTCTTTGGTAAATAGTTGTTTTTTGTTTTTCTTTTGACGTGACAACGTCTAATAAATCGATGAACACCGGCTGCACGCACGAAAAAATGTCCCGTTACGCACATTGTCCCGTTACGCCGTGTCCCTTTACGCTAATCGTACGCTTCTGCCGCATCTATCTCTCTTCCACTCGATTGGAACAACCCTCGATTTGACTTTTTCGAGGCACATTAAACTTGAAACACTCCCATTCGTTTCCTAATTTTCCTATCATCGTCCTATCCTTAACAGAATAACCAGATTGGAAGAAGTTACATAGCAAACATGTATAAAAGTTATAGTTAAAATAATCTCTTCGTTAAAGTAATTAACATATTTGAATTAATGAAAGCAAATAAAAGTAAATTTATCAATTAAATTGTAGATTTCATTTCACTCCATTGTATCCATACAAAATAGTGATAATTCAATAAAAATGATTAAATGTTATTCATAAAAGTATGCAATCATTTCATCAATGTTTTGTTATGACGTCACGTTAAACTATCGTCCGTAAACCGACTTTACAGACAACCAATTTTTTTTGTTAATAAGTTTCTCATGCAAGCGTCCAGGGACTTCCGGCTGTAAGGTTAAGGCGAACTTAAAGCACATCAGATCCACCCCCACTGCCCGCAGACCGCACAGCTTTAAGCTGTGAGCGAAGAACATCAATCACTGCTACGTGCTGACAGCAATCGTTTCGGTCTATAAATTTAGTGCCCCGGTGGTGGTGATAGCATATCCGACACACATCTCTGGAGTGGGGGGAGAGTAGAAGATTCCCAGCCCTTCTTTTTATTTTTTTTCTAAAAATGATTAAAACTATAAATCATAAAAAAAAAAAAATTGTGAGCGAATCCTTCAGTATACTCGCCCAGAGGTGTGTAACATCTAACCTCGAGTGAATTCACGTGTTCTAACGTAGCAAATACTCTTATAATACGAAACTATAACTCAAAAAGTAACGATTTTTTTTTTTAAATAATGACGAACGTAATAAATTTATACGCAAATTGTGTTTTCAAGTACATTTCTGAACACGAATCACGGGTGGTTTCCGCACCCATGGTTGCCGGAAGCTAAGACGGTTATCGTATCATTCCATTTGCAGACAGAAATTTTAAACTATATAATGGAAAGGCTCCGATAAAACTGAAAAAAAAAAGAACTAAAAAAAAAAATACTAAACCTCACTTTGGACCTGATTTACGAAAAAAAAAAATTATTTAAATCCTGCTCATCTTCTTAAAAATTCGTTAAACAGTAAAACTATAAAGTTTCCGTTTGGCTTTGTGAACTTTGGTACGTGCCATCCGCCACAGATGGCAGCACCGTTCCATGCAACTTCCGTTCCGTTCACGAAATTACTCCTACGAAATCCCGTATACCGAGAGCTAAAATGTTACACATCAAAAGTGTATTTATTATGTGTTCGTTTCGCCAAAAACGAGGTCAACACGGACGAAACCACACTTTACAAGTCAGGAATCATGGTTAAGGATCGGCCATGACAAACGGAAACAAGGATGACGGATGTCATTGCTGAGTAAAAAACTTCTCCAAGATAAACTGAAGGAAACTGTAAGAGATGGCTGAAGTGCATTAATTCTGTCCTGCAAACGGTGTTTGCATAAATAACAGGTTTTTTTTTTGGCCGACTCGGATTCAGACCACTTTATTTCTTCCCGGGCTTCTACAATTCTTGGCAAGGCATTAAAAAGAGTGGATTACATCATCATGCCGTTCAACCAAATGAGTTTCAAACAAGCGAAAAAGTTGGGAACCTTCATGAGCTTACAGAATGACTGACAAAAAAAAAACTTGTTTCATAATAGCGGTAACATTCCTTACACTCTGCATCTTGAAGAGGTTTAGTAACCGTTCTTCATCCCCTGAAACACTTTTTTCTTCTTTTACTATTTCTGACATTAGTGGCAGTCGTTTGAAAAGCATGATCTCAAAACATTAGAATTTTGATTTGATTGCAGTTATGTCCGTGTCAAATTGGCTTTCCATCACGTTCAGTCCATCTTTTTTTTTATATTATTTACTTTCTTGGTGTACCTCATCTTTCCACTCATTGTCACACAACATTGGAAGTTAGCGATACGCGTTGATATAAATATAGTTTCTGCTTCAGAAGACACACTTTCTCGTCGTGTTGAAAGCGGTTTGGAACGCTTATCCACCCAGGCCCGGGAGAGCTATTAGTCCAGGATCCAGGGCCTGTTTTGGCAATTGATCACTATCAAGCTAATTTTACGTGAGTAGCTTCATTTTGATGAGACGCCCAACTGTTTCCCTTGCAAAAATTTTCGATTGCGGTAGCGAACAGGGGTAGCAGGGATAAATTATGTCGATTTGACGATTGTCAGAAATTGATTACCGAAGGCATAATATCAAAATTAATGTTTTTTGGTGAACGTACAATCTGTATTGCCCAGTGTTGTCGGTTCTCTATACACCAACAAACGAATCACCGCGCTATTACGTCTGAGTAATGAGCTACACTGAACATAATTTTTTTCGTAACCTAAATTCAAACTAATTGTACCTATTTGGGAGGTCTAGGTAGGGAAGACTCTTAAATGCGTCTCAGGCCGAAGCCTATATAGTTAGGAAAATGTTAAAGAAGGATGATACAGACCATTTCTCCTGTTCTGATACCCATATGTTTCGCTGTTAATTTTAAAACTTTCAGACGATATGAAAATGGCCAGCCGGGATTTGAACCAGTGTTCTCTGAGATACTAATCTAGTGTCTTACGACTCGGTCTATAAACTTCGATAATGTATATTTTCTCATCTTCAGATTGCCTTGTAGTGATGCCTCATCTTACAGGCGCGAGTGTACGATAATTGCATAACATTACATAGCTTCAGACTAGTACTCCATGTAGGCTATCATCACATGTATTGAAAAATTATTGACATCTAATATTATAAGTTCAACTATCATAAATTAGTCACAAAAGTTTTAATTCACGTCTTTTGAGTATATCGTGTAGTAGTGTGTGTAACTACATGTGATCTTGTTTACAAATTTACCATGGGTGTAAACAGTATTTGTGGAAGGGGAGGACAGAAGCCAGTCACTCCTCCGGAAACTCTTTTACAAAGATATTGCTTGAAAATACATTTTTAGGCTATTTGACCATCCCTTAAGTGCTTTTTAAACTCCTGGCATTGTAAATGTTGTAAAATAAAACTCTTTGTCTAAACAAATCTGGCCACCCTCCCAACTCCCCCCCCCCCCTCTTATTTTACTACATTCTTGACACTTATTGTTACAGAAACAGGTTCCTATTTCGAGTAAGCTTCTCTGCACTTGCCTTTTTAATAGAAGTGTAAACAAATATACACATAAAACAAATTTAAATACAAATCTTTTTAAAGAAAGTCAGTATCTAAGTGAATTTCAAAAAATAGTGTAGTTAATGGAATAAAATTTCAAGCGACAAACAACATTTTAAATAATAGGTAAATTAATTCAGGATGTAGTTTCGGACATTCTCTATTACTCATTAAACTGTATGTCATGAGAAACCTCAGTCTGTTTGTGCCTTAAGGGGCCCGCCTACCTGGGCACACATGCGGTGTGCAGAGCTTCAGGAAAAACAACGCGATTTCTAAACTATTCAAGTTATCCGAGTGGGGCCTATTTACGAATAGCATTTAAGAGTTCGCTGAGGGCCGAAAAGTACTTTTAATTTCGGATTAAGTTTTTAAGCTGTATTTTTAGAAGCGTTAAAATGCCTAAAACACGTGTTTTCAGAGTAATTTTTAGGCATAAAACAATCAGTACAGATTATTGAAAGCACTTAAGGGGCTTGCATAACACCTTTATCTTCATTTCTCCGCCATATAATGTTACGGTCACCGCTCAAATTTCACAGTTTTCCTGTGACGACGAGAAGAATGCGCACCAGTTCAGAGCCTTGCGCTTAGAGGCTATACCGCGCTGGAAGCACCAGCGAGAATCGCGCTTATCATCCCGCCTCACTAACACTCATACGCCCCTGACGAGGCGGGCCCCTTAAGAAGGGAATAGATCTCTCTCCCGAAACGTCGCAACTGTTGTCGTGGGAAAAAACATACTGTGTTATTCTGTGCTACCATCGTTGTGGTTTTCAAAATAACTGTTTTGTCGCTCAACTGTTACTTACGGTATTCGTCAGTGCTGTCGTCGCTGTTTTGTAACATCGCTGGGTTCACTTGTGCGTCTCTGTATATCCGTTGTTTTTTTGTTTTTTTTCAAATTTTATCTGTTAAGTTTCATTGTTGGGTTATTCTGTTTGCCGTTGTGCACCGTAACTTTTCTTTGTAAATGGAACAGAAATATTCATGTAAACTTTTATATTTGTTAATTTGTACATGCACATGAAAATAACTGTATCACTACAAAATAGTGTTACCATTTATGTTTTGTGTTGCCCCAGTACCTCCAATATTTAAATGTTACTTGTAAACCCTTGTTTGAATAGCTTTCCAGTATTAACTGCGCATATTAAGCACGGTAAAACAAAAATTATTGAATATTTGATCGATTATCTTTTCCATGGTTTAAAAAAATTGCCGAATGTACACATTAATTGAAGTATAAAATTATTAGCCAATTTTTGTAAGAAATACTCAGTTATACCCCGATAAACCGTATTTCAGATGTGCAAAAATAACCAAAGCTATGTGGTGTCAACATTATAAGATCTTTCTTTTGGTATTGCAAATTATTCCTTGTCAACTGTTTTCCAATAGAATCTTTTGTAAAAGTACTGAAAAATCAATTCTATGAGTTGTCCAAAGTATTTTTCGTCTTTATTTACTGTTATTGTTGCTAATGTCTCATCGTTGATAGCTCACTGTGTCCGTCTGTGACGAAATAATGTTTTTTTTACCAAATCTTTTTACGTAAGTTTCTATGTTTTAAATGTTTTGATGTTCCCTGAGTTTCGCTTGTTTTCTGTATGTTTGCACATTTATCTTTCTTGTCTGTTATTGAGGTTTCTTATGACATACATTATAATCAGCAATGGTGTATGTTCAAAATTATATGTATAATCAAACTCCCCAATTGCAAGATACCATTAAAAAAAGAAAAATTAAAGTATTTATTTGGTATTAAAAACCCGTACGTTTGCAAAAAAAATATTTAAAATAAAATTATATATTATTTCGTAATAATCTCAAAATATCAAGTGTAGTATGTATGGAGAATTTAATTTCATAACGCAATTATTATAGCTACTTAAGTTGTTGAACTGAAGGAAAGGTTCGAACATAATAATTTAAAACAACGAAATTATAAGAAAAGTGAAATTTCGTGTTGTAGGATATTTTTTGTACGAAAATAAACATACACAACTATTAAATGAACTTTTGATACTGTAACAGTTAAAACATAATTCATGTTTTATACTATTATTACACATATAAATATTATACATCCACAATAAAAACACCTAAATCCAATTTTTGTTACAATTAAAATTACAAATAATTAAATAGCGATGTCACTGCTATGTGCACAAATATTAAATAAACACTTTCTGTAGTTGTGTACTCAAAGAAGTTCATGTTTAATAATCCCGATTATTTAATTAAGTTTCTGAGGGTTTCATTGTATGAAATAAAACATTTATGCTCCTCCTTAACCCTGAGGTAAGCTATTAACAAGAATTATGTACTCAATAATACTGCAAGTTCCAATAAAATACTGTTGTATTCAAATAATGTTGATATTTCTAAATAAGTAAGCAAATCTCACAAAACTAGTGTCATCTAAATTCTTAGACTTCAGAAACTGATCGATTGAAGGTCAGTACTATCAATAACTAAAATTCCAGCGATGTCAGTATGAAATGTATTTTTTAATTTGACATCTCTAACACTATCATTAATTTAGTACTTAATTTAAGATTTTGAAAATGCCTATTTGCAAACAGTTGTTGGAATAGCTTTCCATTATTAGCTGCGCATATTAAGCACGGTAAAACAAAAAAAAAAGCCAAAAGTGAAATAACAAGGTTAACTTTTATGTGACTTTAAAACCAAATAAATACAATTTTTAAACAATAACTATATGCTCGTAAGCTCACACATATTTTAACTAAACACAATCTTTTAATCCCTAACATTTATTTCAAAATAACTTTACCCTCGACAGTGCCTTTACATATTTTTTTACTAGTCTATAGTTCTATAAAATTATTGTACAGTGGGACTGTAATTTTTTTTTTGCAGAATATCAAATAAAAAATTGCCAGAATAGTTATACAAATTATATTTCACTGTTATGAAATTACATAATTCATGCTGAACGAACAACATAAGAACACATAAATTTGTTCGTTACCGATGTTAGATGTTACTACACGTACTGCACGTGTTATTGACACACGAAACTACAGTAAACTCGTGGAATAACATCATGTCAATGTTAAGAAGACTGCAAGTATCCGCTCTACTATTCTGGTTCTGGGGTAGAGCGCCTGCCTTGTGACTTGTAGGACCCGGGTTCGCGCCCCGGCTCCTCCAAGGCGGATTGCCCAGACAAAATGGTGGCATTTTCTCTGGTATGAATAAATCCCTAGTAACAAGTCAGGCTACCAAAGAAACGGTGGGTGGAACAAAAAAAACCTTCCAGGTGGCTTCCAAATGGGGAGCCCGTTTCTTTTCTTGGGCTCCCCATGCGGTGGCCATTCCGGGGGTTTCTCCGGGGGAACGGAGTTTTGCAAAAAAAAAATGTGTTTTTTTTTTTTTTTTTAGTTTTGTAGCGTTTTAGTTTTTAGTAACTGTAGCATTATCATTACAACATGTGATAAATAAAGCTCAAACAAACATTTCAAACATTAACAACAATTTTGCTTTTCTACATAAAATATTTGATTTAAGTGTGTATCTGTCATTGAGTTGTTGTATACTGATGTTATGTGTTCAACCATTAATCGGTATATATTTTCTTGAAATATTATTGACAGTTAAATTTTAGTCACAAACTAGTGATCAATACCTCTGTTATGTAGATTTTAGACGTTTTTGAAGAAATAATATTTATAGGCACATGAATTTTATTCCTAAAAATATTATTTCTGAAATCGTCTAACTCACACAGTATTATGCGTGTGTGTGTATATGTGTATATATATGTATACATATGTGTGTGTGTGTGTGTGTGTGTAGGTGTGTGTGTGTTACAAATAGTCGCTTTGCAGTCAAATTTGCAAACGCAATTTCAATTTCATGATATTAGGTGTTCCGCAAAGTAGTAGTTTATCTCTACTACTCTTTAATATTTAATAAATTATATTCCAACTGTAATCGGAATTGATCAAGAAAATATGCTGAAGAAAAAAATGGAAATATGTTTGTGAAACTATTCAGCAAGATATTTCAGCTGTCCAGATCTGGTTTTCAAGTTAACAAACGTCTCTGAATTAACATTTAGTAAAAAAAAAAAAAATCTAACTCAATTCGAATTATCACATAGTAAGATATGACATTAAACGTGGTGTTCACTTTTAAGACCTTCGAGTTATATTGAATGCCAAGTTTTTATTTTTCACCAACATGTAGATAATACTATTAGTTACACTTGAAGATCTTAGGTCTTATTAAATTTATAACTTTCTCTGCATCAATACCTGATTGTATACTTTGTTCTTTAAATCGATTGGCTATAAAGTAGAATATTGTGTCGTAATTTGGAATTAAATAACTAATTTTGATTGTAATAGAATTGAAAGTATCCAGAAAAAAATTTTTAAATTAATATTTCAAAATTTTAGACTTTTAAATTCCTTTTAAATAATATACATTCCTATATAAATTTAATTTGCATTTTCTATTTACTAGACGTTCAATCAGCGATACACATTTAATTATATACGTTTTATTACCATTTTTTATGCTTCAGACATAATATCTCGGTTTGGATTAAGAATTTCAACTTGCAATTATAGAATTAGTGAGACTTTTAAAACCATTATTAACTATAAAATTTTTAAAAAATTATAACTCCCTTTTGAATAATCTAGAAACATTCAATGGTAAAAAACTTAAGCAAATGTTTTTTTTTTAAACTGTTATATTCTACATATTTATTTTGTATACTCCATTTTAATTTCTTTTTAAGACTTTTTTGAAAACCAAAGTAACCAAATATAACCAATTAGTTAATATGAACTTTATCAATCTCTATTTATCTGTGTGCTGTGTTGTTTTGTCGTAAAGTTATTGATATGTATCAGTGTATGTCTTGTGCTTATATGGTACCTTTTTTATGTATGTTTCATAATTCGTCAATAAGTGTTGTAAGGCACGAAAACTGAATTTCAATTTGATCTGACCGTTTTAAAGAAGCAGAATAATATGCTACGAATAGTAACAATTTTTATTTCCTAATAGAATAAGTACTTAAATTTCAGCAGAGCTTATTTTTGAATGACTGCAAGCTTGTGCAAAGCCCACCAACATTCCACGTACGAGCCTATGTCTCCCCTAGAGCGTCTGTGCTGCTTGCCCTGTGCCAACAAACTACACTACACAAAAATATTTCCCTCGCATTTCAGCATCTTAAAAACACATTTTCTAGACTTTAAATAATTTAATATGGACATTAAAAATCTTAATAGCTGAGTTTGTTGTGTTCTGTCGCCCTAAAAATGAAAACATTACATAGGAAAACCCTGGACTATATCGCTGTGACGCGCGTCGCCATAACTGAAACCATTGAACTCCTAGGAAGCATGCGTCATTCATTCCCCCCTCGTGCGTTTCTCCTCGCGCAATGGCGCTTGCCCTTGAACGTGAAAGCACACGGGCGTGGACATAGCTTATTAAGTGATAAGTATGAAGGCACTTGTAGCCGCCAGCGCAAAATCCCCATCGGTCACGAGCTGAAGACTATTAGCGTAGCAAAGCTTAGGAAGATGTAACTAAATACCCTTCCATGAAAATTATTGTACCAATTATTTGAAATTTAAAATATGGCAAAGAAAATTTTTTAATGTGAAGTATTAGTCCCAGTTTAAGAATCATCTATCAAAAAAAAAAAAGTTGCATCCTCCTTTTTTTTTCCTTCAGAAGGTTACATGCACATTAGCTAACCACAAATTTTTATTTTACACAGTACAAAATTTAGCACTAATTCGTGACGCAGAAACGATTCCCGAAAATTTACGTCTTCCAATAATGATGGCTAACTCGACGTAAAGTTGGCCACCAACTTATTGTAAGCTTAGCGTGTTATGTTAAGTTAAACTTGTAGGTTTTTTATGTATGTATTGATTTTTTTAACATTATTTTGCAGTATGGATAAGAAGAACCAAATGGAATAAATGACAAAAGGCAATTTTGATGTATACTGCGTGATATGTCTAAAAACATTTGTGAAAGATATTAAACCATATCACACTGTAGCCAGTAAAATTAACTTTAAAACTAAAAATATCCAATTTTATATTCCATTACAGTTTCCGTATCCATTTTGCACAAAAATACAACTTTGCCAGCTAGTTATGTAAATAGTGTGCGATATTATTATTTTTTTAATTTTGCGAAAGGTTAGCCACTCAAATAGTCGGCAAATGTAACCGCAGGGAACGTAAGTATAAAATAACGACGTGGAACGGGACGTTAGTCCCTTAATATGGAACCATTCTGATTTGTTTTAACTTAGCGCGCAACTCCTCCCCTCCCCCTCACCAAACGTGGCGATAGGTTGTTCCGCCGTGTGGCGTGATAGCACGTAGCGTCATTTCCGCGTTCGTATTCGTGCCGTTATGTGTGTGTGTGTGTGTTCCGGTTTGTTTGTGGTTATGTTAACGTCCGGTAAATAGGCTCGCTGCTGGTAAGTTCGGTCCAACGTAACCTCCCACACGAATCACCGGTCTGTAAGGGGGCTTAGGCTACTGTAATCACAATAGCGCGACATTCGACCCACCCGTGACGTCAGCGTGACAAAATTTGCGGACGCTACGTGTTTTCCGATTTCGAATTTTTTTTCTTTTTTTTTCCCCGTTATGTCTGGGACGCGTCTTTGCTAAAAAGAGCGTCAGAAAATAATTATTTTTTTTGACGTGACGTCTAATAAATCGATGAACGCCGGCTGCACGCACGAAAAAGTGTCCGGTTACGCTTATTATCCCGTTACACTGTGTCCCGTTACGCTCATTTTAAGCTTGCGCCGCATCTATATCTCTTCCACTCGATTGGAATAACCATCGATTTGACTTTTTCGAGGCACATTAAACTTGAAACACTCCCATTAGTTTCCTACTTTTACTATCATCGTCCTATCCTTAACAGAATAACACAGATTGGAAGAAGTTAATTAGCAAACATGTATAAACGTTATAGTTAAAATAATCTCTTCGTTAAAGTAATAAACACATTTGAATTAATGAGTGCAAATAAAAGTAAATTTATCAATTAAATTGTATATTTCATTTCACTCCTTCTTTGTATCCATACAGAATAGTGATAATGCAATAAAAAGGATTCAATTTTATTCATAAAAGTATGCAATCATTTAATCAATGTTTTGTTATGACGTTGTCACGTTAAACTATCGTCCGTAAACTGACTTTACAGACAACCCATTTTTTTATTATTTTATATTAATGACAGACCGTTCCGTAGGTAATTTTGTTATTATTCGTGCATATTTTTTAAGATACGGTTATTTAAAATTATATGTGAAATATTTTCAATGTGTGCACGTAAAGTTATTTGTACGAACTGATATTTAAATTTGAATAGTACAAGTATATATATGAAACATGGTTGTCGTATGTTTGGTGCTTATGTAATGGCAAGAAACATATACACAGTAGTATTTATTATTATTATTAATTGGACTGTATTGACTTTCAATGTATTGTGTATTTTTGGTTGGATACCCGCGTCTACACTTCACATGTGATTTTTTTCCCTTCTTAATTTTCTATATTTATGTTGTTTTTATTTGTGTTTGTTTTATACTTTTATGGTGCCAGCCTATTTTGTACTGTCGGTTGGCTGGCGCTGAATAGTTGTATAAATTAGGGATGGGCCAATAAAATCCTCAAATTCTCAAATACCATCAAATCCTTAGTATTTGGATTCGACAGTCGAAGAAAAGGATTCGAAGAAAAAATATTAGAGCAAATGAAATAAATTACCAAAATTCAACACGGATACCCTCTCAAGTTACTAGGTTTTTATTTCCTTCATACCGATCCTGTTACCATCCCACAAGATATTCCACTTTTTAACTTGTACTACTTACATAATTAAAATTACAATATGTATTGATTCCGGAAACTTAGTGCATGAATAAACCATTTTAAAGGTTAATGTTTCAACAGCGTAGTTGATATATATATTTTTATTTCGGACTTTTGAGACCTGGATTCGTATTCGAGGGGTGTACTCGAGATACTCTTTGGGATTCGAATGTGAGATTCGGATCCGAGAAAATTGGTACTTGGTCCATCACTGTATAAACATATAAATAAATAACGCGTGTGTGTCTTTGTTGGACACGCGGGTAGAAACAACGAGTTCATAACAACGCGATGTTTCGCTGGCGGGTCCCCCGCAGAGGAACACCACATAACTTAGAAAGTCACAACTTAGAACTGTCATAACTTAGAAACACACAACTTAGAACCACACAACTTAGAAACGTCATAACTTAGAAAGTCACAACTTAGAACTGTCATAACTTAGAAACAAACAACTTAG
Source organism: Bacillus rossius redtenbacheri (assembly GCF_032445375.1). Lineage (NCBI taxonomy): Eukaryota > Metazoa > Arthropoda > Insecta > Phasmatodea > Bacillidae > Bacillus > Bacillus rossius. Next base: position 29,666,602 of record NC_086339.1, on the reverse strand, counting down.
AACCATACAACTTAGAAACGTCATAACGTAGAAATTCACAACTTAGAACTATCACAACTTAGAAACACAAACTTAGAACTGTCTTAACTTAGAAACACGTAACTTAGAAACACGCAACGCAGAACCACACAACTTAGAAACGTCATAACGTAGAAAGTCACAACTTAGAACTATCACAACTTAGAAACACAAACGTAGAACGGTCTTAACTTAGAAACACGTAACTTAGAAACACGCAACGCAGAACCACACAACTTAGAAACACCATAACGTAGAAAGAGACAACTTAGAACTATCACAACTTAGAAACACACAACTTAGAACTGTCATAACTTAGAAACACGTAACTTAGAAACGTCAACTTAGAACTATCATAAATTAGAAAATTCTGATTTATGTGTTTCTAAGTTGTGTGTTTCTAAGTTGTGTGTTTCTAAGTTGTGTGTTTCTAAGTTGTGTGTTTCTAAGTTATGTGTTTCTAAGTTGTGTGTTTCTAAGTTATGACAGCACTCCGCGTCACCGCTGCCGTGACCCAGCATCGTGCGCGAGGCACGGCTAGTTCCGCATGTGCTGTGCTAACCATCGCGCGTCGAGCTGGCGACAACGCAACCACTCGCTCGCGCGCTGTATATTTACGGCGCTTGGCCCAGTCTCATGGAGGTTTCAGGAACAAGGCCGCCTCTGTGTGGCACTCTCGTTCGCCCTCCCGCCGCGCCGTCGCAATCCGTCGTCGCCCCGTTTAGATTGCCTCGCACGTCTATCGTCTCGAATGATCTCAATGTCGGCCAGGCGTTAAGTTTTTTTTGACGTGACAACGTCTAATAAATCGATGAACGCCGCGCCGGCTCCACGCACGAAAAAGGATGACTCATTGTCCCGTTACGCTTTGTCCCGTTACGCTCATTGTACGCTTGCGCCGCATCTATCTCTCTTCCACTCGATTGGAACAACCATCGATTTGACTTTTTCGAGGCACATTAAATTTGAAACACTCCCATTCGTTTCCTACTTTTCCTATCATCGTCCTATCCTTAACAGAATAAAACAGATTGGAAGAAATTAAATAGCAAACATTTATAAAAGTTATAGTTAAAATAATCTGTTCGTTAAAGTAATAAACATATTTGAATTAATGAGTGCAAATAAAAGTAAATTTATCAATTAAATTGTAGATTTAATTTCACTCCTTCTTTGTATCCATAAAAAATAGCGATAATTCAATAAAAATGATTCAATTTCATTCATAAAAGTATGCTATCATTTCATCAATGTTTTGTTATGACGTTGTCACGTTAAACTATCGTCCGCAAACCAACTTTACAGACAACCAATTTTTTTTGTAGATGGAAGCGAAGGTTTTAAGGAGGCGATTTCTTGTTCTGTTAGTGTGAGGCGGAAATGTAAGAGCGACTGTCGCTGGTGCTTCTAGCGCGGTATCGCCTCTGAACTGGCGCGCTTATCTTCTCGTTGTGCGCAGGGCAATGTGGCAAGGGAAAGGAAGATTTAGATGTAACGCAAGGCCTTTGGGTGCTTTCAAGAATCTTTACCAGGCGCTTCACGTCTAAAAATTATTCTAAAAAAAAAAATAAAAAAAAAAACACGCGCTAAGCCCTTTTCATTTCCTTAAAAATACAGTTTAAAAATTAAACATGGAAACACAAATACCCATCCGTCTTCAGAAAATTCTTAAATGATAATCGTGAGTCAAGAAAGCTATCAACGTGCTCGTTTGCATCCGGTTTCGGTTACAAATATTGCTACAGCCTACGGGAACATACATTCTTTTGGTAAAACATAGCTTATTTCTATCTGGAATAATTGAGCTGTATAGGAGTGAAATAATTGTTTGAAATCGGTCAGTGCAAGGGAAGCACAGAATTGTACCGAGAATTTTTTTTTTCCAAGGTGCGTGGCAGATGCGAGAACCTTAGCAAATCACACATACATATTTTTAGAAAAGGGGCTCGTTTGATAACTGCAGGCAGAATGCACAGTTTGCAAGCAGTGTTTTCTTTAATTCCCTGTCTTTCTGTCTATATCACCATAATAACACACCACGTACCGCTATCTAGCGCTTCACAGGTTTGAGTTCCGAGCAAACACTGTTTGGTGACAAACGGTTGTCTTATGTTCCATCGCCCCATTAACGTATGTACCGCGAATTTAGACATCAGCGAGAAGTGTTCGATGATGTGCGAAATTAATGGCGCACTTCTCGTTTAGAAATATGTTCATATTTACATCGCGCCGCCGACGCTACGTTAATGAAATAAACGTTAGAATTTTGTTTTCGAAAAATAATTCTAGTGTGTTGGTATTATTTTTACGATTCGAGTATTTTGTAAGGTTTCGCTTACTAAATAAGTTTGCGAAGTCTCTGAAATATGTTAATGCACTGACATGTTTTACCGATTGAATGTTAAATTCGGATTAAACATGTTTCTCTCAGACACGAAGATTTTTAAAAAAAGAGAGCAATTGTTTTAGTATTCGCCAGTTACATCTAACCTCGGTAACGAGCAAATTCACGTGTTTTCATGTTACAAATACACTTATTATAAGTTACTTGGGCCTCGGACACGGAATTTAACTTAGAATTCTTTAAAATAATAAATACACGCCAATAGTGTTTTCAACAAAAATTTATCGACGCAAATCACACGTAGTTTCTGTACCCGCCGCTAAAGTGCGCTGCCGGAGCAATTACGTCGACTATTAAATCATTTGATGAGCAGATGGAAATTTAAAATTATATTATGAAACGGTTCAGATAAAAGCGAAAAAGACTTGAAAAAATTCTAAAACCCGGCATTAGAACTTATTTTTTTGACAAGGAATTTTATTAAAATGCTGCCCAGCTTGTTAAAATTCAGTAAGTTTCCTTTTGTAGGTATTAACTTTTATTTCGGCAGCACTCTGTGCGGTTGTTCACATTTCCTCTCCTTGATTTCCGTTCTGTGGTTGAAATATACTGCGACCAAATGCCGTATACCTAGATATAATATTCCATGGGACATGAACCCAGTATATATATATATATATATCATTGTATACGGTAATGGAAATTCAAATTGTATCCTCTTTTACGTGTTTTGCGTATGTACCCACAGTTGTGACGTGTGTGTTATATATAGCCTGTATGCATTTTATAAGGTCGTTGAATCTCGTAGAGAGCTCAGTGTTTAGTGTTTCCAGCCGTTGAACTGAAAGTTCTGGGTTTGATTCTCGACTGGGTCAAGGAATTTTCGTTGCAAGTATTTTGAATTTAAATTTATTGCCATAAAATACCTCGTCTTATGTATAGAAACTTTAATTAAATCAAATATATTTTATCTCGCCACCTAATTTTTTTTTAACCAAATAATCATATCGTAAAAATATTGGAACGGAACTATTTAACGCTTACCACGTAGCCACCAAATACCCCCGGATAATATAATCTAATGTAATAAAAACTTAAGATCTGATTTGGCGCTAAAATATTAAAACTAAATCAATTAAAACTTATTACAAAAACACAACGTATGTTATAAAAATAATGAACGTTTTAATCCAATACTAAACGTTAGCATAGCAACGTTTAGTAATTTAGGTAATTAACTTCTTTGAGCGCTGCGTCTTTAGGTACGAAAAAAAGCTAAAATTATGCTGCATGCACGCCGAAGAAAAGTCTTTAATTTTATTTATAACTACATGTAGTATAAAACGTCTGTTACTAAACATTTCTGTTGTAAAAAAAATCTTACAAAAATACAGCATGATAATTTCTTGAAAATCAACAGAGAGTACTACTAGCTCGCTGTAGGAAAGGTTTTGATGGAGATTAAAAACTGACGAAAACTAGCTTCTACTGCGCAGCTTAGGTTCCCCCCCCCCCCCTCCTTTTTCCTTCTTTGCGACAGAGAATTTCCGTCACTCCCCTCTCTGTCGCAAAGAAGGAAAAAAAAAAAGGGGGGGGGGGGACCTAAGCTGCGCAGTAGAAGCTAGTTTTCGTCAGTTTTTAATCTCCGTCAAAACCTTTCCTACAGCGAGCCAGTAGTAAGTAGCTAAAAGCGACAAACAGAGACAGTGATAGAAACGAATAGAAGAGGTTACGAAGCAAAAATAAATGGAAATAAAGAGAGAAAGAAAAAAAAAACCAAAATGAAGGTATCGAAGAAGGAAGGAAAGGTTGAAGTGGTTGTCGTGTTTGCGCGACAAAGTGCTGCTCGCTCGTCGTAGGGAATCACGACGAGCTGAGGGACTTGCGCCAAAGGGCCAGTTCACTGATGATCTCCTTCCAGAGCAAACAATGGTGTACGGCCTCTTCGTAAACGAGAGCATCCCTCCCTCCCCCCCCCCCCCCCCAACTCCGTACCACGACCAGAGCACCTAGTTACGGCCGCGCCAAGTTTATTCCCCTGCCATAAAACAGTCTCCCCCCCGCCCTTCATGCTGCACGATATTGTCACGTCTGCTCGTCGGCGTGGCTGGTGAACTGACGCCACACGGCCGGGTCGCTTACCGTCCCGGGTTGAACTCATTGAAACGTTAGTCGGACGCCCTTACAACCTGCGTCCGTGCTGTTGTGAAAGTGGGGGAGCTGAATTGTTGCCCGTTGGATGGGCAGCCCTTCAGGATTTTTCTGACAATGGTTTGTTTGTACAGCGATTGGAAGGGCAGACCATCCAATTTCTGAAAACATGTTTCTTTAAGTGTTTAAATAATCCTGAAAACTATCCCCTTGGAAGGGCAGCCCATCAGGATTTTTCTTACAGTAGTGTTTTTGAAAGGTTCAAAAAAGGTTCAAAAACACTACTGTCAGAAAAATCCTGATGGGCTGCCCTTCCAAGGGGCAAGTTTTCAGGATTATTTAAACTCTTAAAGGAGCGTGTTTTCAGAAATTGGATGGGCTGCCCTTCCAGTCTCTGTACAAATAAACCACTGTCAGAAAAATCCTGAAGGGCTGCCCTTCCAATGGGCAACAATTCAGTCGCCCCGTGAAAGTAACAGGGAGGTTAGGTGTGTTACGCCAATAAAATACTCGCAAAAAAAAATTCGTTGTCATTTCGGCAGGGTAGTTTTCCATTCGTCTAGGTGATAAAACTGAAACGAATGGTTGGTAAGGTTAAATCTGCGACATTATTTTAAAATACTCTAAAAGTCTTAAAAATGCCCACACAAGAGATGTGTAACATCTACCTGGGTAACTAGCAAATTCGTGTTCTCATGTTGCAAATACACTTATAATATGCAACCCGGATAGTATAAGTATAATTCTTTAAAATAATGCCGATCCTGATAAATATACGCAAATTATGTTTTAATCTGTATTTCTGGACGCAAATCAAGTGTAGTTCCCGCATCCGCCACTAGATTTCGTCCCTGGAGTAGCTACGTTGACTACCGAATTTGCAGACGGGAATTTTAAACTGTATAATAAAACGGCTCCGATAAAAGCGAAAAAGATTTGGGGAAAAAAAAGACCACATATATTTTTGAAAAGTGATTTATTAAAAAAACTGCTCACTTTGTTTAAAAAAAAACTTTAGGAAGTTAATAATTAAGTTTAACCTTTGCCTTTGTGAACTTTGGTTCGCGCCATCCGCCACAGATGGCAGCACCGTGGATGTTACAAAATTTTCGTTCCATTAGACTTCCGTTCCATTCACGAAATTACTCCAACCAAAAATGTCGTACACCGAGAACTAAGATGTTACACATCGACACATCTGGCTCTCTAAAAAGAGTGAAGCTGTCAACCACTGGTCTAGAACACTCGCGATCTTATTCTGTCAGCGTGCGTGTGCGAACACGTTGACACGTGAACACGGGACTCTTGTGGTGGTGTCCTCGATGCGAAAGTGCTGTGACGTCTGACCGAGCGGCAAAGCCTTCATCTGCGCTACTACATGCAGCAACAATGCAGCCCCTGCCCGGACAGTCAGTCGAGTGGAAGCGCGCCTCGCTCCAAGCCTGGTACACACCGGCGAGCAGAGCACTGTTGCCAGGTCGGCCGACCGGCGAAGCCTGGTGCACACCGGCGAGCAGAGCACTGTTGCCAGGTCGGCCGACCGGCGAAGCCTGGTTCACACCGGCGAGCAGAGCACTGTTGCCAGGTCGGCCGGCCGGCGAAGCCTGGTGCACACCGGCGAGCAGAGCACTGTTGCCAGGTCGGCCGGCCGGCGAAGCCTGGTGCACACCGGCGAGCAGAGCACTGTTGCCAGGTCGGCCGACCGGCGAAGCCTGGTGCACACCGGCGAGCAGAGCACTGTTGCCAGGTCGGCCGACCGGCGAAGCCTGGTGCACACCGGCGAGCAGAGCACTGTTGCCAGGTCGGCCGACCGGCGAAGCCTGGTTCACACCGGCGAGAAGAGCACTGTTGCCAGGTCGGCCGACCGGCGAAGCCTGGTTCACACCGGCGAGAAGAGCACTGTTGCCAGGTCGGCCGACCGGCGAAGCCTGGTGCACACCGGCGAGCAGAGCACTGTTGCCAGGTCGGCCGACCGGCGAAGCCTGGTGCACACCGGCGAGAAGAGCACTGTTGCCAGGTCGGCCGACCGGCGAAGCCTGGTGCACACCGGCGAGCAGAGCACTGTTGCCAGGTCGGCCGACCGGCGAAGCCTGGTGCACACCGGCGAGCAGAGCACTGTTGCCAGGTCGTATGTATATTGGTTTTTCTGCATGTAAAATTAGGGATTTTGTGTCAATAACTAGATGTTTCAACTGTCAGAATTACGGACACCCCGCACATAAATGTAAAAGCAAAACTATCTGCTCTATATGTGGACTTGATGGGCATAAGTATACAGAATGTAGTAAGAAAAATGAAGGAAATAAGTGTGCAAATTGCAGACGAGAGAATAAACCACACGAGCATAGGGTAGATAGCACTGATTGCCCTGCCTATAAGAGAGCTTACGAAAGAGAAATAGAAAGAACTAATTATGGTGAAATATGAAAATAACATAAAAATAGGGCAACTAAACGCACAACGTTCAGCTGTTGTCAGTGCTGAATTAAATAAGATTGCAGAAAAAATGAAGCTTGATGTGATCTTATTACAAGAACCCTATGTATTACGTGGGCAAGTTGCAGGAATCCATGGTTTAATATATGCAATAGGAGATAATCCGAAATCGGCAATTTGGATTAGAAATGAAACTCTAACTACGATGTTACTCTCCGGCATTTCTAATGAACATCATGTTTGCATGATCATGCAGATGAGGATGATGAAAATATACGTTATCTCATCCTATTTTCAATTCTCAGATCCTATTGAAGTACATATTGATAAGCTTAATTCAATATTGGATACAATTGGACATGAAAATATAATAATTGGTGCAGACACAAATGCAAAATCTTCTTTTTGGAATTCACCAGTGAATGACGAAAAAGGTGAGATCATGAACGATTTTATCATGGAAAGAGATCTATATGTTATTAATGATGATCCATTAACAGGAACATATCTATCACCAGCAACTAATACTGAGACTTTCATTGATGTGACATTGACTGATAACAACATGAAAGAAAGAGTCAATGAATGGAAGATTCATCTGGACAGTTCAAGTGACCACAGATTGATGACTTATGAAATCCAATTGCAAAGAACTGAGATGCCTCCCATAATAATAAGTCCACGGTACATACATAAGAACGCGGATTGGAAGAAGTTTGATGAATTAATAACAAGCAAAATAAATGAATTATCACATGAAGAAGATGTATATAACTCCGCAGAAGCACTCGCCATGAGATTAACAATTATATTACAGAATATCTGTGAGAAATGCTTTAGGAAACAAACGAAAATTATTCCTGGAAATCCCTGGTGGGATGTTGAATTAGAAGAAACTAGAAGAGATCTGGAAAGACTAAGAAGAATCATGAAGAGAGCGGCAAATGGATTTTATAAACTTTTAATTTTACAACAGTACAGAATAAGGAGAAAGAAATATAAGAAAGATATTTTATTAAAGAAGAAGGTATACTGGGAAAAACTTGTCCTTAACAAGGGGAATATGGACCCTTGGGGATATGTGTACAAGGTGATGGCTGGCAAAGTACGAAGTTCTTTTGAAATCCCTGGGATGATGATGGCAAATAGACAAATTACTGACATTACAGAAAATTTGGAAACTATTCTACATGATTTACTACCTAATGACAACCCAGATGAAGATACGAATATTCAAAAGATGAAGAGAGAAGCGATGAAAGAACTGCCTGATACAGAAGACACGGTTTCTTTCACCATCCAAGAGCTTGACAAGATCATTAAAGAGTTAAAACCACGAAAAGCACCAGGTAAAGATAATATAACAACTGAGTTAATTTGGCGAGCTTACCCTCGAATCAAGGAAGTACTGTTACATCTGTATAATTTATGCTTATCTTCAGGAACATTTCCAAAAATATGGAAGGAAGGAGTTCTCAAAATCATATACAAGGGAAATGCTAAGGACCCGAAATTAACTAAGTCATACCGGCCTTTAACTATGCTGCCTAACATGGGAAAAATTTATGAGCGGCTCATTAATGCAAGACTAACAGCTTATTTGGAAGTAATACAGGGAATAGATAAACAGCAGTATGGCTTCAGAAGAGGGTATAGTACAGAAAAAGCGCTATACGATGTAAATCAATATATTAAAAACCTACAAGAAAAATATGTGCTTGGAGTGACGATAGATATAGCAGGAGCATTCGACCACGCTTGGTGGCCTCAAGTATTATGGCGCTTAAAGAATCTTAACACACCTAAGAACCTGTATGCCGCCATAAGGGGCTTTCTGCAAGATAGAAAGTGTGAATGTCGATTGGGCCACATAGTTGTGGAAAAGAAGCTCTCCATGGGCTGTCCTCAGGGTTCAGTCCTTGGTCCGCTACTATGGAATATAATATTTGATGAGCTTCTGAAAATTGAGTTACCAGTAAATAACATTATATATGGCTATGCAGATGATGGCTTGCTCATTATACCCGCTACTTCACGCTACGAATTAGAGCAGACAGCAGAAATTATTCTACGCTCTATCAACACCTGGGCAAGCAGTGTCCGACTTCTTATATCATCTGAAAAAACTGAAGGCGTATTACTAAAGGGAAAATTACATAAAGACAGACCACCTTTAATAAGATTTCAAGAACGAATAGTGAAGATAAAACAAAAAGTTAAGTATCTAGGGGTACAAATCACAACGGGAACAGGATACCAAGAACACATACAAGAAGCATCACAAAAGGCCCTACTGTTAATGCAAAAAATAAGGAGTCATAAACCTACAAATGTAGGATTGAGCACTAATACTATGACAACACTGTACAATGGAGTATACCTGGGCATACTTACCTATGCTTGCTCAGTCTGGTATGAACTACTACGCAATTCACATGTAAGAAGAAGGTTAAACTCATCCCAACGAACAGCTCTAATTGCTGTAACAAAAAGCTACAGAACTACGTCTTTAGAAGCACTGCAGGTTATCGCTGGAGCCTTACCTATAGACCTACTAATACAAGAAAGAGCAAAAGTTGTGATATTAAATATGAACAAGGAATACACTGCTTCAAAATATCGCAGAATCCACATAGAAAATATTGAAATCTGGCAAGAAAGGTGGCGAAACTCTGACAAGGGAAGGCATACACACAATATATTCCCTTCAATAGAAGAACGGATGAAATTTTCATGGATAAGTACTGACCACTACACTTCACAATTCCTAACAGGTCACGGGAATTTTAAACACAAATTAAACTCTTTTAACTTAGTGGAAAGCCCTATGTGCCCTGTGTGCATGGAAGAAGACACAGTAGAGCATGTTCTAAATGATTGCGTTAAAATAGAAGACATACGAAACAAGTACACAAGGAAGATGGCTATGGAGGATGTTGATATTAAGGATATTAATCAAATTGTGAGAGATAAGAAGACTTATGACATATGGAGAAATTACACCTTTGAAGTATCCAAGAGACTGGAGCGTTTCGATAGTTGGATGCACGAACAATCTCTGATGGAAGATCTGCTTTCCGATACGGAATAACTTACTACAGAAAAATAAAATAACTCTTTGAATCTCCTACACAAGTTTCTTTGGCTGTTCTTCTTGTGTATAGTGTAATCGAACAGCCGGAATATTATATCAAATTAGATAAATGAACTGAAAAGAATTAATTAAGAATAAGAGAATTAAAAATATACACCAGATATCTCTTTGAAAATAAGAATAAGAATTATGACAGAATAACGCCCTGGAAACCTGTATAAGCAAGCTAAAAGGATATGAATTATTATATAATATAAACTGTATTATATTATATAATATATATATATATATATGTGTGTTAAAAATATAATCATGTGTGCAATAAATATAAATAAACTACTCTTGCAAACCTTATAAAAAGGATTATATCCAGAGTAGTCTTTAAGTAAACATACATAATCTATAATATGATTATTTTCTATAAAGCTACAAGATAATCTGTTGCCAGGTCGGCCGACCGGCGAAGCCTGGTGCACACCGGCGAGCAGAGCACTGTTGCCAGGTCGGCCGACCGGCGAAGCCTGGTGCACACCGGCGAGCAGAGCACTGTTGCCAGGTCGGCCGACCGGCGAAGCCTGGTGCACACCGGCGAGCAGAGCACTGTTGCGGAAGTAACAAGTGCAGCTGAAATTGGAGGGACTACTCGTCAACAGATCATACCTAAACAGAAGAAGGAGTTGCTGATTGTCCTGCCAAGTGACGAAACTCAAACAAGTGACACCACCAAAAGAGAGATCTTAAAGAACATTGATCCAATAAAGAATGGGCTGAAATTCAAAGGAATAAGGAAAATTTCGAAAGGAGGAATTATAATCGAAGCACAAGACTCCAGCACGATTGAAAAACTGCAAAAAGATGAGAAAATATCTAAACTAGGACTACGTACTGAGCGCCCTACAAAGCAGGGCCCGAAAGTTATTATGTACGACGTGCCTAGGGAGTTCGATAACCCTGATATAGCTGGCACAATATTTGCTCAGAATCTGAGCGCAGATGAAGTCTCACTGGAGGAGTTCAGAGCTGGTTTCATGGTGCGAACAAGACGCGGCAGAAAGGATAAAAAGAAACAGTGCACCTTGTCATTGAATGCACACCTAAAATAAGGAATATCTTGCTAAGCAGAACACATATGTATATTGGTTTTTCTGCATGTAAAATTAGGGATTTTGTGTCAATAACTAGATGTTTCAACTGTCAGAATTACGGACACCCCGCACATAAATGTAAAAGCAAAACTATCTGCTCTATATGTGGACTTGATGGGCATAAGTATACAGAATGTAGTAAGAAAAATGAAGGAAATAAGTGTGCAAATTGCAGACGAGAGAATAAACCACACGAGCATAGGGTAGATAGCACTGATTGCCCTGCCTATAAGAGAGCTTACGAAAGAGAAATAGAAAGAACTAATTATGGTGAAATATGAAAATAACATAAAAATAGGGCAACTAAACGCACAACGTTCAGCTGTTGTCAGTGCTGAATTAAATAAGATTGCAGAAAAAATGAAGCTTGATGTGATCTTATTACAAGAACCCTATGTATTACGTGGGCAAGTTGCAGGAATCCATGGTTTAATATATGCAATAGGAGATAATCCGAAATCGGCAATTTGGATTAGAAATGAAACTCTAACTACGATGTTACTCTCCGGCATTTCTAATGAACATCATGTTTGCATGATCATGCAGATGAGGATGATGAAAATATACGTTATCTCATCCTATTTTCAATTCTCAGATCCTATTGAAGTACATATTGATAAGCTTAATTCAATATTGGATACAATTGGACATGAAAATATAATAATTGGTGCAGACACAAATGCAAAATCTTCTTTTTGGAATTCACCAGTGAATGACGAAAAAGGTGAGATCATGAACGATTTTATCATGGAAAGAGATCTATATGTTATTAATGATGATCCATTAACAGGAACATATCTATCACCAGCAACTAATACTGAGACTTTCATTGATGTGACATTGACTGATAACAACATGAAAGAAAGAGTCAATGAATGGAAGATTCATCTGGACAGTTCAAGTGACCACAGATTGATGACTTATGAAATCCAATTGCAAAGAACTGAGATGCCTCCCATAATAATAAGTCCACGGTACATACATAAGAACGCGGATTGGAAGAAGTTTGATGAATTAATAACAAGCAAAATAAATGAATTATCACATGAAGAAGATGTATATAACTCCGCAGAAGCACTCGCCATGAGATTAACAATTATATTACAGAATATCTGTGAGAAATGCTTTAGGAAACAAACGAAAATTATTCCTGGAAATCCCTGGTGGGATGTTGAATTAGAAGAAACTAGAAGAGATCTGGAAAGACTAAGAAGAATCATGAAGAGAGCGGCAAATGGATTTTATAAACTTTTAATTTTACAACAGTACAGAATAAGGAGAAAGAAATATAAGAAAGATATTTTATTAAAGAAGAAGGTATACTGGGAAAAACTTGTCCTTAACAAGGGGAATATGGACCCTTGGGGATATGTGTACAAGGTGATGGCTGGCAAAGTACGAAGTTCTTTTGAAATCCCTGGGATGATGATGGCAAATAGACAAATTACTGACATTACAGAAAATTTGGAAACTATTCTACATGATTTACTACCTAATGACAACCCAGATGAAGATACGAATATTCAAAAGATGAAGAGAGAAGCGATGAAAGAACTGCCTGATACAGAAGACACAGTTTCTTTCACCATCCAAGAGCTTGACAAGATCATTAAAGAGTTAAAACCACGAAAAGCACCAGGTAAAGATAATATAACAACTGAGTTAATTTGGCGAGCTTACCCTCGAATCAAGGAAGTACTGTTACATCTGTATAATTTATGCTTATCTTCAGGAACATTTCCAAAAATATGGAAGGAAGGAGTTCTCAAAATCATATACAAGGGAAATGCTAAGGACCCGAAATTAACTAAGTCATACCGGCCTTTAACTATGCTGCCTAACATGGGAAAAATTTATGAGCGGCTCATTAATGCAAGACTAACAGCTTATTTGGAAGTAATACAGGGAATAGATAAACAGCAGTATGGCTTCAGAAGAGGGTATAGTACAGAAAAAGCGCTATACGATGTAAATCAATATATTAAAAACCTACAAGAAAAATATGTGCTTGGAGTGACGATAGATATAGCAGGAGCATTCGACCACGCTTGGTGGCCTCAAGTATTATGGCGCTTAAAGAATCTTAACACACCTAAGAACCTGTATGCCGCCATAAGGGGCTTTCTGCAAGATAGAAAGTGTGAATGTCGATTGGGCCACATAGTTGTGGAAAAGAAGCTCTCCATGGGCTGTCCTCAGGGTTCAGTCCTTGGTCCGCTACTATGGAATATAATATTTGATGAGCTTCTAAAAATTGAGTTACCAGTAAATAACATTATATATGGCTATGCAGATGATGGCTTGCTCATTATACCCGCTACTTCACGCTACGAATTAGAGCAGACAGCAGAAATTATTCTACGCTCTATCAACACCTGGGCAAGCAGTGTCCGACTTCTTATATCATCTGAAAAAACTGAAGGCGTATTACTAAAGGGAAAATTACATAAAGACAGACCACCTTTAATAAGATTTCAAGAACGAATAGTGAAGATAAAACAAAAAGTTAAGTATCTAGGGGTACAAATCACAACGGGAACAGGATACCTAGAACACATACAAGAAGCATCACAAAAGGCCCTACTGTTAATGCAAAAAATAAGGAGTCATAAACCTACAAATGTAGGATTGAGCACTAATACTATGACAACACTGTACAATGGAGTATACCTGGGCATACTTACCTATGCTTGCTCAGTCTGGTATGAACTACTACGCAATTCACATGTAAGAAGAAGGTTAAACTCATCCCAACGAACAGCTCTAATTGCTGTAACAAAAAGCTACAGAACTACGTCTTTAGAAGCACTGCAGGTTATCGCTGGAGCCTTACCTATAGACCTACTAATACAAGAAAGAGCAAAAGTTGTGATATTAAAGATGAACAAGGAATACACTGCTTCAAAATATCGCAGAATCCACATAGAAAATATTGAAATCTGGCAAGAAAGGTGGCGAAACTCTGACAAGGGAAGGCATACACACAATATATTCCCTTCAATAGAAGAACGGATGAAATTTTCATGGATAAGTACTGACCACTACACTTCACAATTCCTAACAGGTCACGGGAATTTTAAACACAAATTAAACTCTTTTAACTTAGTGGAAAGCCCTATGTGCCCTGTGTGCATGGAAGAAGACACAGTAGAGCATGTTCTAAATGATTGCGTTAAAATAGAAGACATACGAAACAAGTACACAAGGAAGATGGCTATGGAGGATGTTGATATTAAGGATATTAATCAAATTGTGAGAGATAAGAAGACTTATGACATATGGAGAAATTACACCTTTGAAGTATCCAAGAGACTGGAGCGTTTCGATAGTTGGATGCACGAACAATCTCTGATGGAAGATCTGCTTTCCGATACGGAATAACTTACTACAGAAAAATAAAATAACTCTTTGAATCTCCTACACAAGTTTCTTTGGCTGTTCTTCTTGTGTATAGTGTAATCGAACAGCCGGAATATTATATCAAATTAGATAAATGAACTGAAAAGAATTAATTAAGAATAAGAGAATTAAAAATATACACCAGATCTCTCTTTGAAAATAAGAATAAGAATTATGACAGAATAACGCCCTGGAAACCTGTATAAGCAAGCTAAAAGGATATGAATTATTATATAATATAAACTGTATTATATTATATAATATATATATATATATGTGTGTTAAAAATATAATCATGTGTGCAATAAATATAAATAAACTACTCTTGCAAACCTTATAAAAAGGATTATATCCAGAGTAGTCTTTAAGTAAACATACATAATCTATAATATGATTATTTTCTATAAAGCTACAAGATAATCTGTTGCCAGGTCGGCCGACCGGCGAAGCCTGGTGCACACCGGCGAGCAGAGCACTGTTGCCAGGTCGGCCGACCGGCGAAGCCTGGTGCACACCGGCGAGCAGAGCACTGTTGCCAGGTCGGCCGACCGGCGAAGCCTGGTGCACACCGGCGAGCAGAGCACTGTTGCCAGGTCGGCCGACCGGCGAAGCCTGGTGCACACCGGCGAGCAGAGCACTGTTGCCAGGTCGGCCGACCGGCGAAGCCTGGTGCACACCGGCGAGCAGAGCACTGTTGCCAGGTCGGCCGACCGGCGAAGCCTGGTTCACACCGGCGAGCAGAGCACTGTTGCCAGGTCGGACACCCGGCGAAGCCTGGTGCACACCGGCGAGCAGAGCACTGTTGCCAGGTCGGACACCCGGCGAAGCCTGGTGCACACCGGCGAGCAGAGCACTGTTGCCAGGTCGGCCGACCGGCGAAGCCTGGTTCACACCGGCGAGCAGAGCACTGTTGCCAGGTCGGCCGACCGGCGAAGCCTGGTTCACACCGGAGCGAGAAGAGCACTGTTGCCAGGTCGGCCGACCGGCGAAGCCTGATTCACACCGGAGCGAGCCAATGCAGTCGCCTCGGTGTTAAGGTTCTCACACACCGGAGCGGTGGCGGGCGCGGTAGCGGTGGCGGTAGCGATATTTGCACTCGAGTCTCTGTATTGCGCATAAATGGACCGGCCGGACCTAGTAGAGGAAACATTACTTCTTGCAGCTGTAATCGAAGATGAGCAGCAACCGTACCATCTATTGCTAGCGTTTTGCCGATTTCATTCCAAACCACATCTTTTATTCTGATATTCTCGTACTCGGGATCTGACATATTATATAACACAATGTTTGCGTTCACTGCTTTGATAAGTTTTTCTGTTGCACTTGTCATTGTGTGATATCACACCACTACACCAGGAGGCCTGCGGGCTAACGCAACCTGCTGCGTTCTGGCCGACACCGCGGGGTGAACGCAGCACAGGCCGCGACCGCGCTCGTGTGTTCGCGGCTGGTCTGAACATGTCCGTTTCATTGCATACGTCGCGTTTTACCGCCACCGCTCCGGTGTGTGAGAACCTTAAAGCGTTCTTGCCAACGCGAACGAACCATTTCTCTCAGACATGTCGGTTGGAAAACTTACGAATATCGAAGCTGCCGTATGTGTGGTGTATGTGCACAACTTAACTAAACGCCTTAAAAAAATGCTAGCTGTACAAGTGTACATATTCTCCGAGACTACTTAACAGTCGTGGTTGTACAGTTAACATACGCGTGCTCTGAGTGGTAATTCTTTGGATATGGGGAGAAAATATGTTTATATGTTTGGCAAGTAACCTATTAACAAACATCAATTACTGAAAATAATTATCCTCTAGAGATGGCGTTATTTCGAGTCTAATTTGTGTTAGGAAAACCAGAAGTTTGGTAACAATAACAGGAATTAACTAAATTTTTGTTTATAATTTTCGTAGCTAGGGCTTGGGTGTAAATTCTCGTCAATAATGAGGTGACTAGGATTGGTTAACACAGCCTCAAAATGTGTATGGGGAAACGAATCAGCAATGTCTTATAAGTATGTAACATAATATGTCAGCATTCTCTTGAAGTGATTTCAGGAAACTGCAGCAATCTGAAATCAAGAAGGCTAGTATGGAATTCTAATTCGAACCCGGGTATTTCTGAATTCGAGTCCAACATTGAATTTGCGATTTAGAGTGTACAAATATTTTAACAAACTATGTAAATGCAGGTGTAAGCATTTTTCGCAAAATAATCTGTTCGCTCATTTGACTGCAATAACTACGCTAACGATTTTCCCCTTAGTAATTGGCGGCTGTCTGCAAGAGAAGCCCATTTGCCCTATTTGGCCGGGCCATTCAGGACGTGTTCCCGCACTGGATGGCTGTGATTGGTGCGCTGACAATAGACATGCAACTGAAAGAAACCCAGCCAAACACGGAACACATGCAATGCTGCAAAGTTTTAACATATCGCAAGTCTGAAATATATATATTTTTTTTCGCGAAAAGTACATAATCCTGCTGATGATAAGTACGTCCGTTGTCGGTCTTCTAAAGAATCGTCAAAGGAAATTCATTTCTCTGGTGGTCTGTGTTCGATGATACACCGTAAACAGGAATTAGACGAATTAGAAGTTTGCCGACATTTGTTTGCTTTTTATCTTCATCTGCTCCGTGTTCCAAAACTCATGTCCCAGGTCCGAAGAAAATGTGAATAGTAAATGAAACCTATTTGAAGTTCTGTTTTCGAACAACACAATTCTTGACATTGATACTGGAGAAGTACACGAAAAAAAACATCCTAGGTATACACAGCTTAGTAACAATACAAACTCAAAATTTGTATGTATTTATTAGTGTTCAATAAATGTGATAAATTTGGTCATAAAAAACTGGAGCCAGAACTGCTATCTTATGTTCAGGGTGTTTATCTACAATCTTGTACAGAATTTTGGCTTACTGACCACTTATTTGCAAATAATTTTGCAATTTTTTTAAAGATTCAATACAATTTCTTGGGCATACGCCATTGCAGTTTTGAACTGTATGTCTTGGTAAGAATCAATAAATGCAAAGTAAGAAAAAAATAAAAATAAAAACATGTAAATTCAGTGTTGTGTAGGAGTAGGAGCACAGCCTAACAGCTGCTGGTCTTGTTTGTTTCAGGCGGAGCACGGAGCTACGGAGCGAGGTAAGCCCCAATCACAGAGCGAAGTGACGCCACTCCCATGCTGGCGAGGAGAAGCCTAAAGGTGGGTCTACACTATATAACAAAAACAAGTTATATTTGTAACATGTTATACAACAAGTTATACAACTTGTTTCATAACATGTTACATAACAAGTTAAATAATAAGTTATATAACAAGTAATACAACTTGTTTCATAACATGTTACATGTTTTTAAATGTGTATACTATTGTGGACAAACGGCCAACATGTTATACAACAAGTTATTTAACTTCCTTTGATCTTTACCGACACTGCATGGGAAACATATAACTTGTTTTATAACACTTATTTTGTTATAAAACATGGTGTTATATAACATTTTTCTTCACGTTTTCATAACAAGTTATATAACTTTGTTGTATAACTTGTAATATAATTTTCATTATTTTCATTTTGTAACATGTTGTATAACTTTGTAATATAACATTTTACAACTTGTTTTGTTATACAGTGTAGACCCACCTTAAGATGTACATCAAGTTCTGTCCCTGCCCAAACACGCCCGAATATTCACCTTCGGCCAACCTCGGGATTTGTTTTATTTTTGCGCAGGAAAAATGAATTCAAATATTAAAATTGGTCGGTTAGGTTAGCTACATTGAAACACTTTAAAACACTATGGACGGTTAGTTAGGTTAGTATAGCTACATTAAAATAAACAGAGAAATATATATATATATATAAATAAACCCGAGGTTGGCCGAAGGTGAATATTCGGGCGCGTTCGGGCAGGGACAGAGCATGATGTACATCTTAGGCTTCCCGGTCTCTTAGGGGGTGCGCCGTAGGTCTCTGTACACGTACCAACCTCAGACAATAAAGACGGGAAACAAAACCATCAAATAATACTTTTTTTTTTTTAAAGAAACCTGTATTTTATTTCCATATGCTCAAAATGTTCTTTGATTTTTTTATTACATTAGCTAGTTGCTTCTTATTTTTCTCTCAATCTCAATAGTCTTTTGTTTCAGAAAGAATTTTGCTTATGACTTGCACCCAGCATAATTCCTGTCACATTTTCGGATTTCGAAACGAATTCAATTAGAATTATCAGGTTACCTAGCAACAAAAACCACGAAAGTCTTATCAAACTTCTGGCATGAAACAAAATAAAGTGTAAAAGTATGATCGCCCTTTCGAATAGTTCTTTTATATGTCCATAATAACGGTGGTAATTTCGATACACTAAAGTTAAATAGTTTTAAAGCCATTAATTGTTGTCGATATGCAAAAGAAAGATGTGTGGGTTATTGAAAAACAATTATTTTCGTTCGTATACTAAGCACACCTTTAAATTATACTGTTGATTGGCGCATTATTTCGAGGTTGGAAATAGCGGAGGTACTTGAGATAAGAGCTTCGTGCACTTTATAATAATAATTTTTTTTTCTAAATTGAACAGGAATATTCATGTAAATGTACAGATATTTGTAAATATATTTATATGAAAACAACTGTATCACTACAAAATAGTATTCGTAGTAATACTGGGTTCTCATTCTTACACGGTAATTTATGCTTTGCGTACCTACAATAGTCAAAGTTATTTGTAAACCGTTTCCTGAATAACTTTCCAGTATTATCTAGGCACATACATAAAGTCCAAAAAAATATGCTTGAGTGAAACATCAATTAAAGTATAATATTATGCGCCAATTTTCGTAAGAAATATTCAGCATTATCTCAAAAAACGTATTTCATATATGCAAAACTAACCATAGCCATGTATTTTTCAAAGTAACTATATTTCTTGGTATTACGAACTATTTCTTGGCAACTGGTTTCAACAGAACTTTTTTTTTTCTGTGCAGTCCCTACCTAGTGTCAGCCCTGAGGTGCCAACGACCTTCCGTCACGGGAATCCTACAGTTCACAGCGACAAGAGCTACACCCGAACAGTTCCGAAGTTTGCCGACAAATATTTATATGTTTTACGGTAATAGGGAATTTTAAATAACGCTAAACTAAACAAGCCAAACTTACGTACTCTCCCGGAAAAAAAATATAATAATAAAGAACTGTTATTTATTACACTGATCTAACCTAACCTAACCTTTTACTTCGGTAAACTTCGGAACTGCTCGGGGCTGTGGTTGTGGCTTTCTTCCCTGTCGACTGGCGGCGGAGTGAGTGGTCAGTGTAACAACTCACCACCAGGGGCGCTTGCGTCCCTGGTAAAATATTCCAGATACAAATAAAATATTCAAAGCGGACCACGAGTTCAAGTGCCCAACCCCCGCATGGTAGACCCTTTTCTTCTCTGTCCAACACTTCATCAAGACCATCCTCTGACTCCTGTAAATTCCTACACGTAAACCATGCCAATTTGCATCCCGCATGAATGTGCCCAGGGTTTTCCCTGTGTCTATGCAGGTTTTACCTGGGCCCAACCTATAGTAATAGTCTAGATTTAAGAGTGAGGGGAGTTAGTCATGGCGCCAATCGTTGCCATGGCTGGCCAATCCCCTCCTAGCACATGATGCATGCGACCCTCTCCCTGCATGGCTGATCGTATGCATGACTGGACGTATAGGCTTCGGCCTGAGACGCACCTAGGTCCCTCCCTAACCCGGACCCCTCCAAAATACACTTAGTTTTAGTTAGGTTAGAAAAAAAATGGTTGTCTGTAAAGTCGGTTTACGGACGATAGTTTAACGTGACAACGTCATAACAAAACGAATGGGAGTGTTTCAAGTTAAATGTGCCTCGAAAAAGTCAAATCGATGGTTGTTCCAATCGAGTGGAAGATAAAGAGATGTGGCGCAAGCGTACAATGAGCGTAACGGGACAAAGTGTAACGGGACAATGTGCGTAACGGAACAATTAGTAATCCTTTTTTGTGCGTGCAGCCGGCGTTCATCGATTTATTAGACGTTGTCACGTGAAAAAAATTATTATTCTTCCCTGTCCGTCTGACCTTTGAATTTACACTGTGTAGAAGTCGCTAGTGGATAGGATTTAGGTACTCTACGTTTTTCAGGAGCGTATGACGAGCAGCTTGGGAACTTCACCGCTGCAGTGCGCTGCCGTAACGCCCTGTATCGTCTTAGGTTGTTATTTACACGTTAGAGCGCAGCACTGTCGCCCGCTGTCATTCCCCGCACCCCTCATCCAACATTCACTGCAGCTCAAGGTCGTTCAACAGGAGTTTATGCGTCACGAAACTGTAGGGATGAGAGGTGGGGTAGAGGGTGGGTGGAGGACAAAGCACGTTTGAGGGAGGGTGGGGAAGGGGTGTTTGAAGAGTTCGACACTTCTTGTCCGCTAGGGACCACCACAAGTCGATGCCCTAGAGATGGTGGTGATTGCGGCGGGTGAATTAACCAACTACCTCAAAACCGTATTAGAAATTTTAACCTGGGCTGGCGACTTCTATACAGTATATATATATTCAAAGGTCTGACGACGAGCGCAATCAGAGGCCGGCGCGCTCCGCCCCCGGGGGTTCCCTCGACGGCCAGCAGTGAGGGTCGCGGGGTTCGACCCCCGACGACACCCGGGTGCGACTCGACTCGGCGAGCACCCAGTCGGTCCGGAGCCCTTAGCCTCTCGGGAGCAGGCATGGCAGCGTGAAGACTGCGAACAAGCTCGCTCGTTGCGATCACCCTCGCCAACTCGTCGCTGGATACTGGTACAGCGAGTGAACAGTCTTCTGTTCTCGCCGCTCGAGCGCTGTTTTACTAGTCTTTGAAGGCTTTTTAAAACAGTCGAAATACGAAATAGTTTACAAAAAAATTGGTCTCATGATGGTAAGAAGTTACGGAGCGGGTATGTGCATTATTCGCTATGCCAATATTTTAAGTAAAAATTATAAAGATTCCTTTTTTTACCATCTGGACGTAAATATATTTATTTTTATTAAAACTTATTTTAACGCTATTTTTTTTCCTGACGTGTTGATAACATCTTTGAGTAGGGGGAACGGCAGAGCTCTAGATAAACTTGTTTGCGGGAGGGAGCGGGGTAATGATCAGGGATTGCTGACCATAGCAACAGGTAGTTGCCCCACGGGTGTCTTTTGGGTTTTGGGTGTCTTGTTATAACACAAGGTTAGGATCTGGTGCTATTATCGGCTTCTATTTTGTAGTCTGCTGGTGACTTCTCAGTTCGTTCAGCAGGTTGATGGTAGGTGTCGCTGATGTGAGTCAGGACTGCTGGGGTTATTTTTAATAAAAATACAATTGCGGGACCGAGATTAGGGATGCAAGCACGCGTGAGTTGGCAGCCATGGGCCTCAGCCAGCCGCGATGCCATTGGCTCCGTTGAGTAATTGGTTGACGTTGATCAGCTGGTGACGTCAGAGGTCAAAGGGATGTGATGACATAATCCGCCGCCGCCGGAAGTGACGCAATCCATTATGGTGGCGGTGACGTCAGAGGTCAAAGGTTACAACAATGACGTCACAACTACCCCCACAACATACAAACACCCTATCTCCGAAGTGAAACATTTTACAGGAATTAAGAAAAATTACTTTCTTCATCTGCATCTTTTGATGTGTAAAAGTTGTTGTTTGAGACAACACAAGGAAAGTTGTTAATATCTTCCAAAATGATAAAGCATTATAATAATAGGCGAATGTGTTTTTGTTACAATGACATGCTGTGTGTGTTACTTTCATTCATTTACATTGTTTATATTGATGTTTATATATTTTTCTTTAGTTTTTAGCATTTCCTTGAAAGTTTCGTTTTTTGTTTTTACTTAAATGAAATTGTTTTCATCTAAGTACAAGAAACCCTTTAAACTGAACCCATGGTTTTAATATTTGTTGGGCAAACAGGTTGTAAATACAAACTAGGCTCAGGTTCCTAATAGGAAAATAAGGGGAAGTAACCTCAAAATGTAGTAGTTACCTGTTGCTATTTTGGGCCTGAATATCTCTTTAAAAAAGAAGAATACTGATGAACTTCAATCATCTGAAGTGTTGTATGTACAAAATAAAAGATTCATTCATCTGCTCGAAGAAAAATATTACTATTAACATTTACAAAGCGAGCAATTAAATAAAATATAACTACAATAACTGAACTGCTGCTAGCTGCACTCAGTGTAACACACTAAATAAATAATTGTGTTTATATCAAAACACATGTTTGATGAAAGACGGCCCTAATTCCAGGAAATCATGCAGCGGTGTCTTACAAATAAAAGCCCTATTTCCTTGATAGCACGATTAATTTGAAGAGTGAAGGCCCTAAGCACAACTCTTTTTGGATTTAGGGTGGTGTTTTAAGTATTTTTATGTTACACGTGGTCTTCTTTTATCACAAACGACCTCAAACTGGAGTTAGGTTAGTTACACATCACTGTCATAATGTCATAAAAAGGTGTGTTTTTGATTCGAAAACTCTTAAAAAACAATTCGAGATAAGTTGGAGTAAGAGCCTTTTGACTTATCAGGGCAGAGAAGTCAAAGGACACTAATCAGATAATCCGGCTCTCGGCTCCCGTGAGCTCGGAGGTACTAAATATAACTACTTACTTGCGATTCTTCCGAGCGAGTTCTTTTCAAGCCTTTAAACTTTTAGTATTAGCCTCTACAGAGCTGCGGTTAGTTTTGCTTACCATTTCCTAGAGTGGCTTCAACTTTGGAACCGACACCTTGCTCCATTGTCACATACTTCCATGATTTGTATTTATTAATTGTAATTCCAAAAAAATATCTAAACTACTTACACAGTGACGCGATTCTAAAGAGTAACTTCTTGGCAAATTTATTGCTAGTGAGTAGAGCTTCACTCGCTCTGTGTTATCGCGCACTCGCTGGGCTAGTGACATTACTTTTAAGCGCGCGCGAGTTTAATAAAATTTCCGATGATTAAGCACATTCCTTAAGGCATGTGTTGAAATCCCGGATCTGGCTTTTCTAATCGTGGAGTACGTACGTTCCAGCCACGTCAGCGACGAATATTTCTCACCGATGTTTCGGTTAATATCTTAGTCGCCATCTTCAGCTCCATAATTTATTATCTCCGTGGCTCACGCAAACTTGATGAACTAATATCAATGGCTATAATCAGGCCCCGATTCACAAACGGGCCAACCGGGTATTTGCCCAGTGCGCCAATTTTTGAGGGGTGGGAGGATTAAAGGCGCGAAAAAAAAATAGGACAAGAAAATTTAAGTGATAGGAAAAATAAGTTTTTTAACGTACAGTAATTATTTTATTTTAAAAAATACAAGTCAAGCGGAAATGTTAGTTTATAGAAATTATTGCAGTGCGCTTAAAGACATTAGGCCTTGAACCAAATACTTTATAAATAGATTTAAAACTCGTTCGGTAATATTCAGTTTACCAAAACTCATGTTTTATTACGTTTGTTATAACAGCTGTATGAAACTGCAACAACCATTTATTAAATTCAAATAGGAATAAAGACAAACGGCCTGTGTCTTTGAAAAACCTTAGTATTCAGTTGCATGATATTGTGCTGTTATAAAACTGATAATAAATAAGCTTGAATTTGTACAATTTTATGATATTTGGAAGAGGGATTGCGAAATATTATCTGCTCAGAGCGCTATGTACCTGTAATCAGGGCCTGGTTTTAATGTTTGCGGTCATCACACGCGATGAATTTTAAAACCGTATTTTATAATACTCAGGGGTCTATTTCCACCCATCTCTCCCACCAAGGTTACCTGGTTTCGATCCCCAGTGGGATCACACCCGGATTATCCGTAAGTTGGATGCGGTTTGTATTAACACTTCTGTTCCCCCCGGTCATTCCTTCACTGCTCTTTTCATCTGCCTTAGTCGTCTCACTCAATCATTTATCTATTCATTCATAGTGTCCTCACCGTGGAGTGGACGTGACGTACATTTTCTTCAACTGTTCGCTGGAGATAAGGTGTCGTGTTCGGCAAATCGCGCCCTGTAGTTAGCCAGGGAAGCGAACTCGCAACGAGAAGGGCGATAGGAAGCCGATCGATTCATCGATCGATGATCAATAGATAGATAACTGATCCTGGAGCTATTCTAATCGCCCGCCAAGATTAGCTATCGCTCGTTTTATCCGCACGCTGTATCCACCCTGCATGTTTGTGTCGGTATCGTGTATGCGTTCGGCTCGGGAATTCGTGTACTAGTATAAACAAAATGTAATTGGAATTTAAAATGTTATCGAGATAGACATAAAAATAGCGTTTATGGTTTTCGTGGAGTATTTTGTGAATAAAATACTAGTAGTGACATTTTTATGCTGGCGCTCATTTACGGTTTATATAGTTTACGCTCTCTACTTTAAGATTGCCACTATTGTGAGAGCAATGTACTTATTAGAGGATTCATCATTTCAATGAGTGGCAATAGTTAGTAAAATGCCTCCATTTTATTTTAATTTTTAACTCGCAATTTACTTTTTAATTAAAAATGGTTATACGATTAGAATTATTGGATAAAAATGCCCTCTGTTTCGCCTCATTATACATATATACCTACACAGTTTTAAGATTTTGAAATAATCAAATCTTTATTTGAAATGTAGATTTCATGAGTAAAATTTCTTATAATTTTTAATAGATTTGGAGTTGTGGTTAATATTAATGAAATAAAACTCACAAAATTTATAATAAACTTAACATTTATATTTAATTTAAAGTTATCTTGATAAATTTACCATACACTGATTTAAGTGACGTAGGTACAAATTTATTTTTCGTTGTAAAATAATACTCATCCATGTTAAAAACTAAGAGATATAATTTCGAAAAACAATTAATAATGTAGGATAGTTTAAGATATGCTGTTTAAGAAATAACAATACTTTAAAGTAAGAGAGATTGGCTAAAGTAGATATGATATTTTAAGATATTTAAAAATTACAAAACCTTATCTAACGCTAGCATTTCACCCTTCTTAGACGTAAAATTTCCGAAAGTGGTAAAAATGAGTGGTATATTTTGTATGTTTATAAATTATACCAAATTCCCCACCTCTCACTTTATTAGCTTAAGAGTTATGATTAAATTATATAACAAAACTTACCTCTTTTTCATCTCCTTAATGGTCGAATTTATAAAAATATAAAATATACTTAATTATATGATATTGTTAATTCTTAGTGTTTACCTTTCGTTCTATAATATTCAGAAGACGTAATTTAAAAAAATTAAAACAAGTTTTTTTAAATATAATTTTATTTCAATAACCTTCTCTATTGCTATCCCTTTGGTTCGATTTTGCCCATTAAAGAACTTAACCGAGATTTTTCCATTACTTAATTTTGTATATCAGTTTGGAAGATATGTGTGCATTATACGGCAGTTAATGTGGTCATATATATCAGTGAATCATGAAACTAACAACTACATGCATAAACTTGTACTTGTACAAATTACTTGTGGGAATTTGTACATCCTTTGTATTACACTTGGTGAATATTTTCTGAAGATATTAGTGACGGAACCAAAAAAAAAATGCAAGAAAAGTTCCGTATTAAAATTTACAGACAGAAATAGCTTTTGGAGCAAAGTAATTCCATTAAAATGCAACTGTCAAGTTACGTTAATGATAAATGAGCGGTCACCACACGCGAAGCACGGAAAGCGCTGGACATTGACTTGGTCTCACACGCCATGTAGGGTTTTATTCATGTTTAATAAACACATTTATTTAAAGGCTACATATTTCTAAAATTCCAACTCAATGACTCCCTTGTATTTGTTTTATTCTTTTTCTTTTGTCTTGCCACGAATACTTTTAACATATATTCACTATGTGTAACTACATGGGTTTATAAAAAAAAAAGCGCAAGACTTCGTAATTATTTTAATTTGCGAGAATTTTGAAACACAAAATATTACACAAAGGGAATACCTATTTAAAATATATGTGGCAGAAAAAATGTAATGTATCAAGTTAAAATTTTATAAATAACCCTTTCAAAAAATAAAGGGCAAAAAAAATGTTCGCAAATCTTTCAGTACTCGTCAGAGACGTGTAACATCTAACCTCGGTAACGAGCAAATTCAAGTGTTCTCATGCTGCAAATACACTTATAATACGAAACTCTGACACGAAATTTTACGTATAGTTTTTTAAAATATCGCCGAGCGTGATAATTAAACGAAAATTGTGTTTTCAGCTAAATTTATTGACACCAATCACACGTAGTTTCCGCACCCACCGCTAGAATTCGCTGCCGGAGCAGCTACGTTGACTACCGATTCATTTAATTAGTAGACTGACATTTTAAACTATATAATGAAACCGCTCCGATGAAAGCAAAAAAAAAAAATACTTGAAAAAATACTGAACTACTGCTTTGGAACTTATTATCGACAAGAAATTGTAATAAAATATAGTCTGTCTTGTTAAACTTTATCAAACAGTTAATACTATAAAGTTTCCCTTTGGCTTTGTGAACTTTGTTTCGCACCATCCACCACAGATGCCAGCACCGTGGTTACACATTTCCGTTCCATTCGCGTAATTACTCCTACCAAATGCCACATGCCGAGAGCTAAGATGTTACACATCAGAAATGAAATTTTAAAAAAAAAATTGGTTGTCTGTAAAGTCGGTTTACGGACGATAGTTTAACGTGACGTCATTACAAAAACTTTGGTGAAATTATTGCATACTTTTATGAATAAAATTGAATCATTTTTATTGAATTATCACTTTTGTATGGATACAAGAAGGAGTGAAATGAAATCTACAATTTAATTGATAAATTTTCTTTTATTTGCACTCATTAATTCAAAAATGTTTATTACTTTAACGAAGAGATTATTTTAACTACAACTTTTATACATGTTTGCTATTTAACTTCTTCCAATCTGTGTTATTCTGTTAAGGATAGGACGATGATAGGAAAAGTAGGAAACGAATGGGAGTGTTTCAAGTTTAATGTGCCTCGAAAAAGTCAAATCGATGTTTGCTCCAATCGAGTGGAAGAGAGATAGATGCGGCGCAAGCGTACAATGAGCGTGACGGGACAATGAGCGTACCGGGTTCAATGTGCGTTACGGGACACTTTTTTCGTGCGTGCAGCCGGCGTTCATCGATTTATTAGACGTTGTCACGTCAAAAATTCAACATGGCATGTGATACCGAGCCGCAAATGGACTGTAGAGTATCTGATACAGTGTCAACAAGGGAGACGGAAAAAGGGGAAGGGAGGAGCCAGTGTGGGTTGCTGAACAGCGGAATGTAATTGGGTCACGACTCAACCCTAGCTTGACTCGCGAGATGGCACGTCTGTCCGAGAGAGAAGGTGAAAGGCGCAATTACTGCTAATTAACTTCCGCCCTTCCCGTCTCTCCAGGGCACAGTTAGGAAAAAAGCTACATTAAAGGGATGATTCAGAGAACTGCGTGGAGTGATAACCGTTTCATACATGCCTACTGGAGATCTAATCCGTGAATAATTTGAATGAAAGGTTTAAAAACAAGGTTGGTTCAGATAGAAACGATTATTAGCTAATAATAAATGTCACTAGCAGCATGGGATGCCTGGGGAAATATTTTGTTAGAATAGATGTTTAAAGTGTAATACGGAGGCTGTTAGCGTAAATATAGTTTCCAGATTTGGAAGGGAAAACGCATCATTATGGAAATTATTTAGTCAGACGTATGAATAATCCGTATACATGCATCTGTTGATTTTTTTCTTTGTTGTACAAGTAAATGTCATGTTAGGACTGTTACATAAATAAAATTTTCTCAAAATTTATTTATTTCTCACCCTCCCTTCCCCCTACGAGGTTAATAGTTGTTGAAGTCAATTTTTACCACATCGACGAAATTTTTGCAACATTCGAAACGTTGCAAAAAAAAAGCCTGACTAGGTGAATGAATTAGTAATGAATTCGTGATTAGTAATGAATGCATGAATATTAGTAATAAGTAGGGGCATGCATTGTTCGTGAGAAGATTCCGATACTAGATGAGATTTAAAACACTGCATAGCATCATCTGAGTTTCGTGATTAGTCGATTTTATTTCAGGTATATGACTACTGCCAGAACACCATTCTGAATAATTCAGTGAGGAAGCAAACGTGTCCGGTACGACTCGGTCAAATATTCTCTTACGGACGGCCGCCCATCACAAGGACATAACGTATTGCAGTCTAATGGGAGTTCAGAATTCTCGCGAAAAATCCCTGAACCTATAAATGGGTAATTAATGTTTGGTAATGGATGTTTATTTGCGTAATTAAATACAAGACACAATAAAAAATACATTGTAATTGATCCTATTGCGTTTTAAAATTCATATTTTCAAAATCTAAAATATTTCGCATCACAAACGCATTCAACTGCATACTTTATTTTAATACTTTAAGTTAAAATACAACTGAATCTGTTACACGGAACAATTGGTTCCGGAAACAGTGTTACTCAAAGTTTTTATACAAGTAGTATAGAATAGGGCATACTGGCACAGGCTTCAGGCTGAGGTGCCGAGGTGCCGACCGCCATATTGGATTGTGACGTCACGGCGGCCATCTTGGATGGTTGTGACCTTGACCTTTGACATTGACCCCGGCGGCCATTTTGGATCCGCCATCTTGGATCCGCCATTTTGGATGACGTCATTTTGTTTTCTCGAACATTCTGGCATTGTGTTTTCCGCCATATTGGATGATGACGTCACCGTTGCAAATTTCGTTACGGTCGCCATCTTTAACTTTTTTATTTATTATCCGATTTTAATGAAAAAAATTTTAAAATTCATAAAAAAAATCAATTAATAAAATTTTAATATTTTTTTTTTAAAAATAAACATTTACGACACGGAGCTTGGAGTCCCCGGTTCGAACCCGGTGAGGGCAAAAAAAAATAAAAATGGCGACCGATCCTTCTCCCGTAGAGGGTGCTGGCAGACTGACCCCCACCACTTATTTCAAAGTATATATAACGTCATCTAGTATGACGTCATGTCCGCCATCTTGTCTTTGTTGCTGGAAGCCATCATCATTGTATCGTCCGCTAGAGTGTGCCGACGCCATGTTAGTTTAATTCTTATCCGCTAGATTGCAGTAATAATTTATTATTACTGTGACACCCGCCATCTTGAAAATTGGTCGCCATCTTGAAAATCCGTAATTTTAATGCTAGAGATGCGGGAAAAAATTCAAAATTCATTAAATAAATTGGCAATAAATATACTAATTGATTCGATCGATTCCTGTCCTTGGTTCGATCCCTGGCCGATACAAAACAACTTTAATTAAAAAAACACTAAAAAAGTGTTAGGTTTGAGTAAATAAAAACACCACAAGTTCTATTAAAAAAACTTTTATTACATAAATTCTACACTACTACAAGTACAAAAAAAATACACAGACAAATTACGAAAAACTTGGTTAAGATTTATTTCCGCATTTAATCTGGTGCTGTTTAAGACACTGCATAGCTGTAAGTCCTGATTTTCGAGGTCGATTAGCGAAATACTTAAAGCACATCTTACACATATAAATCTTATGTTGATGTTTTGTAACCTGGGGTCTCACAAGTCGGGAGAAGTTTTTGATGTAGCAGTAGTGTGCAGAACCGCTTTCATTTGTCACAAGCAACAAATCGAAATGATTTTTTCTTTCTTGTTTGGTTACCCGAATCGGACATACCTTATTATCCTCATTTAGCGCATACACATTAACTGAGACTTCAGGGTTATTTTTCTCAAAAACTTTTATCTGATTTAATGGTGGCGGATAGCACAGTCCATCGAAGTTGTACTTATTCTCCAAAGCATAATACCTCTTATCAACACGGTTTTGATGACTTCCCTCGACAAATCTTGCCAAAATACTCCATTTAAAACAAAACTGGTCCTTCAAGTTTTGGCAATTCACTACTGCTCTTTTGTTGACTATCGCCTCAGGTAAGGCAATAAATGATGATGTCTGATGGTATGGAAGCATACTATCACTTGATTATTTTTCTATGCACATAATCTTGTGACCATCCAGACTGTTACAATGCGAAAAAACCTCGCATTTGTCGCACTTATATGTCTCTCGTGAGATTGTCAGAGACCTACTGCAGGTTATTGATGCACCACAATATTTGCATTGATGCGATGTATGGCTCTTCATTAATTTATGTCTGGAATGCAGATGATGAAACATCAGCTGATGGTGGAACAGCACGTATCGTTGTCTCCTCTGCAGCAGGTATCGGGATCTCCACAGCTGTCGACACCTCAGCCATTGAGCTCTCCGCTGCCGTGGTCTCCTCTGCAAATGGTATCGGGATCTACGACTCCATCATCGTTGCTGCCATCGAGGTCCCCGCTGCTGTCGGTAAACATTCTATTCCGGTCGACATAACTAAATCTCACGAAACTACCTGAAGAGAGTTAGTCCGTACTGCACCGCGGTCAGAGGTGAACTGTGGGTCCAGTCGTCTGAACCTCGCTTATATACCCGTGGTCTACTGGTATACTACATTAGTCAAAATATTGTCTGTATTTAAAATCAATTTTTATTAGTTATCTAAAAATTGTAGAAATAAAAAACACACGAGTTCAAGTTTTACACATTTATTTATAAAAAGTACGCAAATACATATTAGGTTAAGGAATCAAGCATTTTCACAAGCAAAGTCTTTAATGCCGAACGAACTGACTCGTCAACTCCGGTTCCAACTGGTTCGTTGACTCCGGTTCCAACTGGTTCGCCGGTCACGCGATCAGGAACACAGGTTTCCAGCTGGTCATCTTCTGCGACGTCGACAACTCCGACAAGACATGGTCGGTGACGTCTGTGACCACGGCTACGCCTGGGCTTTGGCTCAGTGCTAGTTGGGACAGATTCACTGCCTGAACTGCGACGACGAGACGCACACCGTTTGGACGTCTGTGTAGAAGCATCACAGGTCGCAACAGGTTGCAACACGTCCATGTTTTGTGTTGCACATGCAGACGAGGCAACTACCTCAGCGATGCTAGCAGGAAGGATTGTGTGTGGTCTCATGTGATAGACGGCACAGTTTCCAGGTTCGCAACAATCTACCAGCTGCTGAGTCGGTTCGTAGGACACAGGAAAGTGCGCAAACCGCCAATGTTGAGCGCCTCCATCACAGGTTTCTGTATATGTACGTAGATACCCGTAATCCCAGTAGCTGTACTCGACACTGCTGAAGCTAGGTCTTGCGCTCACGTACACGTTAGCAGGATGAAACGTAAACATCTTCTTGCAGGTCGAACGACAACTGAAGGCACGTACGGATGTACGTCATATATAAATGCAGGCTCCTACTAACACTGTGTGTGCCATCTATGCATTAACTGCGAGTTTGTACAGGCACAGACATGGTCAAACTTGTCGTGTGGCTGCTTAGTTTCATACATTGAACAAAGTTTGCGCAATGAAGGACAGCCGTAGTCGGTCTGTAGGTCTACAATTTCAACAGTTGCATCACACAACTTGCTCAGCCATTTCTTCTGTTCAGGTCCGGCAACGTAGAATATTTCGTTTTGAACTAGTAAATCTTCGATAGTGTTTTTGACTTGGTGGTACGGAATTTTCCCTTCGTCCCACTCTAGTCCGTGATAATATTTACATAGCCATTCATTCGACTGTTTACTTTTTTCGTCTAGTAGTTTCCTTGGATACGGAGGTCGGAAAGTGCGTGTTCGAGTCTTGTCTCTGGAGGTGACGCTAATTTCCTTGAGCACGAATACGTGCTGACTCTGGAAACCTTGCAGGTTGCAATACATCTTGTCGCTAGCAATGCTCGGTCGTAACTAAATTATAATCGAAAACGAAACACAATTTATGTCAGAATTTTCACAAGTTTGTCTCGACAATTGTACGAAGCAAGCCGATCGTGAAGTATCAGACAAAAATCATAGGTGATTGGCGGAATATTTCCGCTAGTCGTTATCTCGATCCTACAGTCGATGATGTTTGAATTTATACGATCATCCTGTTTGGAAACATCAAACACCATTAACGGAGCCTTGTTCTTGAAACTGTCGGGACTCAGTATCGGTGACTGTCTCCGCCCATAGTAAGCTTGCTGAAACTTGGCATACATTTGATATGCGAGAAGAAATCTTCCACTTTCAAAGTCCATGTTCATGTCAACGTACGGATAACTTTCGCGGTTTAAAAATATTTTTACATTACGTATTTTACAGTTATCGAATACGGAGCGACTTACTCCTGCATTGAGCTGTCTTCCGGTCTGAAGCCCGACGATGATGTATCTTGGTTTTTCCATAGCCAAGCTGGACTTTACTATCCAATTGATACGCTGACTATGAGGCAAGCCAGGGTAAGTTTCCAGGCTCCAGGATCGGAATGGCACATCGAATTTCTTGCCATTTTCTATGTTCTTCAACATCTTGACTCGTTCATCGGTGCTCACTTGGATGTGGGGCAGCATCCACTCGATAGACTGTAGTGTTAGCGAGACATCTTGAGGGTTTTCTGCAGCGGCGACAATTGCATTAATGTGCGTGTTGGCTAGAAGCAGTACGAGCTCTTGTTTCGAATTAACGATTATATGCTTGTAGTCCTCAGCGAATCCAAGAAGCATGGACAGAGGAACACAAACTTCGAACTTTCCTTCGCCATAAACCGGAAGCTTATATTCATCCTCGAGAGCCCAACCGGCCATCTTTGCAGCAGACAGTTCATTTGGCGTGAGCGAAAGGTAATTTTTCATAGCAGATGTTATGCCTACATCTCTCGTCTGGTCTACCTCGACGCCATTGAGTACATATGTAATGCACTCGATTAGGTGAAGAATACCATTGCAGGATATTGACGTTGTTGTCGGATGCGTACCATCCGCTTTTGTAAGCGTGCCTCTTATACGTAGAAATGACTGTGAAGGTAAAGTACAAATATCTTGGTGCTGTACAGCAATGCGCACTTCCGATGGTAGTGCGTACGGTCCGAGCAGGAAAGGTTGGTACTCGTGCAATTCCATTTTCGTAATGCTGTCTTCAAAAATGACCGGATCTTCCACGTTGAGGATTTCGTCTTCCATATTTATTCGGCACTTGTCCAATACTAAGAAGATACTTTATGCTGTCAGGTGTTAACGCACCGATGTCTGGTAGAGAACTGTTCTTATTCACTGCAATTCGATTTCTTTTATAACTGTTCGGTGTTACGAACTTTATGCCCATCGCTTCAAGTGCAGACGTAATGTAATTTCTTCGTCTTGAAAATTCACCAATCGTCCTCGCTGGTCAACGATCCGGACGACGACTTCGTGTGCGCACTTCACGACGACTGGAACGTAAATGATACTTTGCGGTACTTCGACCAGTTTATATCCTGGCGGGACCATCGGCGAAAACTCGTGCAGCATTGTGCTTAGTCTTCCGTTGAGATACGTTCCACTTGCCAAATTACAGTTTATGCGTATTACATTCACAGGCAAAATGTTTACTGCGCGCGTAGATTCGTACGTTCTTCCTGTATCATACACCTTTGATTCGAATCCGAGCATCGTACCTATGGTGCCAGGTTTCGTAAAGTCGACATTTTCACTGCATGTTAGAATGCTTTTTTGAGTGTTTGGATTTCCACGCAGTTGAAAGTCTACATCCTGTGGTAACATATCCCTGATGTAATTTGCAATGTCGTCAATTTCGTAAGAGCCAACAGGTAACCGTATTTCATGAGCGGTCCCATCGCTTTACAGGAAGCTGATCTTGCAATTTTCTTCGTCGATATTCGGTATGGCATTATACGTTTGAAAATCTACGAGTCCGATACACCATTCTCCGTCTAAATCGAGAGGTGGGAAATGATTCGCCCGCAGCTCAGATGCGTGACCTGTCATGGTAAGTGTTATCGACATGACTAATAAATTATCATCACTGCACAACCTTTAAGTAGCAATTTTTATTTGTCAGCTAATTTTTGTTTGTTAAAAAGCGAAGACACAAGTGTCCGCAATTTGTTTGATTAGGCCTCTGTTCCGTTTCGTAATTGTAAAACAACGTCGTGGACCGGCCCAGGTACAACCTAAGTTCTGGCGGAGGCTGTAAATTTCCAAAACTATCGTAGTACTCAGCCATTTTTCCAGTCTTTACATAGGCCACCCAATGCATGCCGCAACCCGCCGACGTGTCTAAATTAATGATGGCACGCTCGTGCGTTTTTGGCTTGCTGGGCAAAGTGTCTCGCATAAACACGCCGCGGAAATTTGGTATTTTCAGTTTGCGTGCGTACTTTATTAAATCTATATTGGTGAGCGGACATTTCGGCAAAGAACTTAGGATTTTTTCATTCGTTTCTTCCTCATGCCTCGACATGATTTGTGAGGTCGTAAGTACAGTCCTGCGACGTTTTTTTTACCCATGGCAATGGCTTCCATACTGGCATTGTGTCGCTGTGCTTCTTTTAACTGCTTGCGTTCATTCTTCGAAGTGTTGACTGCCCGCACTATACCGCTCGTTGCACCGATGAGGCCGTCGAGAGCACCCAATGCAGGCAAAAGCAAAGGAAGAAATCCTCCTATAATCTTCTTGTCGAGAGTCTGTAATTTTTGCTTGGCTTTTTGCACGCCTGTACCAGTCTTGCGTTTGGTCTTGCGTGAGTTAGTCTTTGACTTGATGGAGCTGGCTCGACGAGCACCCAGTCCTAATTTCGTCTTTGCCTTCATGATTTTGGAAACGCCCCACGCTGCGATTTTCTCTCCTAGTCCCGCGTTCGACGATTTACTTATATATTCGGCTTCCTGTGCCAATATCTCGTCGGCCCGGTGTCTGGATTCCAGATCCTTGCTTAATGAATATGCGATATCGTGCTGCTTGCACTTTTCGTCGAGAGAATTAATGCCCACGTCACCGCGAGCTAACCTTTTCGCTAGTTTAGTGCCGGGGCCGCGAGTTCACGAGTCCTGCACCGATGTTTTTTTTGTTCTTACCTCTTCGAGTCATTACGCACAACTGACCAGAAAGTATAAATGTGTTTGATTTTATACAATTACTTTAGTACAATGCAAGTCGTCAAGCAAGACGTGTGTTTGCCCGTACGCATTACGCAAGACGATGTATTTAGTGCGCGTGAATCACGACATGGCTTACTGTTGCCTTCTGCCGTACGATGCATAATGGCGGGTCCGTCCAACTGCGGCAAAACGTGCGTTCTGCTGAGTTTATTAGAGGAACCAAACAGTCTTCGGTTCGAAAACGTTTACTTGTATTCCAAGTCGTTGCAACAACCAAAGTACCAGCGACTAGTTACGGTTCTACAATCTGTGGATGGTCTGGAGTATTTTCCATTTAATGATAATGCAGATGTGGTACCTCCAAGCGAAACAAAAGCCAATTCGGTATTTGTTTTCGACGATGTAATGTGCGAGAAACAAGGCATAATACAAGAGTACTTTTCCATGGGCAGACACGCCAAGGTAGACTGCGTATACCTGTGTCAGACGTATAGTAGAATACCCAAATATCTCCTACGAGACAACGTGAATGTTATAGTGCTTTTTCGCATGGACGAACTTAATTTACGCCACGCTTACGACGACCATGTAAACACCGACATGACATTCCAGGAATTCAAAGACATGTGCTCCTTGTGCTGGAAACACGAGCACGGATTTCTAGTCATCGTAAAGGACTGGCCTCTATATAAGGGCAGGTACAGACGAGGTTTCGATCAGTTTATCGTCAAACATGAGTCATAGCATTTCCAAATTTGGACGCAGCAGTCGAGACTTACGTACTGCTCTCAAGTCTCATGACGATGTTATCCGCAAATACATTTCGCTACTGGCTCAAAAAGTAGAAAGTGTGAAAAACGAATTACTAGATTATCTTGTTGCCATCGACCAGCATGTGGAAGCCTCAGATTCTCGCATTCGCGACATGATCGAAGTATCGAACGCACAAAGACGTGACAATTTGAGAACTTTTCAAAGTGGTCTGAAAGCATCACTATCTCACTTGTCAACAAATTCAGATTTAGCCAAACACAAGAAAGAAGTTTCTGTGAACGAATAAAAAAGTATAAAAGGAGGTCTTGTAATAAGTTTTCAGCCAGTACAATGTCGGACCTGGCCAGTGACCTTCATCGAGCTATTAAGTCTGTTCGTGAAAAATATCTACTTGCTAGATGAACCAGACTTGCACGCGAGATGGGAAATGAAGAGATATTTAAACCAATCACTAGTCGCCTCGACGAACTTAAAAATAAGGAAGAACCAGCCATCATTTTGAAGACAGAAGTTGAACATTAAATGCCAATTGTAAGAAAGAGAAAGTATAAGTCAGATCGAGAAAAAGAGGACTTAACGAATACAGAGTCCATGCACAAGAAAAAAATACTGAAAAAGGGACACCAAGTTAATGCAATGGTCCGACCATACCTGATATCGTTTACGAGCCGGAATAATGACATGACCTTCGGAGTGTACAGAAAACATAATAAGTGGTTCCTCGGTGCTAAAGAAATAGACTTTCTACCAAGAAATATCATGCGCGTAGAAGAGTTCAAAACACACGGGACTCTGGGTCTGTACGAATTGCTGTTTCGCAGGGAGCCTAAAGGATATTCTCACAACGACTTTCAAGAGTACAAAAAACTGCTAGAGATAACCAATGCATATTTTCGCGATAACGATCCAGATAGTGGTGTATATAAAGATGAAGATAATGAAAAAATGGACATTCTCGCTAATCTCTTCAGTGAACTAACAATACATGGCGAAGGTTTACAAAAGCTAGAAAGTGGTCACACATTTTACTATGTATATTGGGACGACCCCAATGAATTAGTTGATCGTCTTAGAATTCTACATGCTTCGCTTAGTGTAGGAAACTATTCGCACATCAACGAAATAGTCTCCATACTTTAAGAACTGAGGGAAGCCGGCTACATACAATGAGTCGAACCGGAATCGCTCGCGAACTTCATGCTCCTGCTAGACGAAAATACCTTCGTCGCAAAGTCATAGTTCGTGGAATTGATGATTTATTCCAGGCGGACCTTGTTGAGATGATACCATATTCCCGATTGAATAAAGGTTTCAAGTACATGATGACAGTCATCGATGTTTATAGCAAGTTCGCTTGGGCTAGACCTGTCAAATCAAAGACTGCAACTGACGTAGCCAAGGCCATGAATAGTATTTTGCGGGTTGGACGTGTACCGTCGCACCTGCAAACGGACCTCGGAAAAGAATTCTACAATGCAACCTTCAAGGCTTTGATGAAGAGGTATGGCATCAAACACTACTCTACATTTAGTAACGTCAAAGCCTCCGTTGTAGAAAGGTTTAACAGAACTTTGCGTTCCAAGATGTGGCGGCGGTTCACGGCTAATGGAAATTACAAGTGGCTTGATATCTTGCCGAAACTAATAAGCGAGTATAATTCCACGGTGCATTCTACCACGAAAATGAAGCCAAATGACGTAACGGACAATCGCCTGCTTCAAACAGTGTTTTCCAACACGAAGAAGAAAGATCCACGAAAGCGTAAAGCTAACGTCGGTGACATTGTGCGAATCTCAAAGCAGAAAGGTATCTTCGAGAAAGGTTTCACTGCGAACTGGAGTCCCGAACGTTTCCGTGTGACACATGTTCGTGAATCAGAGCCTAGGACCTACTACCTCGAAGATCTGGACCACAAACCTATCCATGGCGGCTTCTATGCCGAAGAGATTCAGCCTAAGTTGTAGCCCGATACGTACTTGGTGGAGAAAATTATAAAACGAAGAAATGGACGGTCCTACGTCAAGTGGTGGGGCTTTCCACCTCGCTTTAATTCGTGGGTGGCAGATGCGGAAATCGAGAAATCCACAAAACTTTAGTAATTTGTCTGTGTATTTTTTTTGTACTTGTAGTAGTGTAGAATTTATGTAATAAAAGTTTTTTTAATAGAACTTGTGGTGTTTTTATTTACTCAAACCTAACACTTTTTTAGTGTTTTTTTTAATTAAAGTTGTTTTGTATCGGCCAGGGATCGAACCAAGGACATGAATCGATCGAATCAATTAGTATATTTATTGCCAATTTATTTAATGAATTTTGAATTTTTTCCCGCATCTCTAGCATTAAAATTACCGATTTTCAAGATGGCGGCCAATTTTCAAGATGGCGGGTGTCACAGTAATAATAAATTATTACTGCACTCTAGCGGATAAGAATTAAACTAACATGGCGTCGGCGCACTCTAGCCGACGATACAATGATGATGGCTTCCAGCAACGAAGACAAGATGGCGGACATGACGTCATACTAGATGACGTTATATATACTTTGAAATAAGTGGTGGGGGTCAGTCTGCCAGCACCCTACACGGGGGAAGGATCGGTCGCCATTTTTATTTTTTTTGCCCTCACCGGGTTCGAACTGGGGACTCCAAGCTCCGTGTCGTAAATGTTTATTTAAAAACAAAAATATTAAAATTTTATTAATTGATTTTTTTTATGAATTTTAAAATTTTTTTCATTAAAATCGGATAATAAATTAAAAAGTTAAAGATGGCGACCGTAACGAAATTTGCAACGGTGACGTCATCATCCAATATGGCGGAAAACACAATGCCAGAATGTTCGAGAAGACAAAATGACGTCATCCAAAATGGCGGATCCAAGATGGCGGATCCAAAATGGCTGCCGGGGTCAAGGTCAAGGTCAAAGGTCAAGGTCACAACCATCCAAGATGGCCGCCGTGACGTCACAATCCAATATGGCGGTCGGCACCTCAGCCTGAAGCCTGTGCCAGTATGCCCTATTCTATACTACTTATGCATATTTTCAAAATAAAATTTAATTCTGTAATTATACAGCCTTGCATTACGAACACAGCCAAATACTGTCTCTATTTTAATATTTTAATTTTGAAATGCAACTGGATACGCAATAATAAGCAGAGGCATGATTCCAGCTTTTCAACTGGGGTGGCAAGGTACCAGGGGTCTGGTGGGGGGGTTAAATGGAGTGTCCTCACGTGTAAGGTGGTATGGGGGTCCTATCCCGGGAAATGTTAAAAAAAAAAAAAACTAGCATTAAATTGTTAGCGTTTTAAACTTTTTGGGACTGTTCCACCATAAATCACAAAACAAAAATGCTAGCATAGGCCTACTCTATTTACCCTAAAAGCTTCATTCTTTATGACTAATTAACATCCGAACCATTTGTAAAATATATATAATTTACACAATAAGGCTTCATTAATAATGAATCAAGAAAGTGCAGTGCTTCAAAAAATTTATTTTACAAGTGTTTGTCGATTATTGATAATTTCCATTCAAAATCGGGTGGCTAAATATGCAATAAGGAACAATTACCAAGTGCATTCCTTTGGAGCTGTTTCCACAGTGCAAACACTACACTTTTGCCAATTCCTTGGATGTCCCGCAAACAGGGCGCAGGCCAAAGTGGCTTCGCGCAGTGTCCTCGTAGTAGTGCGCGTAACCCCCTCTACCCAGGCGGAACCTTCATTTCACAGACGAGAGAGCCACACCCGAAGTTCCCCGAAGTTCATGCTCGCTTTTTTTCCCGTACCAGAGCAGGTGTATTTATTTGGGATGTAGCTTACTCATACGTCATACGCCGTTCTATCTCATTGTATAAACCGGTGTGGCATTAAATTTTGCGGTCGATTAGGATAGGTTAGCTACATTATAAATACTTTAAAACATTGTGGATGGTTGGGTTATATTAGGTAAGTATAGCTACATTAAAAATACTGTAAAATCATTTTATGGTTGCTTAGCCAATAACTTTTTAATATGTAGCTATCCAGGGCCAGGAAACCGTTTACATGATTTCACAGTATCTTTAATGTCGCTATACTAACCAAATCAACCGTCCACAATGTTTTTAAGTATTTATAATGTAGCTAACCTAACGTAATTGACCATTTGTTATCATGAGTTGTCCAAAATAAACATTCACGGACACACGGCAAACGAAAAATATGGCGGCGCGGCGTACAAATAAATACCGTTGCCTTGTTTTTGGTCTTTCCTTTTATCAACACCGCCATATTTATTTACAATGAACAAAAAAAAAACCTCGAAGATGCACGATCGGTCGTTTGGCTCTCTCGTCTGTGAAAAGAAGGCTTCCCCTACCCAGGTAGTGTAGACGTGCTTTCCTGCAACCGGTAGTGACTCCACTTGACCGACACTCTCAGAAGCGACTCCTAGTCCCGCGCTGTTTCACTGCGCCGACGCACCTGTAAAGTGAAAAATGCTTGTCGTTAAAGTTTAGAACCATATTCATTATATTACGTAAACATAATTTATCTGGATTTTAATAACGTTAAATTCATCGTTATTTTTAATTCATTTTTTTGACGTGACAACGTCTAATAAATCGATGAACGCCGGCTGCACGCACGAAAAAGTGTCCCGTTACGCTATGTCCCGTTACGCTCATTGTACGCTTGCGCCGCATCTCTCTCTCTTCCACTCGATTGGAACAACCATCGTTTTGACTTTTTCGAGGCACACTAAACTTGAAACACTCCCATTCGTTTCCTACTTTTCCTATCATCGTCCTATCCTTAATAAACATATTTGAATTAGTGAGTGCAAATAAAAGTAAATTTATCAATTAAATTGTAGATTTCATTTCACTCATTCTTTGTATCCATACGAAATAGTGATAATTCAATAAAAAATGATTCAATTTTATTCATAAAAGTATGCAATCATTTCATCAATGTTTTGTTATGACGTCACGTTAAACTATCGTTCGTAAACCGACTTTACAACCAATTTTTTATTTATTTATTTTTTAATTTTGAGACCCTCGAGGGTCTTCACGGTGAAGCTACTCTGCAGAATATAAGTGCTTCACATAAGTGAATGGCCCAGGACCGCGCGAAAGTCTTAGCGCCGCCACTGGTGGGGGACGCTCATCAAACAAGCGTCTCAGCAGGCGCGAGCGATGATGATGTTGATCTTGTTCGTTACCGCTACGCAAACCTCTCTTCTTGTTCCTCTCGCCCCTCTTCGTCCCGCTACCCAGTCTCGCCAACTTCACGGGCGTGCCCGCGTGTCGCCGGCCGTCTCGGGGGAGTCCGATGGCGTTCCGTCTTGCCAGTTTGGCAACAGTTCTTCTTCGTGTCGGAAAACTTTCCCGCCAAATGTAGCGCTCCCGCGTGCCCGAAAGGCTAAACCACCCTTTTTTCTTCTTGAGTTACAGCATACGTATAGTCACGTAATTCCAAATATTGGTTCTGCAAATCAAAATTAGCCTATCTAGCAAAATTTTGATTTGATTTTATTTTGTCGTGAAAATGGTGCTTTCGTCGGAAAAAAAAGAAGTAGGACAATTAGGTTGTTACAGGCATAGATTTTACTTAATTCTTAAGACAAATGAATATTTACGAATAGTTACGATGTTTTCTTGCCGATGCAGCCTTAGCACAAGGATCCCGCGATTTCCAAGCTCCGTTCATTGTGTAAATAGCCGTGAAAGGATATTTCCTAATCCTTTCGATTCTTTAATAAGAAAAAAAACACTATATTGTAA
Source organism: Bacillus rossius redtenbacheri (assembly GCF_032445375.1). Classification (NCBI taxonomy): domain Eukaryota; kingdom Metazoa; phylum Arthropoda; class Insecta; order Phasmatodea; family Bacillidae; genus Bacillus; species Bacillus rossius. The sequence goes on along the minus strand of NC_086339.1, from coordinate 29,624,403 downwards.
TTAATAAAATTATTTCAACAACTTACTCAGCAAGGAATATAAAATTATGATTATTATTTGTTTGTTCATTTAATCCTCAGAAGAAAAAAACTGTTTACGTGCACCAAATAATATGGCACATGGTACTCTCAGCGAAGTCATGTCACTTGCCTTCAAATTTCACAGTTCTCAAAAAAGGTACCCACCTCCCAAATGTCATTTGCGAAGCACCACGCGAGAGGTGGTTTATGAACACTGCTGCAAGAATAACAAGTGGCATGGAGATAAAGAGACAATTTGGTACTAAGTTCTGATAACTGTCAGAATTGAGACGTGTTACACGATACAGACCACGTCAACTAGCCTCCGCGATCAAGGTTCGATTCTCAGCGGGGTCAAACCGGGATTCATCACAAACGGGGGAAAACTGTGATCCGTTGGGTTTTCCCAGGGTATTCCCGCCACACCCACCTCTTCATTCCGTTAGTGCTCCATCCACGTCCCATCACCTGCTCACCGTGTCTGACGACCGAACCCAATGTCGGTGAGACGGCAAGCTCAAATACAAAATAAAACGTGAGCGAGTCATTTCAGTACCTGCCAGTGATGCGTAACATCTAAACTTGGTAACGAACAAATTCGTGTGTTCTCATGCTGCAAATACACTTACGACACGAAAGTTAACGTAGGATTCTTTAAACACATTTTGTTATCTGCTACATTTATTGAGGCGAGTCACACATAGTTTCCACTCCCGCCTTTAGAATTGGCTCCCGGAGCAGTCAAGTTGACTATCGAATCATTTGATCATCAGGCCGAAATATTAAACTACGTAATGAAGTGGCTCCGATAAAAGCGAAAAAAGGCTTGGAAAAATTTCTAAACCCCGGCTTTTAACCCAATTTCCGACAAGAAATTTTTATTAAAATACTGTCCATCTTGTTAAAGTCTATACTATTGATTTTACCCTTTTCATTTGTGCACTTTGGTTAGCGCTATCCGCCACAGATGGCAGCACCATGGGTTCACATTTCCTTTCCATGTGACTTCCGTTCCAGTCACGAAATTGCTCCCACCAAATTATGTATACCAAGAGCTGTTACACGTAGAAAATAAACAAATTTTAAATTATATTCACAATCAACACTTAGCATAAGGATCGTTTGTCTCTTGTAACTTGTCTAAAATTGGAAAGTTCTCGAACGTAGTAGTACCTGCTAGAGGTACATATTTTTTAACTGTCACTTACAAAGCATCACATAATGTTTGTTTGCAAGCTCTGACATCCGTATGTTGACAGAGCACAGCGGCAGAAGAACGCATAGGTCATTGGTACTTCTCTTTTGCGAACTGTCAAATTTTTTGACGGGCTGTATTGTTTCAGAGATATTTATTCTAACGATTTTTTTTACATTCACCATTCTGGTTAAACTGTGTCATAAGCAACGTCAATAACAGACAAAAAAGATTAGTATGCGAACATACAAACAAACAGTATGTTTGCATATTATTCTTTGTCAGTTATTGAGGTTTTTCTATGACATACAGTGTAGCCAGAAAAAAAAATCCTTAAACCACATTTCCCAATTGCAGGAACCATTAAAAAATATTTATTCCGTTAATGTTGAGCTGTCAAAGTGTTGATGTTGCTCTCAGCACCTGTCATAAACGTCTCACCTAGTCTCGGACAGAGTTTACTGTGTAGGGCTGAACAAGTAGGCTTCCTGCTCGATGGTACAGACGCCACGAAACACACGCACACACACACACACACACACACACACAGAGAGAGAGAGAGAGAGAGAGAGTATGTGTCTGTGTGTACGTGAGCCAAGGAGGAGTTTTATAAATACAATGGTGAAACACAGAAATCACTTTCCCAGACCTTCAATCTCTTGCAATGTAGCAGAATAAATCTAAAGTAATTTGGATAACATGCCCGTAAAAAATAATTAGGTGTGTACATACAAGGGGAAAATTGAGTTTTCAAAACCCCTAAACAGAGCTAATAAGCCGAGAGTTGATAGAATTGGATGTCAATACGAGGAGAAACAATCACACAGTATTGTTCAAATCACTACACTGTCACACAAGGTTTCACTGTTCGAGGAAAGGGAATAAATAATACACGGAAATATGCACTTGGGAGGAATGTTGGCATCAAAGGGGGATGGCGTGTACGATAGTCAAGAAGACGAACTTGAGCCGAGGACCTGATTTTTTCCCTAACCCAACAAAACCTAAGTTCGTCTTGTAGGAGGGGTCCGGGTTAGGGACGGACCCAGGTGAGTCTCAGGCTGAAGCCTGTACGCCCTGGTCACGCTGGGATTAACCATACAGGGAAGATTCGTAGTCATCGTGTGCTTTGTTCTTAGATCTAGATTAAAACTATGTTGATTTGGACACAGGGAAAATCTGCATAGACACAGGGAAAACCCTGGGCACATACAAGCTTAGGAGTGTACGGTATGGCCAGGGACGCAACAACAGGGGGGGGGGGGGGGCAAGGGTATTTTGCCCCCCCTCTGAAACCTTGAAGTGGGGGCAAACGGGGGCAAAGAAAGTGCTGTGTAATCAATTTTTAGATAACAAAACTGCTTAAATAGCACCATTTTCCACCTTGAAATACAAATTTTCTCGGGGGAGGAACCCCGGAACCCCCCGCTTCAATAGGGGGGGGGGGGATCGATGATGCTTTATAAAAAAGTATATTGCCCCCCCCCCCCCCTTTTTGGAAATTTAGTTGTTGCGCCCCTGGGTATGGCTGAAGACTTGGACCGAGTAGAAAAGAGTCAACCATGCGGGGGATTGGGAACTTGGACTCGTGGTCCGCTCCCATGTCTTGTATCCATTGCTGGATCTACGATCAGGGGAGCTCGTAACTCTGGTGGTGAGATGTTACACTGGCCGGTCTGCACCTAGAACTGGAGGAGAACTACTCACATGCAGTGGCGTAGCCAGGGTTTGTGTATGGGGGGGGTGTTAAGAAGCATGTCCCTCCCCCCTTGTATTAAAGCGGGGGGGTCCGGGGGTCCTCCCCCGGGAAAATTAGGATTTTAAGGTGTAAAATAGTGCTATTTTTTTTAGCAGTTTTCGGTACTTAAATTTAAATATTGTAATGGTAAAATTTTTATTAATTATTAATATGAAATTTGTTTAAGTGCTTAATAAGAAATTAATTAATGATTTGGTGCTAAGGGTAGGGAGGGGGGGGTGTGTTTGAACCCCTAAAACCGCCCCCTGGCTACGCCCCTGCTCGCGTGCGAGGCACCTGGCCGGTTAGTTGCCGTGACGCGAGCAGCCCGGTGCAAGATGGACGCCGGCGCGTGTCGTGTTGCAGGGACGGCGAAGAAGCGCTCCCGATGGCCGACGCGCGCGCGAGGCTTCTTCTTGCGGCTGCTGGCGTCGCTGTGTCTGTGCAGCTCCGACGGCGCCAAGGTGTCCTAAGGCGGCGGCGCCCGACTGCTGCCCATCCAGTCTCCGCGGAGCGCGACGGCGGAGGGGGCGGAGGTCAGGAGAGCACCCGGGTGGAGCACGAGGGGGGAGTCACAGTACTGCACGCACCGATACGGTGGGCCGTTTGGTTGCAGATGTATCAGTTTCATGACGAGGGGGGGGGGATCAAAGTAAAACACGCACCAATACGGTGGGCCGTTTGTTTGCAGATGTATCAGTTTCATGACGAGGGGGGGGGGGATCAAAGTAAAACACGCACCAATACGGTGGGCCGTTTGTTTGCAGATGTATCAGTTTCATGACGAGGGGGGGGGGGATCAAAGTAAAACACGCACCAATACGGTGGGCCGTTTGTTTGCAGAAGTATCAGCTGCACTTGGTGTTCGAGGTTAAACCGTTGAAGATTTATGCGTAACTGATGAAATTTAAGAATAAAAACAAATATGGTTTGGCCGTTTGGTTGCAGATGTATCAGCTGCACTCGGTGTTCGAGGTTAGACCGTTCAAGATTTACGCGTGTAATTGATGGAATTTAAGAATAAAAAACAAATCCATGTTGTTTAAAGACGAATTACTCCGGAGAGTATTTTTTTTTTTAAATAAAAACTGTGCGCGAGTCTACATACAGCAAGAAGGACTTAAATATATATTTTTATGTCGTCCAGCCATAATTTCAACACGCATCAATATCATGAAGGTTCCGTTCAGACTTTGTATATATAAACGTATTGAACAATAATTTTTTTTTATCTAACCTTCTTCCGGACAGCTTAACTACAGTTGTTAATCAAAACGGGCTAGAACAGCTTAAACAAATATGAACAAACGGCCGCCGTGTTGGTATGTGAAACTCCGAAGGAAAAAAAAATTGTCTTCACATTTGACGGCTAACGCTTCATCTGGATGCTTTCCTGATCTCTGCGGAGAGGCAGTCGCCATCTTGGATGCATGCGCGGATTCCTTGTCGATTAGCCCCTCGTCAACAATCCTGCTAACCCTATCTGAAAAAAAAAAATATATCCGTAATGTTCCTAAACATGTCCTAAACATTGACCTATGCATTGTGTGAACTCAACACATCTCTAAACGAACTTAAAAATTGAAGGCTGGGCTACATTCGCAACAACACGCTCACAGCACACACGCCAAAAAGTTGAATGTGTACATGCAATGGTAGCTGCTACGTTATAAGATATCACACGTACCAGGAAAACTGCACAAAAAGTTGTCGGAATTTTTAACTTTTCTCTGTTATGTGCTCGGCCAATCAGCATGCACTACGTCTGGGGCATGGAGAAGCTAACTTTTTTTTTTGTTATGTGCATGAACGTGATAACAAATGAAACATTTTTTTTTTAATATTTCACTATAGTGTTTCTTTGTTAGGCAATTCTTCGTAGTTAATCATTCCTAATCGTTAAAAACAAAACGGCGAAATTATATGCTAGTATTTAGGTAAAACAATTGATTTATATAATGGAAAAAAACGGATAAGTATTCAAATGTTTGAAAAATAATTTTTTTTTTCAGAAGTAAACGAGGGGGAGAAAAACAGAATGTTTGGAACCGCTGTGTTGTGTGCGAATCTAGCTTCGACTTGTGTGCTGTGCGTGTCCGACCACTGTGCTGTTTACATCCTGTTTTGTGCTGTCGCAAATGTAGCCCGGGCTATACTTACAATTAAATAATTTTAAACATCCTTTATTGTTTGTAATTTCATAGCACGCTCATACGTCCGTAACTCTAGAGACACAGAATATCACCGAACTAACGTTTTACACGTTAAATACTACTTCCACTATTGATTCAGCTGCATTTCACAATGTCGCTTTCAAACAAAAATATTCGCTCTTTGCGTAACGAAGAACGAAACATTGTTTTGAAAATAAAAGTACGAAATACTTATTTTAGAATTGTTTCTTTTTTTTTCTTGTCGGTGTTTTAATGTTTAATGTGCAATAACTTTTCGTAATTTTTCTTCTAATGCAGTTTTTTTTATATCCAAAATGCGGTGCTTTTTTTCTGGCTTGAAAGCGATATCGTGAAAGGATAATGGATTACGCCTTGAAGTAGCTAACACCTTAAACTCATACCTTGTCTCATGGCTGGTTTCCTAGGTTTTTAAGCCCCTTGACGGAAGATTGAAATTTTTATCGAGTGACTGTTAAAAATAGATTTAGTTTTATTTATCATGGGATAATATTTACAGCCGCTAATTCACCATTTTTCCGGAAAGAAAGAAAATGATTGTGACCAAGAAAGTATTGGATCAAAGATGGCGTCTGCCTGTTTCTTTCCCTCTTCCTGAAAATATTCTAGGCGAAGAAGTGTGGAATTGCTCACGAGAACCTGGTTTTCAGTATTCGCTCAAGTCGTTTTAAGTCAAACAACATATTTTTACCACGTGAAGTACTGTAACCATTATTAAAGGTTCGCGAAGCGGTGAAGTATAAGGTATCATGTATAGTATTTGTTTAATAATTAAATGTGCGCTGGTTTCAGTTTGAAACTCATTGCAGTTATCTACAGGTTGCAATAATAATCAAAAAGGCGCATTACTGTTTTAAAGAGATATGTTAAGGGGCCCGCCTATTCAGGGGTGTATCTGTGTTAGTGAGGTGGGATCATAAGTGCGACACTCGCTGGTGCTTCTAGCGTAGTATCGCCTCCAAGCGCACGGCTGTGAACTAGCGCGCAGTCTTCTTGTCGTACATAGGACAACTACTTATGATGTTCTGAGTGGTAACCATAGCATTAGATAGGGGATAAATGAAGATAAAGGTGTAATTCAAGTTCCTTGAGTGCTTTCAAGAATCTCTACTGGGCATTTCGTGTCCTAAAAGTCATCTGAAAACTTGCGTTTTAGCCATTTTCGCTCTCCTAAAGATCCGATTTTTTAAAAACAAAATAAGGGAATAGAAGCACCCACCCACCCTCAGAATATTCTTAAATGCTGTCCGTAAACAAACACAGCTCGGATATCTTGAACTGTTGTTAAATCGCGTGGTTTTTCTGAAGCTCTGCACACGTGTGTGCACAAGGGGAGAAGGGGGGGGGGGGCCGTGCCCGTCAATGTTCGTAGCATTAAGAAGAATTAATTTACGTGTATAGTTCTGTTGACGTTTGTAGCATATTACACGATATTCTGTTTTGATGGCCAGATATCATGAACGAACGAACAGTGAGCAGTTTTGTAGTATGTTAGCGTCTCGGTAACAAAAAAAAAATTAGGTTATATTAATCTGTTCTAACTTTGTCGGTTATGGTTGTATTATAGTGTACTGCATGTTGTAAGTATTGTGTACTGAAGGAAAAAAAAAATCATATGTGTTGTTGTATAGTAAAAATCACACCTGTGTCTACCCTATGATACTTTAAAAGACTTAAAAGCAAAAGAAAACTTTTTTCACTAGAGAAACTTCATTTTTAGAAACAATAATGTTAGCAATAAAAGTGTTAGAGTTATTTTCTGTGACATTTTAAGCAAATGGCTGATTATATTCCAAAATGGAAAACCTTTATCAAAACAATTCTGAGTGAATAATACGTACAGCTACTTCATTCCGATTAAAGAATATAAAAAATATCATTTGTACCAAATTAAAATTTTAGTCAGTATAATGTTGATAGTGTTGTGTGACTCGTGGATTTGTTAACAGTTAAATTTAGTGTTGTGTATAGTTAAAAATATCTTTTTGGTTAGTTTTGTGCTTGTTATTTAGATAAAAAGGAAATTTAAAGCGCTTCGAAAAAAGTGATAATAAATCACTCAGCAATCATATAAAGTATATGTATATTTTTGGCCAGAGATAATATAAGTATATTGAGACACAATTTTCCCAGTTAATTTTATTCGAAATAAAAGTAGGTACTAATAACAAAGCTTTCATGGGCTTCATAAAATTTACGCTTAGAAACCTTGGGCAGTAAGCTTATCTGTATATTTTTTTTTGCAAATATATTGTCAACAATGTTAAAACATTTTATTGCAAATGGTTTAGTAATGAAAATTTGTACTTCAGAGCAAAGCTGTTTATAATGTTAGTTTCACTTTGTAAGTAAGTCCTGATTAACAGAGTTAATGTGGACCGCGTAAGACTCTGACGAGAAAAATCTCGGATAACACGGTTATTATAAGAAAATCATCGTGTTTTCAGTTGGTCCAGTGTTATTATTTTTTTGTGGGTCATAGTTTTCCAGATTTTCTTCAGTTAGATTATTTTACGTCAATTCATGATATTGCCTTACCAGAAATGGCATCGTTGAGTTAATTATTCTTATGTTTTCGGCAACAGATAATTTTCTAGGTCCTCAAGAAAGTATTTAGAACGTATTTGCTAGTAACATTATATATATATATATATATATATATATATATATATATTCAATGCTAGTAATGACACTTTTGGTCGACTCGGATAATGTTGGATCTCTGTTAAGCAAAGCTCGGTTAATCGAAACACTACTGTAGATAAAAATTTAATGCAAAACTACTTAAGTTCGTGAAGTTTGTTACACCTTTATGTTCTTATTATAATCGTTGAATTTAAATAGAAAACTATTATTAGAATACTGTGATTACAAATTATCTAATCAGTTGATGTGTTGTAGTAGTAGTTGTACACTACCAGGTACACGTCGTTAACCACACTTCAGACTGTTAAAAACATTTGAACGTAAAAAAAGTGGCGTTTTTCAATGATTTTGGCTAGTCATAATCTTCCGCGAGCCCCAGATACGAGAAACGCACGAGTCAAATGTTATAGTCTAGTTTAGTTGAAATACACACAGCACAAAAGATGTGCGTCCTTACATATTCTCGCACCTGTCCGCAAGAATATACCAAGAGTTGAAAATCCAGCGCCAGGGAAAACAGGAGCATTCTGGAATAGTCAGGGAAGTTTGATTTCCTGAAAAATTCTAGGCCTTAGTCAGGGAAATATACGGTAAGTCGAGGAATTAAAAATAACCTGTTAGACAAAGAGCTCGTACTGTATCGCTAACCCATTAACTGTGTTCTGCATATTATATTTGTGTTCACTGTGCATGAACACATTTGGAAGATTTTCAAATAAATTTATTAAGAAAAGTCTTCAAAATAAATTAATGATAGCATAATCTGATTTAAATCATTGTTTTTGACACAATCCGTTACCAGTTTCCACTGTTTGCTATGTAGAAAACGTTAAGAATTGAAAATACACAGGGAAAAAAGACAAAAACCGTTGATGTTAAATGTATAGACGGCACAAATAATTCCGTGCGAGGAATTAGAACAATATCACAGTACAGACGAACACACTGGGATGATGACGACAACGAGACAGTTGCAACAAAAACAGTGAATACAGACAACAACCTTGGACAATACAGCGCCATTAAGAGGAACTCAAGAATTATACCTAACATAACCTGTAATCTGAACCACACACCGGCATTACATGCAAACTCATCAATAAAAGTAAACCGGTATTTTGACAGAACGACGACGGCAGAACTCACTCCGCATTACAGTATACGTTTGTTATCCTCCTTACAAGAGTGCTGCCTAAGTGGATAGACGTATATTTTGTGATGGGGCAATAGACTATAACCTAGAGGGAGAAGGATTTCACGATAGAATCTAGAAAAAAAAAACCTTGGCTTTCTATTCAAGAGAAGAGAGAAACGTGTAGAGGACAGTTGGTGACGAAAGAGGCAAGTAATTATTAGTGCAACCTATTATAAATGCAACCAGACGTCATCAAAGCAGGAGTTCGAATGAAACAAGTGGCAGCTAAGATACAAGAGCAAGAGAAGGTAAAAAGCCCACACCTGCGCTGCACTAGGAAGAAATGGCTCCTCAGTTTAATAAAGGGTTCGACCTCGTGACAGAAGTTACTGCGTACTCAAGCTTGCACAAAAAAAAGTTATTAGAGTATTAGTTATTATAGAGTTATAGAGTTAGTTATTAGAATATTTCCTTTTTTTTACGAAAGACATAAAAAATCTTAAAGGGAAGATTTTAAGTCCTTTATTTTTCGTGAGTTAGTGAGATGTGTAACAGATTACCTCGGTAACGAGCAAAATTCACGTGTTCTCACATTGCAAAATGTACTTAATAATACGCAAATAATTGTATTTTTCAACTGCATACATTTCTGGACGCCATTCACACGTATAGTTTCTGGTACTCGCCGCTAGAATTCGCTGCCGGGAGCAGCTACGTCGACCATTGAATCGTCGGATTGGCGGAGCGGAATTTTACAACTATGTAATGAAAAGGCTCCGATAAAAAAAAAAAAAGGGGGGGGGGGGAATACTAGAGCTGATTTTCGACAAGGAATTTTATTAATTTATTATGTTGTTAAAATTGACTGAAGAGCTGACGTGAAGTTCGGGGCTCGCGCCATCCGGGGCAGCACCGTGGTCGACGAGCTGAGCTCCCGCTGGGATCGATACCTCGGGCCTCTGTGCCGGCCCGCGCCGGGGATGGGAGCAGCCCGCCAGGGGGTGTGTCGGGAAGCCTGCGATTCACTCGTCCTTCTGGACATGCCCGAATACTCACGTTGGCAAGCCTTCTTTCAACAGACGAGAGAGCCAAACTCCCGATCGTGCATCTTCGGTTTTTTTTTTTTTTTGTTCATTGTAAATAAATATATAACAAATGGTCAATTAGGTTAGGTTAGCTACATTATACATACTTTAAAACATTGTGGACGGTTGATTTGGTTAGGATAGCTACATTAAAGACACTGTGAAATCATGTAAAACGGTTTCCTAGCCCTGGATAGCTACATATTAAAAAGTTATTTGCTAAGCAACCATAAAATGATTTTGCAGTATTTTTAATGTAGCTATACTTACATAATATAACCAACTATCCACAATGTTTTAAAGTATGTATAATGTAGCAAACCTATTCTAATCGACCGCAAAATTTAATGCCACACCGGTTTATACAATGAGATAGAACTGAAAAAAAAAAGCGAGCATGAACATCGGGTTTGGCTCTCTCGTCTGTGAAAAGAAGGCTTGCCAACGTGAGTATTCGGGTATGTCCAGAAGGACGAGTGAATCGTAGGCTTCCCGAGTGGTCTCACCTGTGGCGCCGACCGCAGGGGTGCCAACGTGCAGGCTTTCCCCCCAAATTTAGGGGATTTATCTTTTAGCGGGTACATTATTTAAGAATTTTTTTTGAGGGCATTAAAATTTAAGTGTTTATCTTGAGAAGAAAAAAAGTTAAAAAATAAATAAACAGCAACACAAGTGGCGCCACTACGACCAACAACAACTTGCTGGAAAAGAAAATTCCGGTTTTTTTTTTTTTTTTTTTTTTTTTTTTTTTTTTTTTTTTTTTTTAAATTTTTACCGTGCAACGCTTTCACGTTGTCAGTTGACACGTTTGAGGTTGTGTCCGTTGGTTTGTTGTCTATTCGCGGGTTTCCTTGGATTGCAAAGTCAGTCATTTATGTTTTTTTTTTTCCTGAGGTGCCAAAAGAAAGAAAGAAAGAAAAAAATAAGCAAAAATTTACGTAATGTTGGGAGACCGATCCGGAACTTCAAGGTTAATATTAATATGTATTCTTTAAACGGAAATTATATTCGTACATATATAAAATTTTAGATACCGAATGTTATTTTTCTAAATTGTTATGTTCTGTTTGGGCAGAAAAAAAAAGGAAATGTAAACCTGCATAATCTACATTGAAAGTGAAAAAAACGAGGTTCAAGAGAAAATAATTTTAGCTCTCAAAAAGGGGTGTACAATGAAAACTTTAGAGGTTTTTAATCGACATCTATGGAGATTGGAAGTTTGTCCTAGGGGGAACACTCTGTAGGAGTTGGCATCACTGGCCGACCGCGCTCCTAGTGCACGACGGGATACGGCACAGGGCGAGTTGCAACCAGCGCTGCTGTAACCAGCGCGCTGTCGTTTTCTTTGGAAATCGGCGAACCGTGCGGTGTTTGTAAGCAACCAAACAACTTAAAGAGTCGTTAAAACTTTTCGAAAGTAAATGTCGGAAACCATTCTTTATTTATTTATTTATTTGGACGTTAGTTGCTGGGAATATTCACCATATAAAGTTTAAGATTATTTGTTTTACAACACGATATTAAAATGCTTTATCTTTTGTTTCAAAAATTAAAAAGAAAAAACTGCATAGCCGCAAAATGTGTTGAAAATCATATTCTCATTTTGAATTGGAAAAAAAAACATACGAGCACACGTCTGCGCAGCCATGTTTATCTCATTGCTGCCAACGTTGGCAACAATTATTTCAGAAAATATTTTGCCATTATACTCAATACGCCACTCCGTTAATACAACATTCCGTAAATTCTGAAATAAAAATGTTGGTGGTGGCAGGGCCTATTTCCACTTAAAAAGGGTCTGGATAGCGAGAGAAGTATGTATGTGTTAGTGATGTGGAACGATAAGGTGCTCCTAGCTTCATGTCGCCACTAACCACAAGGCCTTGAAGTATTGTTGTAAATGGAGCGATGCGATATGGTATGGTGTATTGCTAGTTTCTTCAGTGCTTTCAAGAATCTCTGTTGAGAATTCTATACCGAAACATTATTATTCTGAAAACACGTTTTAATCAAACATACCTTTAAAAAAAAAGTTTAGAATCAACGATACATAACACTGTAACACTGCATGAAAATGTTAAATGCATTTGCGTGGAAGTTTGATTCAAAAGGTATTTTTTTTTTACACCACATGAACATGCACAGAGACTTACGGAGATGGTACCTCCACTGTTATGTCAGCCATAATTACACATATGACATCTACCATTCCGACCACATCATATTCTTAAATGCTTTCCGTAAACATACACTATTAAAATATCTCAAGCATTTTTAAAATCCCGTGGTTTCTTCTGAATCTCTGCACACCTTATGCGTGCCTGAGTAGGCTCTGGTCTTCTGTTTGCATTTTTGTTTGTTTTATTCTGTGTGGCATACACATTCGATGCGGTGCTCATAAATTATTGAGAAGCCTATCGGGGACTAGAGTCAAACTTATCATGTCATCAGTGATATAAACAAATAAAAATATACGAAGTATATTAAACATTATGATCTTTCCTATATGGTATCAGTTTTAATTGAGTTATAACTTATTTTTAAATTGTCGTTGTGTTGTACTTACTCATCATTAACATAACTTAATTTTTGAGGAAGCTGAAAATTAATGTATTCGTTAATTTATATGCATAATACGAATGTGCCTGTTTTTATTACGTAACAAAATATCATTAGCATGACATTAACAGAATATAAATTTCTTAAAAATCACTAAATCTATGTCTCCATACTTACAGATTACTGCTTTTACTTTGTGTGGTTCTACAACTTTGCTCTGAAGTACTTAGTTCATTGAAATGGTAAATAAATAATCAAAATGTTCTGATGATTGAATGTCACTGAGCGTCATTATTACTTCTCTCTTGAATTACTGCGATCGTGTTAAGTTGGCGTTATTACTCGCCCGATCTGTCGACAATCATGCGTTTCATATCGTGTCTGAAAACTATCACAGTGAATCATGCAACTTATTTTTATTGAGTATTTTTGATAAGAGATCATAATAAAAATACTTTTTCTAAGAATACTCGTTAACTCTAAGGAAGTTTGAGGTAATCAGTGTGATGTGATATTGTTCGTTGTTGTGACTGGGACCAAGTGTTAAGTATCCCACATTGTGGTAATTATAAACGATTGATAGTTGTGAAACTTGAAATAAATGTTTAAAAAAATGTATTGTATTTGAATATGTTAAGTTTGGCAAGTGTAGCCAGACGTTTTAGTCAGTACAGCTGTACATGTACGTTTATGTAATGTTATATTGTACTGTTTATTGCCAACGTTATCGTTATGCCGTGGGTGAATGTTGTAAATATGCTGCTATTGTTGTGATAGTGTATGTAGAAATATAATTTGTCGTAGTTCTGAAAAAAAAATTGGTATCTACTGCTTTAACAGAAATGAGTTTTGATTTGGTAGGCTGTACAATAAACCAAGGAAAAACCACCCATGTTACTGTAGACCTTTGTAACCTTACCATTTAAAACAAATCTTTTGGTTTAAAAACTTTTTTATTGTTGTAAACAATCCCCATGAATCTATATTCTTACAAAATCATACTAATGTAATTTGAAAACCAGTGCTTAAGAAACAAATGCTTGATTTCACAATTGACTACAAAAGAAGTCACACGTGATTATACAGCTAGACACTGGCCTCCTAACTTTTTACAGTATCCAAAAGTATTTCATCTTATGCATGTAGTATACATCATTAATATATTATAAGGTAAACAGTCAAACAACATTGTAAGATAAGTTAATGCACACTTATTCAAATATAAATATTTTATAGAATTCCGGGGATTTTTTTTTGCAAAATGAAATATTAAACTGTTTTTTAAAACTATAATTACATCCAATAAGAAAAAGTCACATTTTGGAGATATGTTTTCACAGAATTCTAATGGTTTCAAGATAATTAGATTTGAGACTTTTTTAAATAAAAAAATACAGAAAAAATTTATTTTAAAAAATGTTTTGATACTGCCACAAAAAAATTCCAGAAGATTTAATACTGGATGCTTGTACTTGTAAAGGCCTCTGCATGACGGGTTTGTTTTTAGAGTAAGTGAGAGCCGCGCTTAAGGTTGTCTCACGTATGTCGGTTAGTTCATTTATTTTGTCACTGATGTTATTCTGATGTCACTGTAGTTCATCACCATTGTTCTCTTGCAATTTTGTTCGACAGTAATTCTGTCACCACTCATTCACCATTAGTTAACTAATAGTTAACTCAGTCAGGGAAATTTTCTTAGCTTGCGAATGACACTTAACTAAATATTTGGTTGTAAAAATGCCAACCGAACAGTCCACACTAAACAACTTTCGTGATGAATGTTAAAACCACAAAATAATGTAATAAATAACAGGCAGTGCGTGTTATAAAGGACACCCTCACCTTAATACACTGACATGCCCTGCACTCAATGTGCGAACCTATGGGAAAATACTGCAAAAAATGGCGTTTAACTGGCATAACGATTATTGATGGAGCAAGTCAGACTTTTTTTAATTGTAGTTTTCACATTTTATATTTATAACGAATGGTATTATTAGAGGTGAACCTATTATTTTATTGTTTAAATGTCTAAAGGTTACAACGCAGCTGCTTTGACTGGTTTTGTGAGTATTCGCTTATGTTAAGCCATAGCACCTTTTTTTTTTTTGCAAAAAATATATGCTATGACTAACGCTTGAGTGTTTGAAGCAGATCGATTATAAACTTACAAAGTACTGCGTTGATACTTTTGTTTTCTAAAATTACACATTATTTTGCTTATACCGTCTTCAATAAATTTAAATGGTCCATTGAAAGCATGACATTCCCCTTCCACGACGATCAATACAGTGGAATTAAACATGCCTTCTTGTGTAGTTGCTGAAATCCATTTGGTGGTTTTTAAACACGCATTCCTTTAAAATTACCTATTTAAGTACGTTTAGCACACGTTAATTTTACAACAGCTGGAAATGTTCGACTATTTGCAAGACTACTTCGCTCTGTACAGAACTGAAGGGTGAAGTGAATGTAAACGTGAAAGATGATGGCAAATATATTTCGAGAACTATAATTTGATTAAAAACTAATAGATATTATCAGAATATTTATGTGATTGAAAACCACACATCTCAGAGTAGCTATTGTCATATCAAACAATTTTCATTTTAACTTAACCCATGAAAAAATCCTTGCAGTGTCAGACACTATATATGATGAGTCTGGATTCAACTAACATACTTAGGCTGCACATTCATTATGTAAAAATTAATTGTTTCCCAATACTGGTATGCTACGCCTTATAAATTGCAGCTGACCGGTAGACTTTTGAAAATAATAATGAAACTATCTATGATAAAACGCCAAGCGTCTGCATAATGTCTCATTGAACAAACTTATACCAACACTGCAGATCTTGTCACTAAAATAAAATTATTTAATGAAAATAATTTAGGATTACACACTTATGTCACACAAATGTTGGTGACGCGGAGAAATAATGTGGTTTATAAAGGCTGATATTAATGTACATATCAGAAATAACGAAAAAATGTTCCTTGTTTTACTAACTACACTGCACCCAAAAGTTGTTGCGAAAAACTAAAATAAAAGTTATAACGAACTACTTCGACGCCTGGCAGGTAGGCAACACCCACAACACTCAGGTTGAATTCAGCTGCCTAAAATTAGGGGCACTGGTTGTTTAAGTGATGTACACGCAAATGAAGGTATGTATTTCGAAGAAAACGTTCAACTAATAATTAAACTAAAACAACTGCAGACGTAACTTAAAGCACATAAATGTGAATGCTGAAGAAACCACATGTGTCGTCAGACACCACAAGAGAAAAAGAAAAATCTGTAGTCGCACCTTTATTTGTGAGGAAATATCTTGTCATAAAACATAACTTGTTAATTAAAGTATATTTTGCTTTAGGTACCACAGTTCACAAACTTTAGGACGTTAAGTGTGATAGCTGCATTCCAATTCTTGAAGTCACCACGTCTCGATACACAGCCGCTGGAAACAGGAAGTCCATTGACCACCGGAATGAATACATTTATTATCGCATTAACTGGCACGAATTAGTTAGTTAGTTAGGTTTATGTCGATGTAGCTGCGGGCATTTGTTAAAAATATTTAAGAAGCAATCTTCAGATTTTAAGAGCTAAATTTGGTTAACTGTGGAATCTTAAGGTAAAACATCCTTTAATTGACAAGTTGTTATATGACACTATCTTTCCTCGTAAATAAAGGTGCTCTTATGGTGTTTGGTGACACGTATTGCTTGTTCTGCATTCAAGTTTATGAGCTTTAAATTACGTCTTCAATTCTTTAATTTAATTATTAGTTAGTTGTTTTCTTCGAAAAAACCTTCATGTGCGTGTACATCACTTAACAATCAAGTGTCCCTGATATTAGGCAGCTGTATCACATTGAGTGTTGTTAGTGTTGCATATCTGTCAGGCGTTAAATTATTTCGTTCAATTTTTTATTTTAGTTCCTCGCAAAAACCGTGGGGTATAGGAAAGTACAACAAGGGGACATTTTTCGTTACTTTTGACATTTAAATTAATAACGAGCCTTTAAATATCACTTTACTCCTCTGCGTCCCCAAAATGTATAAGAAATAATGATGTAAACAAATATTACTAATGATTGACGTTTCATCATAAAAGTGTTAATTTATTGTTTAAAAACACAATCGGTTCAGCTGCAACTTAAAAAAGCGTATACCAATCTCGGGAAGCAATTTATACCATATTTCATGATATGTTTTCCACTTAATTTTACGTGACGAATAAGCTGTTGAATTATGTCGGTTGAATTCAGACTCATTCTGTACAATCTACAACTCTTTATTTTCTACTTACACTCACGTAATATTTCTAAGGAGTCGATGCAACATTTTGGGAAGCCTGAGATAGATTGAAATAGAGTCGGAAGCCCGAAAAGTTCCGTTACATTTCCTGCTCGTACAACTTCGTGGTCGGAATTAAAAATAAATTGCGAGAATCATTCATTTTAATGATTTAAATTTTTTTAACGTGGCTGCGAAAAACTATTCCAGTAAAAAAAAATAATGAATTAATATCTGCGAGAAATGTATATATGTAACAAACCTAAAATAAATCAAATTTACCACAACAAAAAGAATTCTATATCCGAATATGTACGAACACCGATTATTCGGGTGTCTGACTCCACGTCAGTGAATTTTAGGTTACTCCAGAAACTGCGATGTCTTCGCTGCCCTGCCAAAGGAGCAGCTTCGATTCCACTCCAACGGACTCGTGGCTGTTGGGTGTCGGTGCCAGACGTCATGGGAATCAACGGACACCGCTCACATTTGCGGTCGGAAGCGACCAGTGCTTGTCAGATGAAGCAAGGGAAGCCTACGATTCACTCGTCCTTCTGGACATACCCGAATACTCACGTTGGCAAGCCTTCTTTTCACAGACGAGAGAGCCAAACCCGAAGTTCATGCTCGCTTTTTTTTTCCGTACCACAACAGGTGTATTTATTTGGGGGAAACCGTTTACATGATTTCACAGTATCTTTAATGTAGCTAACCTAACCTAATTGACCATTAGTTATCATGAGTTGTATATTTATTTACAATGAACAAAAAAACCCGAAGATGCACGATCGGAGGTTTGGCTCTCTCGTCTGTTGAAAGAAGTCTTGCCAACGTGAGTATTCGGGTATGTCCAGAAGGACGAGTGAATCGTAGGCTTCCCATGAAGCAACCGTTGCTACCCCTCCACTATCTGTGGCCGCGTCTTTATTCGCAAGGCCACAATTAAAATTACAAATAAATTATATAATTATTTTTTTTGTAGTTTTTGCAGCGTCATCTAGCGGCTGGTTCCAAAAAAATATGGATAGCATAAAAACATTCTCCAAGAAACAAAATAACACTTCGATGTGCCAACTTTCATGGCGATCGGTCAAACGGCGTCAGATTTTATCAACGTCATACATACCAACATCATATATAATATTCGTAGATAACGTTGAATCAGCTCAATAAGGTTAAAGTTTTCTTGTAGGCATTAATAACATACTGATTTCAGCTGTTTGAGCAAAACAATTTACGAACATTGGCTTTAAATGCTTACGTCTACGTAAGTCAACAGTGTCTGTGATTTTCAAATTAAATCATTTTACATAATTTCATGTAGCAAATTAGATACATTCATTCAGTATAACGAAATGATAATTAAAAAAACTGCTGATACTTTTGACTTTAAATTAAAAACTAACCAAAATCTTCATTTAAAATATACAAATTTAAACCAATGTTAATCACCAAAATATTTAGTTATTTACATTGATCAAAAAATAAAAAAGAACCACGTGAAAATAAACGCAGGTTAATAAAATAGGAAAAAAAAAAAAACACTTTCCTTTGCCTCAAGTGACCACCGTGTAGATAGATCTGGCCACTACCTATCCTTCGTCTTGGCGTGTTTCTTCAAGGTCTTGGTTAAAAGAAAAAAAATGGCATGCTGCAAAACCAAAAAAAAATATATATATATATAGTTGAAATATTATTTACATTATAAAGAATTACTGGATCCAAAAAATCACATTTGAAAGAATAACACTTGTTTAAAAATTAAAATGTATAGCAAAAGAATAATATTAATGAAAATACGCATTTAACATTCAAAACGTATTTTCTTGTGAGATCCCAGTTTTTTGGGATCCGTATTCTCATCACTCTCACGT
Source organism: Bacillus rossius redtenbacheri (assembly GCF_032445375.1). NCBI lineage: Eukaryota > Metazoa > Arthropoda > Insecta > Phasmatodea > Bacillidae > Bacillus > Bacillus rossius. Next base: position 29,605,655 of record NC_086339.1, on the reverse strand, counting down.
TTAACTGACAATTGCATCAAAGTTACAAGTTATTACTTCACATTTGATTCCTACAAAGCTCCCAAATAAATTAAAAATTCTAAACTGTAACCAACGTTTAGAACTAAACAGATTTTAAAAAGTAGTCCTACTTTTATACGAAACTTCCATTTAACACGATGTTAAGGCTGGGCTGAGCTACTACTGGCGCCGTTAGTTCGCGGGCCGCCGCGAGCTTCACTAAGGGCGGGATTCATAGTCGAAGGCTTGTTTGGCGAATAAGTAATACTTTATAAAGTAGTGCTTATTCTTCACGTAGTACTTATTCCAGCAATGAATTCATAAACCTATACTTGACGAAGTAATACTTGAACAAGCACTACTTATATTGGCCATGCTGTACTTGATGAAGTATATCAATAAGTAAAGGACGAATTTTGTGTCAACGTAACGCAAGCAAATATACCGCTGTAAATACATAGTTTACCTGTTTTTTTTTAAAAAAAGCCCACATTTAAAACCATAATTGCGATTAAAATAATGAAATTAATACGTAAGATGATAATTATACTTTATTTGATAGTGAACTTGAATAACATAAATATGAACATGTATTAAAAACGAATTGACAACTACATAAATATGTTTTGAATGTTTGTGTTGTTAAATTATGTTGGCTATCTTGTGTCTGTGATCTATAATTAGAGGTGTAAAAGTAACGAAAAAAAGCGTACCCGTATGTATTCGTTACTATAACAATTGGTACTTGTTACTTTCGTATCGTTACGTTACTCGTTACTTCTGATACCGCATAACATGCTATGTTATGTTAGAGAAACGAATCGAGTCGTATTGCGTACGCGTACAGTATGACGTCGCGTAAATAATAATAAATCGAATATAAACAATTAAAAATATCTGATAATTAACAGCTTTTATTAACCAAGAAACAATTAAATCTCATTAGAGCGGCCTTATTATAATATCTCTTTTAATATAAGAACAAAAAAAACGTGAAAATACGCGAAAGTAAAAAACAAAAACATACATATTTATAATTTGTAAAAAATACTTTCTTACGTTGTTTCTGTCCCAATCTCAAACTTTGTCTACACACACAATACCTTTAATAAACAGTAAAAAAACTTGGACGACGAATTTCCAAATTATACTTTACTTAATAAACAAACATCGTTCTTTGTAACGAATAAGCGCTCGCATGCGTAAAACATACGAAAAATGCGAGTAACGAAATGCATTCGTGTGTAACGTTTCGTTACTCGTTACTAGATGGCGCACCCGTTACTTAGTACCGAATACATACGGTTTGCTACAGCTCTATCTATAAGCAGGTGAAGTTAACCACGTGGTAGCAAAACAACACGCTAGCTGCAGAAGAGGTTATGTACGTAGCCTGTATTGTTTACAAAACTAAGCGGCAACGATTTGTTTCGTTTCTTTTCCCCAAATTGAATTTGTTTACTCTCTCAATTTTAATTTAATATATGGAAAAATTAACGGGAATTAATACCTTACATAACCTATTCCTTACAACAAACAAATCCGTACCAGTACTTGAGTCACCTAGATAGCCCACTTCATGAAGTATTACTTATATCAATGAATAAGCATGGCTTATTTGATTATGAATACTTGCGAAACAAGGCAAACTTATTTCATGACTGTGAATTCGTATTGAGCAGTACTTATTTGACGCAGTGCTTCGTGAAGTATTACTTGAAGTAGTCCTAATAAGAAGTGCTCTTTTTGTTCGCTATGAATTTAATGCCATACTTAAGCATGCATATAAGCAGTACTTTTTTCAAGTATTGCTTATATCACCACTATGAATTCCGCCCTAAGCGGACAGAAAATCAAGTAAGTTTCCAGACCTAGCAAAATATGACCGTGGCCACGACAATGAAAACCTGCCTTATCCTTCACCAGCTGGTTGTAAACCAATGGCTACTTCTTGACCTAATGAGAATATGTTTCAGAAAAAAGATAGATGTATTTAATTTCTTTCTAGCAATTCAAAATTCTTAAATTTGTGAGGGTTTTGAAATAGGCAGTGACATTGCCATTAAACGCAAAACGTTTCAGTAGTGTTATCACTGAATTCCCCATATTCATACGCCCCGAAAAACGTTTAAAGGTGAGAGTTTGGCAACTAATTATGCCAAAGGTAGGTATATATTTTGTTTTAATTTTGTAAATGTTAGGCCCACAAAAATTATAGTATTTTAGTAGTACGTAAAGTAACACTCTCAAGGTCCCCGCCTCGCTGAAAATATTTGTCCTTGTTGGAGACAATGGCGACATCAGCAGGTGTTCGGAATGAATGCGTGCCGGATGAAGCCTGAATGGCGGCTGTTAGCGTGCGTTACCTTCTGTACGACACGTCCCACTGCCGAGGACTTCAGAGCAGGGAAACACCCTCGCACGAGCCGAATGTAAAAGCCCGAGTTGTGTATTCAGAAGCTCGTGAAGAAAGACCTAGCATTCAGAGTCGTCGTCCCCCCCCCCTCTTTATTCTCTCCATCTCATTCTACCACTTTTTTTTTTTTTGTTTCTCCTCTCGATCTCACAAGTTCCGAAAACATCAGGATTGCTTCACGTGGACCAGATGAAAACGAAATTGTAAGATTGTACAGTTATGGTGACCATCAAAATTTGGTCGTCTGTCACGTTCAAAACCGTGTCCAGCCACTCGTGTATGTCAAGGGGCTGATGGTGATTTGGAAAAAGACTATACGCAATTGTTTGAAATTTTTTTACTTTACACTGCTTGTGACGCGAACCGAAAACCCGCGTCTCACGTCAGAGGCGTAACCCCGTGTGTCCCCCGAGTGACGCCGCCGCGCTCGGAACACGAAGTGAACTCGGCGACGACCCGCGTGGGACTACCCCTACTCAGCCCCCACTCAACCCCCACTAAACCCCCATTCAGCCTCCACTAACCCCCACTCAACCCCCACTAAACCCCTACTCAACCCCCACTAAACCCCCATTCAGCCTCCACTAACCCCCACTCAACCCCCACTAAACCCCTACTCAACCCCCATTAAACCCCCATTCAGCCTACACTCAGCCTCCACTAAACCCCCACTCTTCCCCACTAAACCCCCACTCAACCCCCACTAAACCCCTACTCAACCACACTAAACCCCCATTCAGCCTACACTCAGCCTCCACTAAACCCCCACTCTTCCCCACTTAACCCCCACTCAACCCCCACTAAACCACCATTCAGCCTCCACTCAACCCCCACTCTGCCCCTCTCTCTGCCCCCACTCAGCCCCCACTCTGCCTCAGAGGCTCCAAAGAACAACGTTTTCCAAGGTAGGTACATTTTGTTCCCTTCTTTGACGCCGCTTGTTACAAGATCGTTTTTGGTGGCGATTTCAATTATATCGCCCAAGCAGATGACCACCAGGGAGGCGTGTGTCCAGCAAACGCAACTCTCTCGACTCTAAATGAGCGTTATCGCTGCGATGCATACCCGATCACAGATTGACTGCTATTAGGTACACAAAAAAACATGGCATATAAATAAAGTGCATATACACTAGGTAGTACCAGAAGCAAAAAAGTAGCTTGGTATATAACTTGTGCCTCTTTTAAATTTTATCGGCTATTTCTCAAGAACGATTGAAAGTTTGGTTTTGTGCCTTACAGGACATATTACTATGGGGAAATGTATGAACTTTACTCTCGCAAAAAGGGAAGTCAAAGTTGCGACCCAAAGTCCATGCCCTCTCCTTGTAAGTCAGTACATTCTGAAGCAACCTACAGAAATGTTATAATGTAATGTAAGTTATCTGAATGAGATTTTAAATACGTAGCTCAATTAATAATTTTTATGGACATACACCATTTCTCGGTTTCACTGTATGTCATAGAGAAAATAAAGAATGGACGAGAAAATATCTTTGTGTAGACATCTTTCTTGTCCAATATTGTGGTTCCTATATGACATACAGTGTAAAGAAGCAGTCGCGTAGGTCCATAAAAAATAGTGCGTGTTACTCAGTACACGTGTTAAAAGTGAAACTTCTTTGGCAATTCAAACCTCGACTCGTAAGTAAATCAAATACATAGGGTAAAACGGAAAAGAGAGAGAGAGGATGCAATTTTCTAAACACAAATGAATTAACATACTTATTACTCACTTCAAAATAACCACTCAGAATATAAATAATTATTTATCAATCAGTAATGATTAATTAACAAAAAATATGACATTGATGAAACACACGATAAATAACAACATAGCGTGTTACCGTTTCATCAAACAATTCTGCCATTTGGAACACGCGAAATCTCTGAACGAAATATTAAATTCATTAACAGGTAGCGGCGTCTATTCGGGAAATGCAGGAACTGTCTCAACAGCGCTCTCTGCTCTGCTACGAGAAACCGAGCGCGCTGGTGGAAAATCTATAATTCAAGGCGCACACACACACACACAGCTGACTGTATAGGATACCTATATCTATTTTCTGAAACAAGCGCACGTGCGCACTCTCGGTCTTAATCTTTCGTTCATCTAATCTCTCTCTGTTTATATATATATATATATATATATATATATATATATATATATATATATATATATATAGTGGGGGACGAATAATCGCATGAAGGGGAGAACGAAAACGAGCCCAGAAACGTATATAGCATAGTGATCTATTTTATATCTCTTTGGCCAAGCACCCTATAATCTGTCATTTTCGCGTCAGAAGCGTTTCACGGAAACGTTGCATTAAAACAATCTTCCCTTTCGCGGGAATCCGTCGAAGATCAGCTCGACGAACTTCGGGAGACGGGAACGGTATCTGTGCGCCCCTCCCTTGGAGCACGCCACTGGACGAACTCCCGCGTGACGTCAGCACCGCGGGAAGGCAGGCGACGGTTGTTTACTGGCCATAAATAATGCTCGCGCGTTCTCGCGGGCTTTCCAGCCCTGCGCCGCGTCGCGAGAAGCGATTCCCTCTCCTGCACCGTGCTTTGCGGGGGGCGACGGAAGACTGCCATATCGGAAGACTACCATAATGACAGTATTCCGCCTGACCTCTTCTAAAAAGGCGGAAAAGTACCATAGCGTCCAAAGGACGAAACGGTATTCTGCCATATTTTCTTACACCCTCCATGGAATGAGTACAGCAGCATTGCCCTCGAAGTAGTGTATAGAATACTCGGTAAGTAGCGCTGTCGACCCTCTAGCTGTTTCTCAGGTTAACTTTAAAGATCACGGACGAGAAGAGAGAAATGTTTCCAAAAATGTGTCATAGGAAACACTCTATTCTTATTAAGACGATAAATAGAGACCTGCAAAATTCGCGTATTCATTTCGTGATATGCTACAATTAAAATAATTATACCTTAGCGCTGCTTCTGCAATTGGTTCACTGTTAATCTGGAGTAATGAGAGCCAATTAGAGACCCTCGCTCAAAGAAGTGTCGAATCACAGACACTCGGTCGAGACGACTCGCAAGTCAGCAGCCAATTAACACGTGGCATTTGCCCGAGTGTGTAGAGTGTAGTAGAGTCTATCCTGGAGGTCATTGAATCCGCGAATTTTGCAGGTCTCTAACGATAAATAAAAAAAAATACATGTGGTACCTAGTATTCCATTCTGCCAAAATTTCTTGTAAATTCTACAAAATGAGGAAAACGGCCTTACGTACTCGTAAAATATTAATGTAACTAGCTTCATAGAAATTACCTTTTTGCACACTGGAATAATTGAAGTAATTGGTAGATAATTATTTAATGAGAGCAAATCCAACGCAAATATTCAAAAATTTTCTATTTAATGTTTTCATTATTATGGTGACTGAACACCAAAACCTCAAATATTAAGGTTTTTAAAGTCTATAATAAATTATTTAAAGTCTAATAAGATGTTTTTAAGATGCTGAAATGCGAGGGAAATATTTGTGTGTAGTGTAATTTGTTGGCACATCGAATGTTCAAGGGCTTTGCACAGGCTTGCAGTCTTTCAAAAATAAACTCAGCTGAAATTCATTAAAACTGTCAGATAAAATTTAAATTCAGGTTTTTGTGCCTTACAGCACCTATAAAAGAATTATGACATAAAATAACAAAAACACACTAACACAAGACATACACTGATACACATCAATGTGACAAAACACGAAACAACATCACACACAGATAGATAAAGATTGATAAAGTTCATGTTAACCAATTGGTTACTTTGGTTTTCACAAAAATCTTAAACCGAAATTAAAATGGTGTATACAAAATAAATATGTAGATTACAAACGTTTTACCAATGAATATTTGTAGATTATTCAAAAGGAGTTAGAATTTTTTTTACACATTTTATAGTTACTAATGGTTTTAAAAGTGTCACAAATTCTGTAATTGAAAGTTGGAATTTTTATTCCAAACCGAGTCATTATGGTTGAACAAAAAAAAAATGGTAATAAAATGTATATAATAAAAAGTGCATCACTGATCGATAGAAACATGCAAAATTCGTGGATTCATTTCGCAATAGGCTAGCATCAAAACAACTATACCTTCGTACCGCTTCTGCGATTGGCCCACATTATATCCGGGGAACTGTGAGCCAATGAGAAACACTAAACCAAGAAAGAGCCGAATTACGGACAGCCTAGTTGAGACGTCTCACGAGTCAGTAGCCAATGAACAGATGTCATTTCCACGAGTATTTAAAGGACTGTGGTGTCTATCCTAGAGGTCAATGAATCCGCGAATTTTGCAGGTCTCTACAGTGATAGAACATCTAATAAGTATAAAATTCAAATAGGTTATATAGGAATGTAGCATATTCAAAATAGTTTAAATGCCTGAAATTTTTAAATATTAATTTAATAACTTTTTCTGCATACTTTCAATTATTTTCTAATTAAATCATTTGATGCAGAGAAAGTTTTAAATTTAATAAGACCTAAAGATATTCATGTGTTGCTAATAGTATTATCTACATGTTGGTAAAAAAAAATCTTGGCATCAATATAACCTAAAGGTCTTAAAAGAGGACACCACGTTTAATTTCATTACTTACCATGTGATTATTCTGATTAATTAAATTCGTTTTTTGACTAAAGGTTATACAATAAATAGAAAATCATATCCGGACAACTGAAATATCTTGCTGAATAGTTTCACAAACATACTTCCCAATTATATATTTTTTTCATCAGCATATTTTCTTGATCAATTCTGATTACAGTTGGAATATCATTTATTAAATAAATAAGAGTAGTTGAGATAAACTACTACCTTGCGGAACACCTAATACTAAGAAATTGCAATAACAAATTTGACTGAAAAGCGTCTATTTGTAAGATAAATACCCCGCATTGCTTGAAGAGGCCTAAAATTGATAATTTTTTAATCATAAGATTATGTTGAAAAATATCAGAATCTTTTCTCATGTTGAAATAAAAAGAATATTTTATTTACATCTGAATTTATACTGGTATACACCATATATATATATATATATATATAAGATTATGTTGAAAAATATCAGAATCTTTTCTCATGTTGAAATAAAAAGAATATTTTATTTACATCTGAATTTATACTGGTATACACCATATATATATATATATATCTGAATTTATACTGGTATACACTATATATATATATATATATATATATATATATATATACGGGGGAATACAGATTGTACGTTCACAAAAAAAAAATTCTTTTTATATTATGCCTTCGGTATCTCATTTATCGTATCACAGGCCAATTTATACAGAATTTTCGTCGAATATTAATTGAAATGAATATTGAACTCTACCATTTTTATCTATGCTTAATGGCTATTTTTTTTCTGTACATCTATATGTTAAAATACTCTTCTAATGGTTTTCACAGCACATGCTAAAAACATAATGTTGGAATCACAATACCCTGTAACATCCCCAACATGACCAAAACAACACAACAACCATTAAGAAGTAAGGTAGTAGTGAAGTCAGCCCACGAAAAGTGAACCCCAATAGCGTATCAGAAACATAATGTGGGTATTATTAATTATGTAATAACGTAAATATATATATATATTTTTTGGTGAAATCTTTAATTCTTAAGTTTAAATTTTATTCTTTTTATAGACATTACATAAAATAAACTCAATTGAATTGCCACCTCAGTAGTATAGATGACTATACACCTGATGGTGATAATCTGTCGTGGCATTTTAAACATATGATATAAATAATGCAATATTTTACTTACTTAACTGTCGGTTGTCAGGGAAATGTGATTTTTGGTCACTAGATAGCATTTCATTTCAACTAGTGACCTGGAGTTAAAACATTTACTACAATAACATGTATGCTGTTTATTTATACATATTTTTTCTAAGATAATAGACATAATTTACTCATGTCGTTCGAGTATTAATACTGTATGGTCACGTTTAACTTATGGTAGTTTTCCGTCGCTCCCAGGTGGAATTATTCATTATTGTAGTCTGGCAGTATGGCAGTCTTCCGTCACCCTTCATCAAAACAGGATGAAAAGTGCCATAATTGAAAACTACCATATTTTTATTTTTACAGATCGTGGTTATAAGTATACGTACTATGCTGCTTCCTATAACCTATTTTTTTGGAAACATTTGTTTCTATTAGTGCGTGATCTGTTGAGTTGATTTATGACTGGAACTACAGAAAGTAACCGTCAGAAGCGCTATCTGTAGCCTTTTAAGTTAACCTAAGAAACAGCTAGGGGGTTAACAGTGCTACCTTGCGACGTATTCTGTACACTACTTCGAGAACAAATCAGCTGTACTCATTCCATGGAGTGTATCGTATAAGGAAATATGATAGAATTCCGCCTTGTCCTTTGAACTTATGGCAGATTTCCGTTATTGTACTTTTCCGCCTTTTTCGAAGAGGCCAGGCGGAATACTGTCATTATGGTAGTCTTTCGATATGGTAGTTTCCGAGCCCTCGGGCTGACTTGTACCGGGTGTTTTGCGAGGGGGGAATAAACAGGGTGGAACGCAGGAGACAGCGCGTCTGTCTGGCGCCACGCCTGTGGCGCTGTCTGGCGGCGAACCGGCGCGCCACTGGGTCGCCCTGAAACTACCAGAGCCGGCCCTGTGCAGTCGCTTAAGCCCCGCGACTTGGTTTTTCCCATTTCATTTCTGTTTTACTTTTTTGTCTGGTGTTATTTTAAAAATATTTACGTAACGGGAAAAGGGGAAACTATAATTTTTATTAGCGTGTAAATTAAAGTGCTGGTCAATACCAATTTAAATTCTTGATTTCTTATTAGAAAAACTTTTTTTTTCATTTATAATTACGCGATTCCACCGGAATTTGATCGTAAGGATTTGTGAAACTGACCCGAGATAGTTTATCAGGAAAGAATTTTTTTTTAAAAATATATATATATATATTTAAGATAAATTAGCAAATTCATCGTCGAATCTTAGGTTCCTGAATAACTATCCGGGCAACTCCATGGAATCACAATAGCGCGACGGCGGCGAAGCGAAGATTTCCAACCAATCACGTTCCAGACACACATGACGTCAACGCGACAGAAATGACGGACGTGACAGACTTCTCAATTAGAAAAAGTTTATATTTCCATCACGTTGCTCGCGCGGCGTTACTGAAATGTGTGTTCGAATTTTGGTTTTTGAAAGATAGTTAAACCGGGGAATTAGTCTTTCTATACTTAATCTCGTATTTGTAAGGTTTTGTTTAATCAATTTTCTGTGAAATCTCTTAAATATGTTCAGGTACAATGATTTTTACCATTTAATATCAAATTTTGAATTAAGAAAAGGAGACAAGGTCGCCCAAAATATAGTTTGATGAGGGGAGGGGGGGGGGGGGGGGCGGAGACCTGGGGGTATGGAGTGTTTTTAATATTTTGGAAGACGAATGACAACTTGTAAGTAAAAAAAATTCCAGTTCCAACCTTGGTAAAAATTTTGTCCTGTTACAAAAATACTAGTCCAGGGTACTCATACTCTATATAAAAAAAAGCATAACAATTAATTTTAACTAATTCATTGAAACCAGTGGATATTAGCAACACAAATGCAGGAGTAAAGTCCTTATATTTTAATACAGAAAACAAATTTATTACGCATAGCTGAGTTTATGGATCTGACACAAATATTTATCGGGAAAAAAGCGAACTGTACATTTATTTTCTTCTTGCCGAACAGGTCAATCACTTTGTCCTCGTAACCAGGGTTTTTTTTTTGTTATTTTCCTGTGGACACTAACAAGGCAGAGACGGTCCTCAGCCACGTCTCCATTCTACGCAGTATTTTCCGACCCGAAGACGGGCTTATCCTCTACCTCACCTAAGTCAGAGCCCTTACAGGGTAGTTTGGGAGTCAACCTACAGATCTGCATTTAAACATTCCGGAGCAGATAAATAAGCCAGAACTGTATAAGGGATTGCTCTCCCCCCCCCTTTTTTTTTTTATCAGGAAAGGTGTCGAGAGCTTCAACTATGACCAGAGGCTGGGGCTACCCATCCCAGCATAGTCACCACCTCGCCCCCCTGCCTCACTCGGCTTACCCGACAGTTGGCTCTGTCCCTAGCGGGAAGCCTTCATTTCACAGACGAGAGAGCCGCACCCGAAGTTCCCCGAAGTTTACATGATTTCACAGTTTCTTTAATGTAGCTATCCTAACCAAATAAACCGTCCACAATGTTTTAAAGTATTTATAATGTAGCTAACCTAACCTAATTGACCATTAGTATCCTTTTATCAACAACGCCATATTTATTTACAATGAACCAAAAAAAAAAAAAAACGATGATGCACGATCGGGCGTTGGGCTCTCTCGTCTGTGAAAAGAAGGTTTTCCCGTCCCTAGCCTTTAGACCTTATCAGAACTGCTGGAGCCTACCTCGATCTACCACATCACACTGGGACCCTCTATGCAGTGTGCTGAAGGAACGCTCTACGGTGCAAGTTGCGGGGGGGTGTGGACTGGTAGAGTATAAGCCATTCATGGGGAAAGTACCTACAGCCCGCGGGCCAAGTGCGCCCCTTTAGGCCAGTCAATCCGGTACGCGACATGGTTTCGAAAATCCCTACAATTACACATGGGACAAAATGTAGTATTTTCTGCGTAGCTAGAATGGAATAACGGTTTTTCTTCTCATTGCGTTTTAAGTACGGTATTATCGCATCTAATATTAACCGAGTTTGCACGCAACCTCGCGTAGGTTACGTGCAAACTCCCGTTTTCTACCATATTATGAACAAACTCTTAGAAGCTCAGTCACTGTTTCATCTGTCACACACGCCTTCATACTCTTTCTAAAGAATAATCAATTTTTGTAACTTTTTCTAAGTTTTTTATTTCAAACTTTGTAGCAAATAATATAAGTTGTGTGTTGTGTAAAAATAAAAAAATAAAGTTTATCACTTATAAAAAGTGTTTTGTTCAATTATTTTCCCGACCCGCATAGATATATTCTTTTTTTATTTTATCTGGCCCTCCCCTTAAAATGTTTGCCCATGCATGGTATAAGCCCAGACGTCATAGTATGTGAAGAATTCAAGCTTTGAAAGGTATGTCTTTATCTTTTTTTAAATCTTAGAATAATTGACGTCATTATAGAATCCATGTACGGTTATAAATTGCCACACTGAAATAGTCTTCGGGCGATGAGCACGTGATATTCACATTGCATCTGTGGTTCTGCCTTTCAGCCAATCTTGGGAATTTTTATATCTATGTAAAGGTCCTTACAATCTTTTACTGTCTTGAAAATGTTTGTGAATGTTGGTTGTTTTACCCCCCCCCCCCCCCCAATTTTCCCCCCCGAGGGGCACAGTCGAATTCGGGGCAAATTCTGACCATACCCCGACCTCGTGGATACACAAAAAGCATGGTTTCTACCCATAGCTAAATTAGGTTATTTTTTACCCTCTGATCCCTCACTCCCTCTTAACTCTTGTCAGGGGTTCTTTATATGTTTGCAAAATTTCAACACATTCGGACGTCAAAAAGTGGGTAAAAATTTAATGGAAAGATTTTATTACATGGTCAATTCATTCATACATACAGGACAAGATAATAAAAGCGTGGTAAAAAAAAAAACTCGGTTTCGACATGTTAACAGTGAACATGCAAAACATTGCGCCGTCTGCGAGTACCTATCGACTGTCGCGTCGTCTAATTCTAGACTAGTCCAAACCCTGATTGTGTTGCGTTGTCGCGTGGGCTGGGTTAGTGTTTGGGGAGGGGTTAGGGGGAACTCTTCAAGATCGCTGCACTTGCGCGCTGTACACCTCGCCTAAAGACCACAGGGCAACGACTCATGCATAAAAAAAAAATTCTGGTAGGCGGTATGTTGTACTACAGCCGCCAGGGGTTTTGTTTATATATTCCATTCAAATAGCGACACTCGGTGCTTACACACGAGCCACTTAAAGTTTAAAATTGCGCAGATCGGTCTATTGCCCACTGACTTCAATTCGACGCTCCCCAACCAACGCTCATTACGTCATCACTCACTGCAAGGTATTAACCATAAACATCTGCCTCAAAAACAAAATCAATTTAAACTCTTTGACCAACATTTAGGAATAGTTTTATATATGTCCACAGTAAAGGTGATGATATCGATGGAGCAAAATTTATTAGCTTTATAACCATTTGATAATTAAGTTTGCAAAATAACGATATTTAGATTTGTCGAAAAACTACTGTCAGAGCTAGAATACAAAGCATAACTTAAGTCATACTGATTGGTGCCTTATTTCGAGTTTGGTAATGGCATGAAGAGCTTCATAGCCATAGTCTAGGGTCAGCCCCCCTGTTCGTGCCTGTGTACACTGTCATCCAGCCAGATGACTGCATTCGCATGGCTATTAGCTCGTGCGGGATCTTGTTTCCTGCCATCCTGTGCACTCGATGAGCTCGCATGAACCTTTGTCCCCCCCCTCTCACTCTCTCTTTCTCTCTCTCTCCATGCCACTATCACGAATTCACATAAACAGAACGGAGACTCTGCGATGCAAACCACGAAAAAAGAATGGGATCCAGCGACGCTGGCTTTATTGATTGGCCAGTTTCAAGAGAACTCAGAGCTAAGCTCGTGTATTTCCCCCCCCCCCCCCTCCCCATGCCCCTTTTCAAGGCATTACAAGAAACTGGGCCAGGAGCCAAGGACTAGAAAATCTATGTAGAGTCTAGACAACTGTGAAAGTTCTCTTCGCCCTATCTTGCATTAAAACTCTCAGTTTGCCCACGTCCTTTCATGGGGTTACAGACTAAATTATTATGCTTTTATAAATTCGTGATTTCCTGATGATTTTAAAGGAATTCCTAATACAGCTATGATGAGTTGTTTGTAAATTGGTTAGCCAATTTAATAAGTATTCATTCAATGAATTTGAGAACCTAAAGGCCAGACATTTATATTTTAATCCTAGCATGAGCAAAAATACACAGCTTGTGTGATACACATTTCTGAATTAGACGTTTGTGTGTGGCATTTGTCGTAATACTTAGTATTAACACGAAATCATTCATAAATAAATAAATATATATATAAATACATATTTTTTTTTCAAAAAGCTTAGAACCTTAAATTTTTCAAGGTTTTGTGGATACTGAAGTTTTGTTATTCATGAATATCACAAATATAAATAGTTTTGCGACGATTGCTAAATACAAACGGTTAATTCGAATTGTTTCCTTGAATGCTTTACAATCTTGTACTTTCAATTCATGATAGGATTGAAATATATATTGTGCATTGAAATTATGGAGCCTATTTAAATATCACTTACTAAAAATACATGTATTTACTGTTGACAAGAGTTATGTTAATGACTAACGGATAAAATACAAATTTATAAATGTAAAATAATTTAGGAAAAAACCCCTTCAGCTATTTTTTCTCTCCTATCCTAATAGATAGGTACTGTTAATTCCTGTCACCTGTCACGGTGTTTGCACAATAATTGCAACGATTCAATTTGATATATGTATATTTCCTTTCTTTTAAAATGCAGTATTCCTCCCACTGTATTTTCCTACAGCCACTTTTATTTTATAAAATTTAGGAAATAATATATGAGAATATAATATGTTACAACAGGCTTTACAGAAGGGGATTTTTTATATGGCGAGTTTATGACTACGGGTATGTTAGAATGTGTGTTTATGACTACTGGTAACCATCTCAGTTTAGAACAGTTCTGGTGATCAGCCTGGGAGCCATTTACGGACCCAGGTTTTTGGCGGCAGAGAGGGAGGCGGAAGTGTTATTCACCAGAGGTTTTCTTTTTTGGTGGTATCGTATACCTCTCAGTTAAATTTGGAGTCACAAATTTGAAAAAAAAAAAAAAAGAAAAAAAAAAAAGGCGTTTGAACGCATTCCTGTTGTCTTGAAAATACATAATCAATACTATGGTTTTATCAAGTTATTATATAGTGATTAAGTTTTAAATCATTCCACGCAGTACAGTAGTACTAAAAAAGCCCAAAAAAAATATTTTTATGAAATAATTGAATCGACCTCAAAAGTTCAGTTGCCGTCTGGAATAAATTATATACATTCTTAATATAGTTCCAGTATTTATTTAGTTCGGCAGGAGGGGAGGGGGTTATCGTTCCTTCCTCTCCCTCCAAAAGACTACCCCTGCTAAGAGCCGCTTGAACATAAGGTATGATGAAAAAATTGCAGGGCAGGAGAACGCAGCGGGTGATGAAATCTTCTATGGCGAGCGTGAAAAATACTCGGAAACAACGCAAGTGTTTGTAACGTGTTAGAATTATGTTCGTAACCCAATAAAAAAATGTTATTTGGTTGGTAGGTGATTTATTGCGAGGATATGGACGAAATCGTATCTACAATTTCTCCTCTAAAACGGTTACTGAGGAAATAATGCACTATTAAAAATAAAATTCTAGAAGATTTTTTTCAAAAGTAAATTTTGAACATTATTGCAGCTAAGCGACAAGTCAGCGAATAATGTTCTCAGAAAAGAGATTATTCTCCTGAGAAAAAAAAAAAAGGGCCGACAAGATCCATTCCCTTCATAAATAAACAAAAAGGGAGGCTAAGTAATATAAAATACCGAAAAAAAGAAAATAATGTAAATGTGCGGGGGTGGTTAGGCTACTCCATGAACCAGGCATATTAAACAAATCCTTGTGAGGTACTGCATGTTTGATGCCGCCTCTCTCAGTAGTCTCACTCAGCTTGCTCTTAGTGGATATTCGCATCATGACGATGTGCAGTCTCTCCGAGTTAGCGGATATGGTAAAGATGCTAGTGAATCTTACAGGTTTTACTGAAAAAGGTACCTACCCTATGAGGCAACCTCCTACGATCCAGTCATTGTGCCACAATATATTTTTTTTCTCCAGTATGTCGCAGTGGTCAAGTCTACCTCCATTTCTTGCGCAGAACTTCTTGTTGATATACTTTGAGGATGTTTCTTTGGATAATCACGAGCTACTGTAGTTTCAACAAGACGGGGCCCCGAATCATTGCACCATTACAGTTCGTCACCACCTCAATGCACTGAGCTGGTTGATAGGCCTCAGCGCACACTTACGAGCTGATTGTTATTCAGGTGATGATCCATAGCATGGCCAATATACTCACTTGATCTAACACTGCCAAATAAAAGCTCTGGTGTATGTGACAACAGTTGACACGAGGAATGACCTGATTATGTAGATAATAAATTATATACTTAGTTCAGTTAATGTCATCACTGCAATGCCAGATACCCTCCTATTTGAGCGACTCTGTATACTCCTCTGTGCTGCACAGATTGTGTGGTTGATGATGGGCTTTATGTCTCCTGCTGCTTATTTGTGTAGAGTAACAGCAATAAATATCCATTTAAATGCACTGTGCGGTGGATAATTAGCTTGGTAGCCTATCTATCCCATCCAATCCACATTGTCTTTGTCATTTTCACATAAACAAAAGCAAATAAAATGGCTGGTTCCTCCTTGGAAATATGATCCATGTGTAGGTACTCATAAGCTACCTACCTTAGTATTCATTACCATTAATAATTAGAAAACACCATGTAGAGTTGACGTCGTACCGACGCTACCTTCAGCCGGTTCTCACCCGATCAGTGACCCTCCCGTTCGGAGCGCGCCGCAGCCACATCCGGAACGAGTCAAGTGAGGGATTCGCCACCTGACCTACGTAACAATTAAAACATAAGATGCTAATTACCAGGATATTTGTCAGTGCCATTAAATGAAATACAGGATCTCATCAGTGTTAATGCTTGTAAACAACAGTCTTCCATGTGACTATATTTTCAAATAGTTAATTATTAGTGATAGAAATATTAAGCCCTCAGCAAACAGTTTCCAGGTACTAACTTTTAATTAAGTACCTGGAAAGATGTACTACATAAAATTATAACTTTAAGATAAAATAAAGGTGTTGGCGCGCGGCACCGGGGGGGGGGGGGGGGGGGGGGGGGGGGCAAGTCCTCCCACCCCCGCGTAGCGGCCATCTTCGGCAGTCTTCGAACACTCGCGGCCGGGGCGGACGTGTGTCCCGTGAGTAGCTTACATTTTAAGTGCACCGATAAGTCTTTATGTTCAGTAAGTAAATATATCACAACCTCGCTTTACCGCTGCTCACGTGTCCCCGGACCATTTTCGGCAGAGCCGGGCCTATCCCGACCGCCTTAACAAACACCCCGCGCAACCGCGTCACGGGTTAACTCACGGTACTGGCCGCCTCCGGTAACCATACCGACCCGCGAGACTGCCGCGGAGATTAGGGTAGTTTGAGTAACGTAATCATGTAGTGTTATGTAGTGATATGTCATAAACGTGTACCAGTGCTGTGTGTCAATCGTGCATAACGGCGCATTATTAAAATAATTCAGTCCAACTCGTGTGTAATTTCAGTGTCACATGTATAGGTATGCAGTCTCCTACACTGCCTAGGGCGCATCCTGTATCCACTCAGTAAGCCAATCACCACCGTAAGCCGACGTACCTAGCAGGGCATGCTGGGGCAGCGAACCCACGAACCTCCTCACGGTCTAGTTCTTCCAAGCTAGCCTGGCGCCCACCGGACAACGAATCAAAAGCTACACCCTTAGCCCGCTAGGCATTCCCCGTAACTATTCTATAGGGACGGGTGGCGGCAGAGTATTCTAATATTCTGCCATCTAAATATGTGTAGGTCATTTGGTACATGCCCTCATTACCTCCAAGCCAAAAATAAAACCATTTAGATGTTGATTAATAAACTTTAATTGGCCCATGGCCATTGCAGCTAGCAATAGCACAGTAATAAAATCATACATTCTTTAATTGAATATTGTTTATGTTTTTAGTTTTTTATTGTGCATTTTTGAATTTTTTTTCTATGACAAACAATACAAAACTACAATCGCATATTACCATAAAATTGTATTAAACAAAAATAAAATCATATCACAACCAGCAGTATTGACACCCAGTGATGGACCCAAAGAGTGGAAGGGACCCCCTTATCTTTTTGACCAAAACTCACACTGGATAAAATGATGCCTTTGGGTTGGGGGTAGACATTAGTTTCTGTACACAAGCACAGTTACACAAGTATAATAACGAGTCTCTGGATCTGGCACTGTTTACATCTGCCATGACCAGATGTCAAACACTTCCCTTATAAACACACAAAATAGAGGATCATCCTGAGAATGATTAGAAGAGCACTTCTCCCTAATGGACATACTACAAATATGTCAGTACCTATTTCTAACTACAACTAATATTGCCTTATAGTCTACTTTACTCACATTTGATCATGTTCTGTAATGTAAAACTGTATACAAAATTATATCAAATCTATATTTGAATCTAAAACAGCATTTTCCATTCATATGCTGGTAAATGTTGAGGCAAAATTTTGTTGCAGGATAAATTTGTTGTGAGGGACCCGAAATATTGGTATTATTTGCTATTCTGAAAAATTTACTGATTTATAGTAGTTTAAATAATTTAATGAATAGTGTTCATATTCTTTTGTTTAAATATAGTACTTGCTCAACCATACTAATTAGTAAAAGTGTTTTATTACTTCTATTTTCTGTCAGAAGATAACGCGACTTGACCGGACACCCATATATCGTTGAAAGTTGGTACTTATAGATTGTGTACATCTATGGCATGTAGTATAAAATGGCTTCTGTGAGGTTGTGGTTAACGGCACTACCTACGAAAACGTGATGTTTCACGTAGATATAGGGTTTTCTTGAAGCTTTCAAGAAATTTATACATCATCTGTGCACGGTGTGGTGTTTTTGTTCTGGTGCTCAAGATGAATTGTCACCAGATTCTTAGTGGAGCCTGCAATTTAGGCGATCACTGTTTTGCAGTAGGCAGTGTGGAAGGGATACCGTTTACGGTACTTTATAGACTATTAGTTTTATTTTTTATATTGAATGTTGTGATTTCATTTATATTTCACCATATAATACATTTTTCTCAACAAGTCATGTTGCCATCATTTACTTGTGTTGTCGGAGAGAGATTTTTCTGCAACGCACTATTTTGACGTTTCATACCATAGATCTATGTTGTTATTTTTAAAAACAATATTAATGACAAGTAGGTCATGGAAAAGTTTGTGATAGGGGTTGATTTTGTTGCAGGCGTATGCAGCTGGCTGCAACATCGTAATTCTGGCTAGCACTTTCGAACGAGTTCAGATAATTCCGGGTGCTTCCCACAATTACATAAGGATCAGCTGTTTGGATTGTTCCACCGACACGGGAAAGATCGCGGCTGCCTATGACAACGAAGTCTGCATTTTCGAACCTACTCCGCTTATCCACAACAGCAGTTCACACGTGAGTCTTGCATAACCTTGTGTATATATTGGCAGGTTTTAAACATTTGAATAAATTACATCACATTGAGTTATGAGAATTCTGTAATGATTGGTTATGTTAACCAAGATTTAGATAAGTGTGTATAACCATTTATTTATTTTATTTATTAGTTTTTCTTCAACAGAAAAAGTTCTTAGCAATGGCGTATGTCCAAAAACTTACATCAAGTTGTGTATAACCAGTCTGTAAGTAAAAATAATTACAGTGTGTTAATTAAAGATACTTTTCATAATTTGTATTCAAACGGTATATGTATACCACTTAAAAATGTATTTGTATAATAGGTAATTCTGCATATAAATGGGTAATTCTGAAGGAAGTAGTCTTTTTTGGTAAAAAAAATATATATATTAATTTTAATTCCTGACATATGTACCAAACATATTTTAAGAAGACATTGTGATACCTACTTAAAATAGTTTATGTACCAAACATATTTTAAGAAGACATTGTGATACCTACTTAAAATATTTTACCATTTTAATTAGTATTTAAGTTTATATATATCTCAAATATTGTGATACTGTAAGAATGGTTAGGTTAGGTTAGCTACATTTAAAATCTTTTTAACAGATGGTTAGTTAGGTTAGCTATATTAAAAATACTGTAACATCTTTTAAACGTTGGTTTTAGAACTGCTAATTTAAAATGTAGCTAACTTAACCTAACCAACCCTTCTTACTATTTTATAGTATTTTTAATGTAGCTAACCTTTCTTAAACAACCATTCACACAATTTCGAAGTATTTTTAATGTAGCAAATCTAACATAACCACGCCTTAAAATGGTAAACTACTGGTAAGCTACTTGAAGTATTACAATGCCCTTTTAAAGATTGATTGAAGAACATCTTGAGTTTAATATATACCTATATAATTTTTTTTTTCAACCTTTCACGTTCATTATTAAATGTCTGATTTCCTCGAAGCACCACTGTGCACAGAGTTACCGAACATCGATGATCTTGCCTGTGAATAGTAAGTTTTTCAAATAATTTATTTTTAGGCACTTAAGCATATTTGTTTGACTAAATATTGCAGGTTTTTGCACATTTATTTAGCTAGCAAAGTATGCCTAGATGGAAAGTATAGTTGGTAATGTTCAAACACTGGAACAGAACTTGAAGTGAAAGACGTTTTAATATTATCTTCAACTTTTTTGTTTTAGTTGGGTTTGTGTGTGGTGGTCAATTATTTTTGACAAGTATTTTTAAATTTTATCTGATATAGATTAAAGTTATATTAAATCTTGCTTGCAAGATGTTTTAAGATATAAAATATCTTGCTTGCAAGATGTTTTAAGATATAAAATTCTCTTTTTCAAGGCCTATTGGGAAAGTGGGGAGTAAAAGAGTTTGATGTGTATGAAATTCATTCAATCCTAAAAGCTAAAATACTGTTGAAAATTGTGTGTGGGGGGGGGGGGGGAAGAGTAAAAAAAAAGTAATTACTTTTTTGTACACTCATTTTATTTTACTGATGTATCAGATTTTTACTTTGGTGAAAGTTTTGTATCGTGTATCCAAGTCTATCCCTTAATCCTAATTGCATGATTCTGAATACATTCGCCCTGTGGTACATGATGCTTGCAGTTTTAATTTAGTATTCGAAAGATCCTGGGTACAACAAACATTGTGATGTAACAATCAATTACTTCCTAACATTGTTTGTATTGTAATATTTTTATTATGTCCAGGATCTATCGACATACAAAATTAAAACAGCAAGCATAATGTACCACAGGATCAATTATACAGGATCATGCCATCAGGATCAAGGGATAACTTGATACATGGTACGGAACAATTACTCATAGTAACTCAAACAGAAACCCATAAAGAACACGTGTTAAAAAAGTGAACCAATGGGTTTAAAAAAAAAATTAAAATGTAAATTCACACTGGTATGGCGACAAAAAAATTGTACTCTTTTGGTTGCCAAAAAAAAAAGTAAATGGTAAAAATATATTAATATTTTAACTTTAACATTCAATATATACAGATATGCTTTTGTTACAGATCTGAAGAACATACTCTTTAAAATGTAAATTAATAATAACAAAAACCATAAAGTATGCTGAAATCACCATTTATTGCAGTCTAATTTCTTTTATGCTCTTTAAAGAGTGAGTTTTTTGCTTTTGGTCCCTTTACTTTTTTTTTTTTTTTTTTTTTTTTTACCCTTTCACTTAAATTTGATAAATTCAGCCAGTTAGAACTGACAGTTGAGTTTCACGTGATGGTGTACGAGTATGTTACCAAATTTATTTCAGCATATGAACACTCAGCGCAAACGTTCAATGATAAAAATAAATTAGAATTATCTGAAAAATGCCTCTATGTCCTGAATGGGGAATAGGCTATCTGAAACCCAGACAGTCTTCCATAAGTTAGTTTTCTGACTTGTAAAATGTTTGCCTTGATGTCAGAACCAGGACTTAAACCACTGAACTGTTACAACAGTCTGTGTCATGGCATTCAGCTGTCTTTATTGAGTAAACTTGGGATTAGTCTAGATCCTGATTACCAAAACAATGTTGATGACGTCCCCAACATGGTGGTGCTGACTTTACCACCCCTACATTCTTATGGGAAAAGCACGGGAATATGGGGGTTTGGGCGGGGAACATTCACATGCTTGTTTTGCATAAACCACATTTGTCTATCAAACTAACTTTTGGGTGTCGTATTCATTACTACATCCATACCTATTCTAGTATAGGACACAATACCAAATTAATTTTTCCCACTGCATCGTGTTCGATACATCAGTCCTACCTACTTTTAGGTTAAGACACAATACCGAAATAATATTTTCCTCAGTATTGTGTTCTATACTTAAGCCCTACCTACTTTAGTATAGGACGCAATACCGAATTAATATTTCCCAGGGTATCGTGTTCTCTACTTCAGTCCTACCTATTAGGTATAAAACACAATACCGAAGATATGTTCCCTATGGTATCGTATTGCTGTAAGAACATAGAGGTTGTAATTACTTCAGCACAACCTTGTTGCTGACTTCATCAATATCACTGCCATATCACAATGTAAATGTGCACGTGTGTGTATGTATATGTTTGTGTATATATGTGTGTGTGTATGTATATGTGTGTGTGTATTTGTGTGTGTGTGTGTGTATATATTGAAGGGTACTTGTTGCAGATCAGCAAATAACCTCCAACCCACGCATGGATAAACTATAAAAAAGTACCCTCACAAGATATGTACCTTAAAACAAATGACAATGTCCTAAGCTGGATTAGGAATGGCTACTAGAGGTGTGTTATTGTAGGTATAAGCAAAGTTAAATATTATCTTTACGTCATCTTTAATTACTATCCTTTCAACTGCAAATAGGTACATTATAAACAGGTACAAAATAGTTTCTTTCACAAAATACATAGTTGAATAATTCTGATATAATACTGATAATACTGTATAATACTGATCCCTGTAACTGTAACAATCATAACTTGCAAAATATATAAGCATAACATTAAACTATTATAGTTTACATTATCAAGTCCCGCAGTCGGACTCTCGCAAAACAAAGCTAGCTAGCTGTGAATGTCAAAAAGAGAAAGAGTCAAATAGATACAGCACATTATGCCACAAACGGCCTAACTTGTTAACGTAGACCAGACTAATATAGAACTGGCACAGCATGATACAGTTACTACAAAAAAAAAAAGGAGAAAAGAATTGAAAAATTATTTAACCACAAAACCGTACGTACCACGAGACTACTTGACATGGTTACCCTACTGCAGAATGCCAAACGTCATTTCCAAGTGGCAAGCCGAAACAAATAATTTAGAAGAAATTGCATTAAGCTACATAACGATCACCTGACGTTAAGAACAGGGCCACAACCGGTTGGTGCCCAAGCACACAAACCCAAGTTCCGCGAAGAAGCTTACCATGTCGAGAGCTCGCCAGCACCGTACCCCTAACTGACTTAAAGAGTTACAAAAGGAACTACATGCTGCTAAAATGCAAAGTGACCCGACACTGTGGCTACAGCTGAAAAGGCCTCGAGACCCAGCGCCGAAAATCCTCGAAAGCAGCGCCCCAGAAGGGGAACCGTGCAAGTGCAGTAAACCAGAAGGGTGGGGGATCAATTACCAATTGGCAGGAGAAGGAATCGTGACGAATTTAAAGGGGAAAGGAGGGGGAATGGGTAGGAGGGGTGACAATTTACGCCGCGCCGAAGTCAAAGTACATGACGTCATTACAATATATATAAAATTATCTGACCTACCCACATTACAACTTTTGCTTTGTTTTTATCACTACAACGATTGCAAAACTAACCTATAGAAAAAAATAACCCTTTTTTATATTGAGGGCGTACCGGTGTTAAGGTTTGAATACTGGTGAAAAATAATGGGCGCCACCATGTGAGTGGGCATGTGGACCCGGCGTGAAACTCTAACTCAGGGCGTTACGTGGCCCGTGTGCGGCGAGATATTAGCCCTCCTGATTTTTAATGCACACCTGTTCCTAACCAAGCCCGCTCTCAGCGTCGGGCACGCTTCTAATTAACCGCAGTGGGCTCTTAGGGCGTCCCACACGCCGCTGACCAGGTTAAGGATCCACGTGGCCCCCCCGAACACAAAGACACGTGACTCTATTAAGTTTGTTTTTATTACTCACGTTACACGCCCTTACACAATCCTTCCTTGATACTGTTATAAAACGCCCGAGGCACGAATCGAATTAGGTGAGGAGGCAAATCACGCACGTGGTCGCCTCAAGCCGTTACTTATCACACAGATGACCGAAAACTCCGGAGAGTAAATAATTATTAATGAAGCAGTCTCTACGACCGAGAGAGGCCCCGAGGATAAAAATGAAAACAATTTGAATAAATTACTTAACAGAACTACTTCTCGGTGAAACAACGGTGATGTCCTCGGGGTGTCTGCAGAGATGTCCACTCTCGGCCGGCTGTAGAAGGAGACTGGGGAGAGACAAGGGCTTGCGGAAGGCAACATGGCGCCCTTCGCGCCGAACACAGTTACCGTTAACAACTTAGCTATTGCGTGCCCCGGGTTATTATTGAAAATAACATAAACTCTTTACAAAAATTAGCACATCACATCCATACCCAGACCGTCTGTAATAATTACTTATATGATAGAAAACAGTTTAAATCAAGTTACGTGCTAGTTCCTCCGCCGCCCGCTAGGGAGCGTCCTTCTCCGTGTTTGCACGTATTTTATTACAAAACATCATAATTTAATTAAACAAAAGACAGTCACATACATAGCCGTCGTGACACTATTTTGGGGCGAAAAGAAAAGGATTACAATAATTATTAATACCATTTAGGGGTGTGGCGCACTGCAGCTAAGTGCCCTCTTGCCGGGCTACCAACACATGCACGCACATGCGGGAGGTTTGAACAGAGATGGTGGTGTTTGGGCGGTGGCATATTGGGCTCAAAGGGGCAGCAGGCCTGGACGACGTCAATATTACCTGCTACATTTTATAATTCACCTGACCTAATATTGCCAACATTGCCAACAACACACCTCTCACCTAACACATCAAAACAAATCACATAATACACAAATATAAATCGCAAACATTTAACACCCTTTAAAGACCACTTACCTTTCGTGGCTTTATGGCAATACTCGTTTAAGGTCAATATTTCTCTTGTAGATATTAAATTTACGCCAATAATCTTGTAGTTCATTCCTCCATTTTATTTTTTATAAGTGGCAAACTTACCTAAAAGAAATATTGCATGAACAAGAACATGCGAACATCACAAATTGTTTGTATGATGGCGCTGCAAAACCAAACTTTATAATATGATTACCATGAACTGACTGAATTGTGCATAGTTTTTATTGGAAAGGATCCGGAACAGAACTACAAAATTAAACCACCAGGAGCTCTCCATCATGCCCGATGTATGGCGAAAGCTTTGTATTCCTTTAAAATGTTTTTTTTTTTATTCAGTCGTCAGTTAGCCTTGAATGTGTCTGAAGTTAACAGTTTAAGAAATATATGTGTGTTCTTAGTGAAACTTTTTGTAAAAGCCTGGCTGGAGTGTTCGTTAGCTGTACAGGCGCCATTGAATGACTTACTATTTATAAAACAATTGAAAAAAATATGAAACTATAAATAAAGGTATTTCGTCTGCTGCACTGAAGAAATTTTGCAGTATCTTATGGTATTTATCAGAAGATTTTGCTATTTTAGCATTTTTTGATAAAAATGTTGCTGTATCATCAAAAATAAAAATGATTGATGACTTAAAACATGAAAATCTCAACACGAAAAGAAAGTATTCCGTTTCTCCAAGCGATACTTTTCACCTTATAGGTAAGCACATTTCTGTATTTATTTTTGCTTATGAAATTTATGAAAATATTGTAAACACAACGGAAACCTTTCATTATAAACCATGCTTGGCTCAAAAACCATTTTTATATGGCATATACATAAAATATTATTATAGAGTATAATAAAAAATTGGTTAGGGATTTTTTTTTTCATTTCTCAAAAAAGTTTAAATTTTCTGAAAAAATTAGAATTCAACACTAACGTTTTGAATCATAGCCCAGACTTTTGGGACGCAGACGATGACTATTTAGAGAGTCAAAAAACAATTAGTAATTTAAGAGTAGTGAATGATACGACAGAGAGGGGCGTGAAATTAATACAAGATTTTAACGGACTGTTCACAGCTAATGAAGAACAAAGACAATTCCTTTTTCACAGTGTTGAAGACCACAGGAAGCAATTCCCTAATTGCAAAAAAACTTCATTAAAACGAAAATTTGTTTAAGTTGGAATTATTATTTTACTAAGCACCTAAGTGTTCATTTAAAAAAATGTATTTTGAAAATAAAATGATATCTATTAGCATCTTTAATTTATTTGCATGTTTTAATTTGTTACCCTTTTTTTACCCATATTCAAGGCCGATGTTGTGCGGGCTTAATTTAAATTTACTAAAGGAATTTTTTATATTGTCATTTAACGGAAAAGGGGAAAAAATAAGGGTTGGGGAACCTAGAATTACGAAGTTATTTATTTCCCCCCCAAAGGCTGTGTCAAAGATTATAGGAAGAAATTCACGGAATGCAAGAAAAAAAATCATCAAGACGTAAATTTGTTTAAGTTTGAATTAAGACGCTTTTTATAAACATTCCAAATCTGTATTTCTTTTACTAAAAAATATTCATTGAAAAATAATAAAAAATATAACAGCATTTAAAATTTATTAGTGAGTTTTAATTTTTAAACCTACATTGCCATATTCAATGGCAATGCGGCACGGGTTAACGTTAAAATTTTTAAAAGATATTTTGTATATCGTCATTTTAAAGGGAAAGGAAAACAAATGAGGTGTGGGCAACCCGGAATTACAAAGTTTTTTTTTCATCCCTACAAATGAATTGGTCCATGCAAAAAGGGCTTCAGTCCATTTTTTCCGCAATTCCAGTTTGAATATGCAACATTACCTAAGAAGGTAAATACACATTTCTACGCCAAAAAGACTTCAGTCCAATGCACTGTTACCGTAGTAACAGACTGTTAATTTCACTGTTCCATGCAGCAAGGGCTTCAGTCCTGGACTGAAGCCCCTTTTGCATGGAATAAAGTTTGGGAATTTTTGTTGTAGCGGCGCACTATTGAAATATTCTGTGACATTATGTTTCCTAACCTGTTATTCAAAATGTTTATAACAAAAGAATGTTGAATATGCAGTTTGTTTGTTAAATGATGGTAAATTAGTAAGTTTTATACAAAGATATTGTTAAATAATGTCATCAGAAAGTGAAGGCACAGACAATGTAGAAGAAAGAGGTATAAAGAGGAAAAGTACACCATCTTCTTGGAAAAGAAATATAAGAAAAACTGCAAGATGTAAAGGGGAGGAATACCTAACCTCCAAAGGCAATTTGATTCCAGCCAGAACAACAGGACCTCCATGCAGGTAGGTCTATAACTACCAATGTTATCTAAAGCTTGTATTTGTTATATACATTACAATATTAGGCACTTACTTATGTATTTCTGATATCAAGAGAATTAGTTTTAGTAGGCCTAAATCTCTCAATGCACTATATATATTTCCTTTATTTTCCAACAATCACAAAAATATTTATCGTTATGTTTTCAGATGTCAGAGAATGAAGTGTTTTGAGAAGATCTCAGATGATGAAGCTATTGATGTGCTAAGACGTTTGCATGATTTGCCTACAAAAAATCAACAAGACACATTTATTCAATCTCTGATTGATATACATGATGTTGATCGCCGTCGACCTCGGAAGAAAGAGGGGGCAAGAATTGTTGACAAAGTTTACAAATACTATGTTATTATAGGCCATGTAAAGAGAGAGGTATGTTACAAAGCTTTCTTATCATTGTTTGCTATTACTGATAAACGAGTGAAGAGGATTAGAAAACTTGCTTTATTGGGCAAAAGTCCCGTTGATGAAAGAGGGAAAACATCAAGTGCTAACACACTTCCACCTGAAGTTCGGGAAAAAATTAGAAACCACATTCTTAGCTTTCCAGTTAAATGCACAAAATACACTGGTAAAACAAAATCATATCTCGATGCCAGACTGTCTGTAAAGTCCATGTATAATCTATTCAAAGATAAAAATCCTGACATTAACTGCAGTTATCAGTTTTTCATTAAGTTTTTCAATGAAAACTTTTCTCTATCATTTGGCAGACCCCAGGTTGATTGCTGCTGTACTTGTGAAGAGTTAAAACTTAAAATTAAAAGCCCTCACATAAATGAAGCAGCCAAGAGGTGTGCGGCAGCGGAACTAATGATTCACAGAAGGAGGGCAAAGAAGTTTTATAATGAACTTAAAAAAGAACGAGACTGCAAAACTGAACCACACGTTCTGTCCATCTGTATGGATTATATGCAAAATATTCAATTGCCACGAATCCCAGTTCAAGAGACTTTCTATATGAGGCAGTTAACAGTCAATGTTTGCTGCATACATAACATAAAGGAACATAGTGCTATGTTATACCTTTATCATGAGGGTACTGCCAACAAAGGCCCAAATGAAGTGTGCTCACTTTTAACGGATTATTTGAACACGGTTCCTCCAGAAATTAAGGAGATAAGGATTTTCTCTGACAACTGTTCTGGCCAAAACAAAAACCACTCACTGGCACGTTTGTTATTGGCTTTAACACAAACTGGTCGATTTAATAAAATAGAACAGTTCTTCCCCATCAGGGGTCATTCGTTTCTCCCCTGTGACCGAGATTTTTCAATGATTAAAAGACAGCTGAGGAAACATGACCGTTTATATTCCTTAAGAGAAATCACTGAATTAGTAATCAAGAGCAGTAATAATAATAAGTTTATGGTGACACATGTGAAATCGGAACACATATTCGATTACAAAAATTGGTGGCCTCAATATTACAAAAAGTCTGTCGTTTCAGAAGAAACGCGCCCGAGATCAGTTCCAAAAGATGATAAGCAACAGTTTGGCATAAGTTCCTTCATGCATTTTTCTTTTAGTCAAGAAATGCCTGGAACAATTGTTGCACGAAAATTTATCAATGGTATGATACTACATACTTTTGGTTTGCGGCAAGCAATGACGAACCCCGAATTTCCACCATGCATTGCTTATCCAGAAAGGAAGGTCCCCATTAAAAAAAAGAAACTAGATGACATACGAAAACTTCTGCCCTATATTCCCGAGGAGCATAAACAATTTTACATTGATATTTCTAACTGGCCAACAGCTGAAAACATTGATTTGGAAGTACAAGATGATTAACTGGAGAACATTGATTTGTAGGTACAAGATGATTAACTAACTGTGTATAATTTAATTTTTGACACACTGTACATGAGTAAATAAACTAATATGTAGTAAAATATAACATATTGTATCTTCTTTTCTACCATTTTGTTGGATAAGAAACAATTAAAATAATATATATACTAAAATAACAATAAAATATAAAAGAGTGTTTAATAAAATACTTTTCCATGCAAAAATGGCTTCAGTCCAACATATTTTATAATTTTTTTTCGACAAACTATATACAAGAACAGTAATATAGATAATTCATATGAGTGGTGAAATTGTTAGGTACCATATTAAAAAAAGGTGTTATTATATTATTAAAATCTTCTGGCGCAGACAGTTTTTTGTGTTTTTCTCAAAAACACTTATTTGGACTAAAGACCTTTTTGCATGGATCGATTCAAATAAGGACCATCCTAATATATATATATATATATATATATATATATATATATATATATATATATATATATATATATATATATATACACATACACATACACACATACATATACACACATATAAACATATACACAACACACATACCACACTCACTACCACACACATACATATACACATATAAACATATATACACACACACAAAAAACACACACACAAAAAACACACAACACACATACCACACTCACTACCACACACAAACACACTACCATACACAATACACACACACACACACACACTAAATATGTATGTCAGTAGTAAAAAAAAAGTAGCTAGCGATTATTTTAATATGTGCTTTTTAGTGATAGAAAGTGAAAATATCTTGAATACCTATATTATTTAACTGCGAGGCAATGTTTTATAGTTAAATCATTCCTAGCAGTTAGAAACAAATAGGCTGAATGAAATATTATTTAGGTAAATAACCGCTTTATATAAAATAGCTAACAGAATGTAAATGTTTGGAACAGAAAATTTCAACAGAAGTAAATTAATGGAAAACAGTTCGAATGTTTAAAACTGCTGTGTGCAAATGTAGCTTTGACTTTGTATGGTAGGTGTGTGATTATGCTCTTTACATGCTGTTGGATGCTATTGCGAATGTACACTAGGACAAGCCAACGCTAAACACAAAAATGGTAACTTAAATAAAATGTGCTTGCCTATGTTTTCCATATTTTGCAGTTTAAAAAAAAAAAAAAAAAAACTTCCAAAAGTGCACTATGTACAATGTTGCAAGGAACATTCAGACTTTTGACAGCTGAATATTGTGTGATGTGACAAACAAAAAAAAAACAATAGCTCTTTTGGAATTTGTTGTTCAGATGCAAATGTCGGCAGACACTAAACGTCATTTGCAACGTGTAAAATGTCATCATGCAGTATGAACAACACTTTCATGGCTTTTTTATTGCTAGTAACATGTAGAAAATTTGTATCTGGTGACAAAAGTTGCGAGGAAACATGAAATTTGAGAGGGAGCTACAGCAATGAACCTTCAGGAATAATAACTTTTAAAAACCAAAGTGAAAAAAAAAAAAAAAATTAAACATGTAGCTTCTTGGGAACGGGGCAGACTTTCGTGTAGGAGCCCGAGGGACGGACCTGTAGCGCCAGCCAGCTTGGAGAATGCGTGAGGTTTGGATGAGGTAGGGTACGGAGCAGCGATGGGGAAACGGGGAGCACCTTGAGAGAACCCGCAGGCCGCTGCCACGTTTCCCGCTCGCGACAGATCGGGGCCCGACCCTGTCGGGAATCCAAGCGCCACCGCGCCACTTGAAGAACAGAGTAATGTCTGGTATCGAAGTGGCGATTGAGTCGGAACCTGGTCAGCTCGCTCACTGCCGGTGGTGGGTGTGTGTCGTGCCAGCAACTGGACTACAGATGGGTGCAGACGGGCAGCCTGCAGACGGAGTCGGACATCTCGTCGCTGTCGTGGAACCTGGAGGGCACTCGGCTGCTGACGGGCGGCGAGCGGCTCCAGCTGTGGCACCAGCAGGTCTCGCCTCACGAGGAGGAGGCGGCCGATGCAGGTGGGTGGGGCCCGTACAGCGGTGGGCCGCGGACTCGGTCCAGAAACCACCAGAAATCACCAGCAAAGATGAGACAAATCAAAACAAATCAAATTGTGTGCAAACACACATCTATTTTTAAATAAATAACTGTTTTGCTACAAACAGCTACGAGCAGGAATTTTTTAAAACATGGGAACAACACAGTAGAACTTTCAGTTAAGCTCGACCAATTTTTTCAGCTGTCCCACACACACAAAAAGATTGAACCCTTTTAAAGAAATTTTTTTATCTTAATGTGCTTGCACAGGCATTGACTTGAAGGCGAAGGGAAGCGTTTCTCCATTTGTTTAACACGCAAAGTTTTTATCTTCAGAGTCAACTTACCTGGCTCTACAAGCCTTTTCACCGTACAATATTTTCTTCTTTTTGTTTATGTAATTAAAATTAGATTTTCAGTACAATAGGGCCTAAATGGACGTAGTTATGCAATAAGGAAACATGCCAAGCGATATTGGAATTGAGATATTCAGGTGTTAAGTTTACTATTATTTTCAGAAACACTGTATGAGTAAGAGAATCAATTTTATTTACAATAAGAATTTTTATTTTTTAAATTTTTGTGTGTAATTACTTTTATAAAAGAAATTTATATTTTCAGAGATATTAAGTAAAATGTGGAATGGTTCGTTTTTGCAATTTTCCATCAAAAATGGAAAAAGAAACCAAGTTACTTAGTAATATAAATAACAAGAATAACCAATAATGCAAAAAAAACCATGTTACTTTGACCCCGAATGGCTACGAGTAAACCATTTTTACAAGAAAGAACCAGGTGGCATGGTTTTACTTTCACATAGCAAACAGTCCTAACTGCAAAAAAGAACCAAGATACATGGCTGGAGCTTGCAAAAGTGAACATGGAAAAAAAACCCAACGATACATAATTTTTAAGGCATTATTGTAAAAATAAAAAAAATAAAAAAGAAGTTGCCATGATTCTTGCTTCTATTTTGGAAAAAAATAAAGCCAGCTGAGCTGATAACTCCAACATAAAAAAAACCTCAACTTTATACATAATTGAGGATCGGTTCCTTTTTGCATAACTGCATCCAAATAATAGGTTTCTGATCTTTCTGAAGTATACGGTTTGATGTTGAACATTTTGTATCATCTGATGGTAGTTTTGTAGTAGTGAGAGATTAAGAGTTGCACAAGTCCAGGGCCACAGGGACTGGTTGGCCAGACCACTCTCCTCTCACCAGGTTCGATTCCTCGCTATTACGCCTTGATATTTTGCATATTTTAGAATGATGTTGGTCAATGACAAGATCACATACTTTGGTAGGTTACTAATGGCTCGCTGTAGGAAAGGTTTTGATGGAGATTAAAAACTGACGAAAACTAGCTTCTACTGCGCAGCTTAGGTTCTCCCTTTCCTTCTTTGTGACAGAGAGGGGAGTGACGGAAATTCTCTGTCGCAAAGAAGGGAGGGGGGAACCTAAGCTGCGCAGTAGAAGCTAGTTTTCGTCAGTTTTTAATCTCCATCAAAACCTTTCCTACAGCGAGCTGGTAGTACATATGATTGGGTAACCACGTCTTCGCCTTGTTTATAACTGGCGTAGGGTTGTCAAGGCCATGTCAAGAGCACTGCAGTCCAATTGTCGTCATTAAGAAGTATATGCTTCAAGTTAACCTTTTCCTCCCAGAGAAACCACACTTAAAATTCAAATATATACACACTAAAGTAGTCAAGGGCATAAATCTGTAAGATTCGCAAGGAAGGGGCGTGTGAAAAATTAGCAAGGAGGGAGGGGGGGTAGAATTTTGAACGAGGGTTTTAACTTATGTGAGTCATATACGGCCCACATTTTGGTCTATGTGCATACAATGATCAGAAAAAAATACATACAGATAGTTTCCATTAAACATAATTTTTGAGATTTATTTTTATTAACCCTGTTTCACAGTCAATGATTTTGCAAGCACAAGTTGGTTCCCTCAGTAAGGGGCTTGTTAATCCAAGCAGGGGGGGGGGGGTGTGGGGTGGTTGTCCCTCCGCCCAGGGATCTACGACCATGAAAGTAGGTAACCACGTAAGGTGACTGAGGGTTGCTCGCAGAGCCAGGTAAGTAAAACCCAAGCAAAAACTTTGCATGTTAATCACTCGCAGAAATACTGCAAGATGTTGCCATGATCTGGTAGGTAAGGGCACTCCAATTTATTAACTGAATGTCTTCCATTGCTGGCCCACTCCAGGTCTGTCCCCCTAGTGAGACAGCTGGCACCCACGTGTGCCAAGCCTCATCATTTACATTTTGATTTTGACCCTGCCTCGAGAAGAAATTTTTCACTTTCATTTATGACAGCCCTCAAACCGTGTTTATGATTCTGATATGATAGGGTTCCATGTTGCAAGTTTATGCACATAGGCTGTGAGGCGACTGGATCTCAAAGATCATGGTGGGCTCCGAACCATTCGGGAACCTACTTACTGATCGGAATGGAGTCGTACCGGGCTGTCGGGATCAAAACATGACCCGCACCGTGTGAGCGCGTCACATTAGCGGTCATGCCACTAAGGGTGTAAGTCTCGTTCCACTTCGTTATTTGATATTTACGTTAACACTGTTTAACTTGTGGACTTTTTATTTGAGGGGCTGAACTTCAAAAAAATAAAAAAAAAGTATAATGCATATATTTTGCATAATTAGATGGCAAAGCTGAGCTTTTAACATATTTTTGCAATGTGGACAATTAGAACCAAACGGATTAAATAACTGAAAATGTTTGGGTTTAAAGGTAATGCTGGGGCTAATGCGTGTTATTTCTTAATTTATTCAGAAAAAATTTGGTTTAGTTTAATCTAGCCTTTTAAAAATCATGAAAATTCTGAATATTTTAAGAGGCTAGGTAAAATTAAACTATTCTTCTGAAAGAAATTAAACCTTATCACATAGTAGTCAGTAAAATTGACTTTAAACCTAAAAAGTTCCAATTTTGTATTCTATTTTATTATCTTTATCCGTACCGCACAAAAACATTAAAAATGCTCTTTGCCAGATAATTATGCAAAAAGTATGGTATATATAATTTATGTTTAATTTTGTGAAAGTCTGCAAGTTAACCGTATGGAACATGAATATAAAGTAATGACTTAGAACAGGACCCTTAACTCTCAAAAATATGTAGTGGTCAAACCCTGCATAATGCTTTAGGTGCGTACAATACATATGTATTCTGCATGGCTGGTTGAGATGTAATATTTAAAAAAATTAAGATTTAGATAACCAGCCTCCTTAAACAAACCAAAAAAATTAAAGCTAAAGTTTGTAGAGTATTGACAGCTAATGTTGATGTTGATGAAAAATTTTCAACTACTGCTTCTAAAGTATATTTGGTAATACTTCCAGTGAAAGGAACGAGGTAGCTCGCTGGTAAGACACTGTTCTCGCATTGCATAAGACCCAGTTTCAAAACCTGATATTTCTGGTTGTCCACATTATTATTTTTTTTTCAAAAACTGAATTTGACTGGAAAATAATTTAACTGAAATAAGTAAATCATAACACTTCTTTAGTGTCACATGAATTTAGGGAAATCTACTTTATGTTTCAGAGTTATGATCTGTATTTATATGCATAGATTTGTTAAAAATTTCTTATGAACATGTTAAAATATATAAATTTTTTTTTAAATTCATGATATTGATATAGGTAAAATCAATGTTGAAAATGATTTGAAATGTTAAATCAGACATACAACATATAACATACAACAGCTTTTCAATGTGGCGATTTTTTTTGTAAAGTACGCAAAAGGCACACTGGGTTCCTCCCAGTAAGCCTGATCATTATTGCGAGTTGTCTTCATAGGAATTTACTAAATGTAGAATTTTAACGCATGGTTCAAGTAAGACAGCTAGCTGCCTCTTGTGCGACTGGTTGCACTGTGTCGGGCTGTTGCAGGCGAGAATGGCGGGGGCGGGGTGAAGTTCGAGATCGGGGGCGACTCGACGCAGCCAATGGCGGGACTGGAGGACGAGGACCGGGGGTGGGAGTGCGTCTGGAAGTGCAACACCGCGACGCCGGTGGTCCACATGGCCTTCTCCCCGGACGGCACCCTGTTTGCGACGGCGGGCAAGTCGGACCGCCTCGTCAAGATCTGGTTCGAAAACAAGCAGTGTGAGCATGGCAGAGTTTTCACCGGTCGTGCCATATGCAGTAGAACCCCAGTGTTCCCAGTTGGGGGATATCCAGCTTAACCCAGTAATTTTACCCAAACTAGCCTAAACTTTTTAAGTGTCTATAGAAACTTTTTAGCATAGTCTAACCTACTGTATCTTTTTTTTGTAACAAATTTTCGTTCACCTCATGGAATAATTAAAACTAAAATGTAACCATAGAAAATAATGTAGTTGTAAGCATGTCCTGTAGATAACATCTGCAGTGCTATTTTTTCTTTGTGCCAGCTTATAATTATTAATATATATATATATGTGATTATTTTCTTTGGTGATGTTATTAGTAGGGAGCAAGGAAGTATAGTGAATAAATCAATTTCCTTTCATTTCTACAGTTGAGGGTTAAGCCTGGGTTTTATAACACATGGCGAATGTTGCAGCTGGTGTTTTTTTGGAGTACTTCTGTTTCGCTCCATCTGGTTATAAATACAAAAGCAGTGTAAAAGTACTGGTGTTGTGAAGGAACAAGTGAAATTAAAATGACTAGATTAGTGTTTTGTATGAACACTAGTGATGGGTCGTTCGTTAACGATTCGTTCAAAAAGAATGAATCTTTGAGAGAACGAAATCTTGCGATTCGTTCGCGATGTAAAGAACCGGCTCTTTGAGAGCCGGTACCTTGAAAGATTCGGTAGAACGAAAATGCGGAGAGAACGAGAGAACCAACCGGCTCTTTGAGAGCCGGTACCTTGAAAGATTCGGAAGAACGAAAACGCGGAGAGAACGAGAGAACGAGATGAGAGAACCGGCCACGCGCCCGGTCTGATTCGTTCGTGAAATGATT
This sequence comes from Bacillus rossius redtenbacheri, assembly GCF_032445375.1. Classification (NCBI taxonomy): domain Eukaryota; kingdom Metazoa; phylum Arthropoda; class Insecta; order Phasmatodea; family Bacillidae; genus Bacillus; species Bacillus rossius. The sequence continues at coordinate 29,569,967 of NC_086339.1, read as the reverse complement.
CATGACGTCAGGAGTCTGAAGAATTAGTAATCACAGCGTGAGAATGTTCATAAGAGCAAACGATAACTGATCAAATAAAATAGGGTAACATGAAAAGTATCTATACCTGAAAATGTCAACTGTTAAGTAGTGGTTTAAAATTGCGTTTTCACATTCACATACACAAATTTGGGGGAAAAAAAAACATGAATTAAAAATAACAGGGAAAGTAACTACAAATGTTCACACTTACCATTTAGGTGTTAATTAATGTACCTACTTCATTTTTCTCTCTTCATACTGAATCGCAGTAGTAGTATTCAATTTTTGTCTTTTTTTCTCTAAATGTGTTGGTCTACATGTAAACACTTTACTCTCTCTAGAGTGTAAATAGCCTGTATATTAATATTTGTAACTTAAAAAGTAATACAATATAAATAATCTTGTTTCATATACGCAACTGTGATTCACTGGCTACGAAAAGCAATGTTCAAGTACTAGCTATAATAGTGCGATTACAAATTAAAGTTAAGAAAGATCACTTTCGTACCTAACATTCTTAGATTTAATGCTCCCGTATTATATAGAATCACTGCATGAAGCATTTGCAGCGATCAACAGTCAATAATTTTATAACAGTCAGTACCTATACAACTAGACGTTTGAAATTTCATTTACCCATGCAGAGTAGATAAAGATAACCACCCACGCGATCCAGCCTCCTCTCGTTATCGGGTCACGCGATAACGAGGGGAGGCTGGAAGTAAACACGTAGCCAATACTCTAAAGGATGAACGAGTTACGTCACCTGATAAAAGAGCCAGATCCTATTCACAGAAAAGAACGAAATGACCGAGATGAACGAATCGTTCTGAACGAATCTTTCACGGAACTGATCCGAAAGTACCGGTTCGGTCAAAAGAACCGTTCTGCCCATCACTAATGAACACTGCGCTTAACAACCATGATTAACAGCTAAAATAATTAGCAAATTCAGTTCCTTTCCTGCAATAAAGTACATATAACTTACACTCTAAATATATATAAAAAAAATCATAAGTCAATAGTGTGCATAGTTTAATTTCCGGATTTCGTTTGAATCCGGAATTTTAACTATGCACACTATTTACTATTTTATGGTAAAAATCATATTGACAAAAAATTACATTCAAAATTCCTGCAAAAAATTTTTTAGTTCGGGTAACTGACACTGCAGAGCTGTAATACCCTTTCAGTTCAGGCTAGGAAGAGTCACTTCTATACCCTCTATGTTATGTTAGTGATGAGCTTAATGATATATAGGAATCAGCTATAACGCTATAACTCTAGAACTCTGTGCATGATAGAGTTGCCCATGGCCATAACTGATTTAACTGTTGTGCATGTTTCAAAAAATATATAATTTAAAAGTTTATGGTTCTATGAGAAATAAATCAATATTAGGGCCATTAGCTTATTTGATTTAGTTTTACTAACAAGACAACCGGAGCTATTATTTTGAAATGTAATATCTTAAAGTATGAATTTTTAACAAAGTAATAATTTTGGGAGCTGGGGTAGTCAGAAAATTTTTGAGTTGAGCAGAACAGAGTTTTGTATTTATATCTTTGAGTGAAGTTCAGTACAGACTTTATTTTTTTATAATTGAGTCCTGAAAAATCAATTTGAGCTTAAGTAGTTGCAGAAGTTTCATTTTGAGGTGTAGTAAAACAGTGTATGTAAAAGTATATACTTAACGGAGAGAAAGGTAAAAAACTTGGATTATTTTTCCATTTTCCTATGAAAACACTTAAGCATTTTTAAACATCATCTTAAATATTAAAAAAAAAGGGGGGGGGGGGGGGGGTGATAAACTAGATGCAAAATGTATAATAGCCTCTTTTACAAATGAAAATAAAGCCATCTTACATTTTTAGGTAGTAAAAAATTAGAATGGCAAGTTCATAATGTAGCAATATCACTTTTAGTTTTGCTATGTTTATGGTGGACATCAATAGTATTGATTGATTTGTAGTAGAAATAAAAAGTATATTAGAGACGTTTGAATATTATTCTTTTATAGTTTTCTGTGTTTCAAACCTATACCGTACTCCTGGTCATTCATTCCAGGGTTATATAATTATTTAGTGTTTTGAGACGCAAAGAGCAGAATATACATTTTCAGGGCAGTGTAATTACATAAAATCAACCATACTTTAAGAAAAATGCATAAATGTCAGGAAAACCTAAATATGTAGGTAGTAAGAATGTAGATAGATACGAGGTTTTGTGGTAAAGTGTTAGAAAAATAGTGGTACGTGGTTTTATGCTTGCAGTGCTTGTCAAACATGTACAATCAGGTTTTAAGAAACACGCAGTCGCGACTTATCTGGTCAAGTACAATGAACTACTTTTGAGTAGAGTCAAGCTGAAGCTAGTCACTCGACTCGGCCAAGTTTTCTAATCTCACCCCATCTGAAATATTAACATTTAACTTCAACCTGCTTTGGATTGGTAGAAACTATGCCAGTATTAAGAGCTGGAAAGGAATACGTGTCCAAATCGGTTCCTTGGCTGTGCTTTCGGTCCCAAGTGAATACTGAATGCCTTAGAAGGGGAGGGGGTTGTTAGTGTTCTGGAAGAAGCAAATGTTGCTTTCTCTGTTGTGACAGTACTTTTTCCATCGAAAAGTATGGACCAGTCGTCTGCGTCGTTTGGACAATCCACAACCAGCGAACTGAATTTTGGCTTCGTGTACATCGCCCACCCACGAGCTGTCACCAACCTGTCGTGGAGGAAGACTAGCAAGTATATGCCGAAGTAAGTATGGCTGCAGGGACACCAGCGTCTGCAGGTTAAGCGTAGTTTCTGCGGACTATGCCATTAAACTACAGGCTATGGAAATACACTTCTTTTGTACATACTAAAAAATGGTAATTTTACAACTGAAGTTTGGGTGCATAGTTAATAAAATTTGTCTCATAAATTCAATGTATTGTCTTTTTTTTCCTTTTTGGGATGGTTATATAGTTATAGTGAATGAATAACCAATATTTTGTCATATAAATGTACATTGTTTGTAACTTTTGGCCTAAATGTTGTCCAACCTGTTATGTTTTGTAGATGGTGAATAAGGTTTGCGGCTTTGCCGCGATATTGCTATTTTGTAACATGTATTTGGAAAGTTTTAAAGTAGCTAGTGTGTCTTTGTAGGTGTCAATACTTTTTTTTAAATGTTTCTTTGATATTGTGAGAGCTGAAGATTAATCCTTCGTGCCTGTGTGTATCTATGACCAGAGAGATGTTGCGACTGATAAACAAAATATAAATAATGGTTTGGGATTTCAGATGAAATTAGCATAAACTGTGTTTGTAATTTTGTGGAACTAAAATACAGTTTACCTGGCTGCCATTAAAACGAAAATGTGTAAATAACTAGTGTCTAAATATGTTTTTATGATACAATCACTAATTTGGGAGTACAGCATTAAAAAAAAAATCACGTTTTTCGTGAAATGGATTGTAGTTCGCTGTATTTGCAGTTCCCGAAAATTTATGGATCAACAGTAGAGTATTAGGTTCTAGAAAATAAGGCGAAAAGGAACTGATATTAAAGGTTGGTTGTTAGGTTAAATAAGGAGGTTATGATAGGTTACGTAAATGGGCGGATCCTTCAAAACCCACTATAATCTTGGGGGTCCTGTTGTCTTAAACGTTTGGGCATAACCTTTTGATGTCAAACCTTTTGAAAACTTAAATTTGTCATTGGTTGGAACCATTGTAAGAAGTTGAATTTATTGCTGATAATGGACTTTTATTTCGTGATTTTTTTTTAAAAACTAATGTGTAATCCAGCTATTAATGCAGACCATTTTGATACAACTCGCTCTATTATCTTGTTTTGCGCTATCATTTTCATTTCTTTATGAGACTTGATCCACTTAAAATTGTTTACATATTTTAAGCTTTCGTTTATCTCCGTAGTGCTTGCCTTTTTAATTTAGTCCATTACTAATATAACCAACCATGAATCTGCTAGTTATATGAAATGTAGAAATAATTGCTAGATAGGAGGTAAAAGTGCATAATGGCTCATTAGTTTAAAAAAATGTGACAGCAAAAACTGAATTAGTAAAAGGGAATTTAATGCAGTTAGTTATTCCCATTTAGGCAGTAAGATTGTACTCACAACATACAATCACATGGTGTAGTTTTGTTGAATGTTCCATTATGTTGATAATGTAAGTTTAGTTTCTGTGGTTTTAAACCTTTGGTTCTCAAACTTTTCCGATTTTGAACCTAAATAAAATCTTTTACCGGCTCTGGCACTGTCAGTGACCTGAAATGTCAATTTATTCACAGTTAAATTTAAGTATTTTTTTTTTTATCTTTGTGAGATGTTACTACATAATCAACTCGTTATGTATATACATATACACATATCCATCTCGTGGTTTCATAATATTCAAGTAGTTATATTCTCTCACTAAAATATCAGGCTTTTACTTTTAGGAGTCTCTCTTGATACTAATTTGGGTCAGGTCCCAATTTGGGAACCACTGTTATGTGCAATGACTTTGACAGCTTCACACATCCAGTAAGTGTAGCAAATCATGGTGTTTTGGGGATGTTTTGTTGGCGTAAGCTGGAGACCTAGTTGCCAGCGTTGCTCAAGTGCGTGCGTAACCTCTTGCAGGGGTGCCGTGTCCAACATGCTGGTGACGTCTTGCCGTGACAACATCTGCCGGGTGTGGGTGGAGACAGTGTTGCCGGAGGACGGGCTGGTCAACATGAGCCAGTTCGACCCGCAAGCCACGCAGAACCCAAAGTTCCGGACCCACAGGCACAAGCACCGTTTCATGCAGAGGCTGAAGCACATGAAGTGAGTGATCGCAATTTCCTGGACTCTGTCTCTCGTACTCAGCATGCTGTATTTACTCGGATCTAAGACACTAGCCATTCTAAGCCATAACCTTTGTTTGATCTTTTTGTTTCTCTTTAAAAAAAAAGTTTAATTTCAAATACTTGATTTGAATTTAAAAGTATAACATTTGTGTGTATTAATGGTAATTGTTTATTTTGGTAAGGGATAATATTATATGGTGAATTGTGATAAAACCAAAAAAAAAAACAACGAAAAGGATGTCAAAACACTGCAAGTTCATGTACCATACAGCACCAAATAGAAGTTATACATACCTGCCAACTTTTACGTATTGTCCGTAAGTTTTACGGATTTTAATACTATTTTACGGTTTTACGGACGTCTTTAATATCTTACGGATTTATTTTTGCGTGGTAGTTTATTACTGTTCACTGTACCGGCCATGTATACCTGCCAACTTTTACTGTACCGGCCATGTATACCTGCCAACTTTTACTGTACCGGCCATGTTACCGACGCACCGACGGAAGGCGGAATGAAAAAAAAACAAGAGATAGTTAGTTGTATATGGTTTGGACTGGTCTACGTTTGTTTTCCACTTAACGCAACGAAAAAGTGCTTCCTTAAACAGAGGAACGGACCACAATTGTGACGTCAGCCCTACCTCCTTGGTCTGTTCCTTGTTCCTTATATTATGTCCAAAATGGCTGACTATTGTTCGTAGTTCCAATGTAGTGCTGCGCAACCATTTTTTTTCCGTTTGTATTTACGTGACGGGAACCATGAGTAAGCTAGCCAACAAGAAATATATTCAAACTTACTGTGCTGCGTATAACAACGAATTCTTGTGTATTCTGAAATAGCAAAAAGGAGAAACTTTTGTGTTTTGCACAGTGTGCCGGTGTGATTTTAGTATTGCTCATGGAGGTAGGTCCGACATAACTACACACGTTAAGTGTCCTAAGCATAGGAAAAACGTGCTTTCTGAGGAAGAAAATAAAACGATTGATAGCTTTTTCACCAGTACTGCACACACGGGGTTGGAAGTGACGAAAGCAGGCACTGTTGATGTCAAGTGGGCTGAATTATCAAGAGTTCGTGGAGTAGATGGCTTCCTGAAGTATAGCAGACTGTCAAATGCTATCAATTCTGTCAATCCCCCACAGTAATTCAGAATGTGAGCGCATTTTCAGTATGGTAAAATAAACAGAACCCAATTTAGGTCCTCCATGTCATCTAAAACTTTGCAGTCTATTTCTGTGTTGAAATCAAGGAATTGTGTTTGTTATGAACAAAGATTTACCTCAGATTTATTAGTTAAAGCAAAAAAGGCAACTGCTGCACATTCTAAGTCTTATAATTGCATCAAGGATGATAATCAGGAGATGACTGAAATATGTAACAGACATGTGATATAGCAAGGTATGTCTGTAAGTAATCTTGTTTAGTGAATACTATTGCTTTTGTTTTGTACTTGATCATTTTGCATATCATATGCATGCTGTGTAAATTGGCACATTCTGGATAGGTTTGGTTTCCCAGTACATTTACAATATTGACTGTATGAGGTTTTCATTCTAGGCCATCAATATGCCCTTCATGTCATTAGTAAATTAGCATAAACCATATGGAATAGAAAAATAGAAAATAATTGCACATAAAGCATGTAAAAAATTGCCACATTTGATTTACGATACATTTTCCCAATTTAAAAGTTTTCTTGATGACCAAATTAAAAAGTTGGCAGGTATGGTTATATCATGGAATTAATTAGCACTTACCAAAAACGTAATTCAGATCATTTAAAAAGTTATCTTTTATTGTTTTATTATTTGAAGTTAAAGGAGTGATTTTTCCAGACAAAAACTTATACCATAGGATAGAGCATGTACTCATGAAAATTAATTTAATTTTTTTTGTGCATCTCTTTTTGAATCACTTTTAAACCACAAATATTAGCTAATTGATTTTTATTATTCTGAATGTATCAGTTTTATACCAATTTATTACAAATTATTTTATCGTAAAAATGCAGCATATCAATTTTACCACTATTTTGGTGGAGTAAGTAGTACAAAACAGCTTTTATAAAAATGAAAACAATACCACGAAAATCATCTGTTTAGTTACAAAATCAGACTAAATATGAAACCATAAATCTTGCCTCTACTTGTAACGTATGTCAGCAAGTTGGTCTGCAAATGTGGGCAGTCACCTATGTTGTTAGCTTCACCTCATTTTCAAGTCTATAAAACTCGGTAGAAACCGATATTGAGAACGTAAGATGCCATCAATTCTGTGATGCACCCCTTTTTAATGAACTCAGAAAGTCTTGGTACAGAGTGTGTTCATGATTGTTCGTACGATAATGCGTGTATTGGTTTGGACGGCGCGAACGGGTGGTGTTTGTCGCCAGGACCTGCTTCCACATCCGGCGCAACGCCAAGCACCTGCACGCGGCGCGGGACGGGCCCGGCTCGCGCTTCCTGGGCGTGCCGGTGGGATCCCCCATCCCCACGCTCCCCTCCACATGCAGCGTGCACGACTTCCACAGCTACGGGTACCACGGCACGGGCATCGCCCCCGGGGTGCACTTCCACCTGGCCGCCAGCATCAACGCCGAGACAGGTCGGCACTCTCCCTCTCTCTCCCACTGTCTCTCCTCTCTCTCTCCCTCTCCCTCTCTCTCCCTCCCTCTCTCATTCTCCCTCCCTCTCTCATTCTCTCTCCCTCTCTCATTCTCTCTCCCTCTCTCTCCCCCTTCTCTCTCCCCCTTCTCTCTCCCCCTTCTCTCTCCCCCTTCTCTCTCCCCCTTCTCTCCCCCCTCTCCCCCCTTCTCTCTCCCTCTTCTCTCTCCCCCCTTCTCTCTACCCCTTCTCTCTCTCAGTTCTGTAGTACACTACTCAGTCCTTTTTTATTCATTCATTCATATTGAATATAAAATTATTATACATAATTACAAAAAAAATTTTCAAAATGCTTTAGACTCATGGTGTGTGGCCAAAAGTGACCAAGGAAAAAAGTGGGGGAAAATAATATCAAATTACTATATGCCTAGTAAAGGGCAGAAGTATAACGACTTAAGGTGTGTGGCCAAAAATGACCAAGGAAAAAAGTGGGGGAAAATAATGTCAAATTACTATATGCCTAGTAAAGGGCAGAAGTATAACTCGAAAAAAATGCCCAAGTCAGTAGTATCTCAATCGGTGGACAAGGAATTTCAATGTTGCTATTCTGACCAAGTCTCGATAACTAAAATATTGTTTTGACATTCGCGGCCTAATTTCTGCAGTAGAAGAACGCTGTACTTGCTTGCTCCCGTGTCAGAAGCAATTAATGGTGTTTAATCGTCCACTTTTTAATGATAAAAGTGATACAATCAACTCTTCTATAGATGAGTGTCAAGAATTTCTGGGGTTTTCATTGCCCCCATGACAATGACGGCTTAACATTTGAACTTGTACCTGATGGTTTTAAGAATAAAAGCAGGAACTCTCCTCTGAATTGTTTCACAAAAGGAAAAAAAAAATCAGCTTAGGCCATCTCTGCATCTGTGACACAAAAAATTCAAGTAAAGAACATTAATTAATTGATCTCATGAAAGTACTGTGTATTAAAGTTGAATTGAAAAGTGAGAAGCAAGTTCTCAAAACACTGCTAGATGATTTTAAGAATGAAATCTGAAAAGAAAAAGAAAAAAAAAAAAAACACAAGAAGTGAAAAGTAAAAAAGAAAAAAATTAATCTTTTAGTCAAGTTGTCAGGAAAAGTAAGGCCCAATGGTAAAGTTGAAAGACAGCAAGAAATGTTGCAACACCTGTCGCCTTACAGGGTGATCGCCTGATCGGACAGCTGACCCACATACGACTCGGTGTGATTTGAGTGATGACAGCAACTGATCATATTTATTTTGTGTGTGGCACAAAATTATACTTGTAGTGGACCCGAATCTGTAGTATACAAAACCAATTTGTATCAGTCTTCTACTGTATTTAGTTAAAAATATTTGAATAGACAATTAACAAAATAACAAATAGAAAATAGTAGTTTTAAATATTTCATAGTGTTGTGTATTCCTGAAATACAGTGAAAGTCCGTTGTAGCGAATACGGTCTATAACGTAAAGTCCGCTATAACGATAATTGCCATCGGCACCGTCAGTTTTGCATATGCTGCGTAGAATAAAAATTTCAGAAAAAAAGAATGCAGCGTGGGCTCATTTTCGCTATAGCGATAGATTACACACCTGCAATTTTGCTCTAAAACAATGAGAAAAGATCTACAATTTCCTTAATAAATGAAAAACAGCTTCGCACAATTCCACGCGTCCGGCAAATGAAACAACGCGCATGGTATGGCTGTCTTGGCAACACCGCACAAGGTGGGGCCCCACAGCAAGCATAGCTTGCCTCGCGGCGACGAAAGCAAGACAGGGCCCCGCTGCGAGCATTACTTATTTAGAATCATGCCGATTGTAGGGGAAGCCTACAACTCACATAGTTTCGGTTCCCTACCAAGTTCGTGCAACTTCGGATTTCTCTCAAAAATCGAAATTAAAAAAATCGAAGGGTTAGGTTAGGTTAGGTCAGGTCAGTCACAACATGCTTGTTTTCATTGGAAACTTCTGATTTAGCGGCTGAAGTGGCGTTAATACCAAAACGCAAAACTTTGGAAATCTTCGGAACTTCTTGCAGGTAACCGAAACTACGTGAGTTGTAGGCTTCCCCGATTGTAGCCCGTAAATGATCATAACTCGTCTCACACTTGCATCGTAAGCGTGTGGGGAGTTGACGAACACGGAACTTGTCGAGCTCGTCTTTTCTAATCAAAACGAAGCGGCGTCTGAAGATGATGACAATAATGACGACGAACCAAGTGACGTATCTGTTCCGTCGAAAACGTCAATGATGGAGGCACTCGACACAATCAGTCGTTTTTATCAGCATACAAATGCTACGACGAAAGATTTGATGAACTTCCAAGAGGTCCAGTCGTTTATTTTGTCCGAAAGTCTAGTGAAATCAAGGCAAACGAAAATTGATTTGTTTTTTAAAAAGTGGTTTTTTAATTTTGTGTTATTTTCCAAGGGTCTGTACGAGTGATTATTTTTGTGTTTCTGACCAATTGTCGGAAAAATTATTTTATATAATTTGTATGGTTGTCCAACGTAATTCGATTTTTTTAATTTTTTTTTTGTATTCAAAACTCCACAAATATGCACCCGATATCATCAGCTTAGCGCAGATGTCTCCAGCAAACCAGCTGCGGTCAAAGCGCTTAGCCACGATGCGTGATGGCCTTATCACGGCCACGCGGTCTCATATTTCGCAGTCGGCAAGTGCTGATATAGCTTAAAAATGTTATTTTAGTAAGTTTTATGTATATTTCCTTTACTTTTGTTGTGAATTAGTAAAAACAAGCGAGGAAATAATATATTTTAAAAATGCTACAAAAATAAGAATTTTTTTAAAATTTCGGCTATAACATAAACTTTTGGCTCCGTTATAAATTTACGTTATAACTAGGGATGGGACGAATCCACATTTTGGTCGAATCCGAATCCTTGTTCGAATCCTCAGTGTTTGTCATCGAATCTCGAATCCCAGTCCCACACTAAACTTCACATGTTATTAAAAAAAATCACACATTTATTTTAAAAAATTACATAGGCCTATGTATTTAAAAAAATCATGTGTATTTATAAATTTGTAAAATAAGTGCATCGTGTATACACCTGATATAAAATAGAGACAAATAACCTCAAAAACCACACACGTAAGTTTGCATCTGTCTAATTCTCTGTTAAATTAATCCTTCTTATGTTTTCAATAAAATACGTTTGTATAACAGACACCATTTAAAAAAAGTTACGTTTTTTCTGCAATGTTATATTATTGAAGGTTGGAAATGATCAAGTAGTTATACTAATTGACAAAATGCAGCGTAGTTTATCTTATGTTTGTGCTATTTCCATTACCTTTATAATATAGTTTAGGTATACAATTTTCTAGAGCTGGACGAACCTCAGTTCTCTGGTTTCGAACCGAGCCGAACCTCATACAGAAATAATTGTTTTGAATTAAAATGAACCAATGACCAGCATTTTGGTCTTTAACTGAGTGGTGAGAAAGAAAGGTTCTCCAGCCATATGTAAAATTAAAACATTATATAGCTTAGCTTATATATATACCAACTTTTAATTCATGAAGAAGTTACATCTAAATTTCAAAAAGACTATCTTCCTTTTTCAGTGTACACTAACCTTCATTTAAAAAAAATATTATAAAGATGACGAACATTCAGCATAAGGCCACATAACATATTTACGTGGTAGACATAACCTAACATTTTTAATAAGTAAAACTTTTTAATAGGACATCAAAAAAAAGGCGAATGTGAATTAAGTTACCTATCTACATATTTTTGTGGTAGACATAACCTAACATTTTTAATGAATAAAACTTTTTAATAGGACATCAAAAAAAAGGCGAATGTGAACTTTCTACATTACAAAACCCGCTGACTGCAGTTGCTGTTTTCTTGGAAGAATGCTGCTCGTCAGAAGAAACTTTAGACGTTTTTTTTGGGGTGGTTCTGGGTCATCCGGGTCGTCATTATCTTTTCTCCATTTGGAAAACTTAAACGACGTTAGCCTTCTCATCGCAAATCACCTCAAGAACAATAATATTGTAAACGTAACGTAAAAAGTGTGGTTATAGAAATTTGCGTCGGAAAAAAGAAAACACGAGAAATGATGATGGCTGCCGCGACTACGCTAGTCAATTTAGTACCGTACTGCAAAATTTACTGGACCAGTACTTTTAATACACAAGATTAAATTAATACTTTCAGTACCTGACTGTTATAACCAAAAAGGCCAAAGAAAATAAATACATCCCAGTAATTTTAAACATGTAATTTACGTAATCATTTCCTACCGCATTTGTCTTGTGTTAACTTGATCACGTTAGTTTTGCCGAAATACGAGAGTTCTCGTACATGCGCTTTAGTTTAACGTATGGGGTACGCAATCTTTGGTGATTTTACAACACTTCTCGTACACGCACTATAGTTAAAGGTATAATATACAATACCTTTGGCATTTGTACGATAGTTTATATTACGTAGTACGACAAATGCATACAAAATTCTCTAAAGTAAACCAAAAACAAAGTGCGCCTATATGAAAAAATGCTATGCGAGTTATGCGACGATTAATAATTTTTATTTTTATTTTGTCTGCGCTTGAAACTGTTGAGGCGACGATTATGCGATAAAAGTCGGAATATTACAAGTAATAGAATTTTGTTGAGCTGTTTTGTGAATGGTCTGAAATGGGGGTTAGAAAATTAGAAAAACGTAATTTTTTTTAAACGAACATTCGGTTTTTCGAATATATTTTTTAAGAGGTTTCGAACTGAACCGAACGTAAGGGTTCGGTTCGGTTCGGTTCGAAATTTTCAAACTTCGCCCAGCACTACAATTTTCAATTACTACCTAAAACTCTTAAAAACCCACCTCGAATCCCACCTCGAATCCCACCTCGGATCCTACGAATCCATAGGATTCGGTATATTCGACGAATCCAAGATTCGAAAATCCCATCCCTAGTTATAACGGACTTTTACTGTATGTACATGTATTAGTAGGATGCTATTTAGGCTTCTGTGAATAATTGGTTTTCAAATTGAAATTGATTTTTGACATAAATGTAAAATTAAATTAATTACGAATGTCAAATATTTTTATAACCAAATTCCAACTTGAGTGAAACAATGTTTTTCATACTTCACACGAGTCCAAGAAAAAAATGTTGCAAACTGTAGTACAATGGTAAAAATATGAATTTATTAATCATAATCACAGATTATTTGTTACATACAAAAAGCATGTATATACTATGTTGCAGAAAAAAGTCAAAATTTATGAAACATTTTCTTGGTTTTATATGTGTTACACTCTTTATATTAAAATTTTTGGTGGATGAGTCCCACTTGCTCTGCCCATCAGCAATAAATAATTAAAAAAATATTTTTTTAATTAATTTGAATGTCATTTAAATATTAAATTATTCAATACAATTTCAAGATTTTTGAATTCTAGCAGACCCCTTCTTCTGAGGTATTTTTAGCATGTTATTGTTTTGTGTTTATAATCAGGAAATAAATTTAGGCTACAGACAAATTCATAAAAAGGATTACTGTTTGCAGATATACCATTAGTGCCGAGTCTGATTACGGAAGATCCAGAACGGGAACCCAATTTTATATTGCATTGGATTAATAACAAGGAAATGCATTTTACCCAGCAAGCAGAGAATATTTTGCACGTAAGTTCATAGACATGTGATTTCTATTATAGTTGAATAAAGTTAACAGTATTTTACACTGTTCAGCCTTGTATAGAATTTTTTCGTTTGATATAAACATTGAAAATTTTTGGTTCTAATGTGTTTAATGCAAATACAGGGTTAAAAATTTTTTTTCAACTTTATTAAATTTTTGATGTTGGCACCATTTTTTAGTGGCAGCCTGGCTCATTAAACAATAATGTTTGCAAATCATTTGCTCCAAGCTTGGGGGCAAATGTATTTGATGGTCATCTCACTCTCCTCCCACCAGTTCATTACGTAGTCGTAAATTTTGGCGAGGCACATTCAATAAGACTGCATACGTAGGTTGGTTGATGATGTAAAATAGTTCTAAAGTTAGAACTACGCCAATTTCAATTTCCAGAGGAATCACGGGCTAGTGGCGCGAGGTGTTGAAGTGCAGGGATTTTTCACGAATTGAGAAAGTTGTGGATTATCTTGGGTGCTCTCGATCCCCCCTCCCTTTTTATTCCATCACTGCTCCATTCTCATATATCTCTTACTGTCTGTAATGACAAAACTTTAAGCCCCAATTCATTCTTAAATATTACATCCTGGTCCGTGGAGGAACTTAGAACATCCAGGCTTAAGTTAATTGTAAGACTGCACAACAGACAGACAGACTGATGTGCTGACCTCCATCTTGTTTTGTTTTTTTTGAGCTCTGTTTATATACACATAACAAAATACACGCAGCAGTGATGGCACCAACACTTGGACAGTTCAAAAGTTTGAAGAACCACGATATTTACACCTGTCCCCAAAATGTTATTAATTAAAAAAATAAAATTAATATTACAGAAGCTACTGCAATATCCCACATTGCCAAAAATATGGTGAAAGTGAAAAAAAGGAACAAAACAACATCCAGTATACATGTTCACATAAACATTTTCCTCTGATATTTGACGTTTTAGAGTACACAGCAAATACTTCTACTAACCAAAAGTTTAGGCTCATACCAGTTAAATGAATGTTCTATTTTAGTAAAGAAAATATTGCTAGATCTATGTTATAATTGAGGCAAGATTATAAAGTGATAAAAAAAGAAAGAACAAAATTAAAGTCAATACACTGCCTAGCACAGAAAAGGTATTGCCAATGAAGTTTCTTTTGGAAAAGTACTGGTTTCATTGGGGGGAATGTTCTGTTCTGCTGCAGGAGCTCACCCGGAAAGTGGTGGAAAAGGAAGAAGGCCTCGACGACGCGCACCGGAATGGATCGGACGTTCACGAGTCCGACCAGGAAGAGCACTCACTCAGTAAGAAGCTTCTTCCCGGGTGCCCCTCGGTACCCAGTCTCGACCGGGAACTTTCTGTAATTGAAAGGTCGTGTCGTGTGGGTGTTTCCGCGCTTGCAGGGAAGCAGCTGCAGCAGCAGCAGCAGCAGCAGCAGCAGCAGCAGCAGCAGGTGCCGTCGCAGCTGTCCCGCGGCGGGAAGCTCGGGAAGGTACTCTCGCAGGACGAGAGCAGCGAAGAGCATCACGGCAGCTTCCCTTCCAGTGGTCCGCAAAGTCATCAGTCACTGAGGTGCAGGCGCGGTGGAATCTGAAAGTAACTGATGCGCACAAAATAAGTTCAAATGAATGTGAATAGGAGTTTTTTGGGGGAAGGGATCAGCTATGACCTATAAGAGGCTTATTCAATATTATTAGGGGACCCATAGGCCACATGTGGCTTGCCAAGCTCCCAAGAATTACAAGCAAGCTATGTAGACTTGACCATGAAGTATAATACCTAGTTCATCCCTTAAAATTAAGTTGTGCATTTATTTTATAATTTTCTCAAATAATGCCAATAAATCTCCATGCATTTAATTGATTTTTGTATCAAATAAGCATTGCCCATCTAGTATTTATTTTTTTTAAATGATCTGTTGAATAAAACTGGCCCTGGCATATGTGTGGTAAGAAATAGGGATTCGAACCCAGATACTTTTTGATATGTGAGTCTTTGACCTACAACTGAGACACTTCACTCAATCTCAGATATTTTAATGCCCTTACTCATCCAACACCTTTTGAAGTTACATGTCTATAAATGAAGTTCTAAGATTGATTAGTAACAGAATAATTAAGGGGGTTAAGTACTTTAAGCAAACCTTCTGACCAATAACACCCATTATGTTGCAAAAAATGTGAATATCTGAGTTTGATCTTGGAATTTTTTATTCTAGATAGGCTTTTGTGGCAGAGTAACTGCTGCTTCTAGACTTCTGTGTTCAGGCCACGCCCGTAAAAATAATTTCTTATGTGCTTGACATTTTGGTGTTTCTTGATGCAGCCTCTTTAGCTGAGATTATCAACTGTCATTAGTTCCCTTGAAGATTGCTTTAACAAGACATGTCGAAAAATTAGAGACATCATTTTTACAGGTGTGGCCCAAATCCAGTTACGAGAAGCATAATTTAACTTGAATGGACTTAGTGAGAAGCATTTCAGCTTATCACTATGTTTCTGTGGCTTCCTTAAAATTAAGGTTAATATTGACAAGCTATTTAAGCTTTGGTGTTGTATGCCTAGTCAGATATTTCTTTTTCTTGTTATAATTATTGATTAGCTATCTTGTATTGGTTTTTGGGGTCAAAATTATTTAACTAGATATTTAATATGGTTTTTTACAAGGTTTTAAAGGCCACATTAATGATATTAATTATGAACACTTACATTTTTACCACTATTAGATAATATTTAGTAAATATCTTTTGAATTATTTGAGACCAGACATACTGTATTTACCTGTGCAAGGGTCACCCATTTTATGCAGATATTTAGTTTGAAAAATAAATGTAGTGTGACCCTTATGCAAGTTTTTGAGTTAGGGTTAAAAAATAATAATAATATTGCACTTTTGATTGAACATGTGTGCTAATAACTAACCTAGTTTTGTTTTTTAATTAATGTAACTCCATGAGTAAGTATAATTATTTTACTCAAAATATCTCTGCAGTAGTGTGAAGCTCTGTGAGCAGACTGTGCTTGCAAGTGATGTGTTTGCTGTGCTGTACCGGTAAGTTGAGGAGGGGAATATCTAAAAATAAACCACTCAGAGAGAGGATGCGAGAGAGAGAGAGAGCGTGCGAGAGAGAGAGAGAGCATGCGAGAGAGAGAGAGCGTGCGAGAGAGAGAGAGCGTGCGAGAGAGAGAGAGCGTGCGAGAGAGAGAGAGAGCGTGCGAGAGAGAGAGCGTGCGAGAGAGAGAGAGAGCGAGAGAGAGCAAGAGAGAGAGTGCGAGAGAGCGAGAGAGAGCGCGAGAGCGAGAGAGAGAGAGCACGAGAGCGAGCGCAAGAGCGAGAGAGAGACCGCGAGAGCGAGAGAGACCGCGAGAGAGCGCAAGGATGTGAATGCATGTGTGAGGCCATGTGGGAGTGTAGATGATTCTCCCTATCTCTCAACATTGTATTGTCCGTGGACAGGTGTTTGACACATATTTGCCCAAACATTATTGTTTGCATGTGATTTCCCATGCTTTCAACTGAACATTTCTTGACTAAACTGCAGCTATCATTTGTGTTTGTAAGTGCACCTTTTTTATTCCTTTAGCCCTGCACAAGCTTGCCGGTATCATTGTGCTAGTTTTTATAGAAGGAACTGGCAAAGGGTAGCTAGCGGCCTCCTCTCTCTCCACGGTAAAGGGGTGGGTGAAAAAGAAAAAGATAAGTGGAAACAAGGGTATAAAAAATAGCAGTCTTCTCGTTTGTCTTTTTGTTAGGTACTGTGGGAACTGGAGTGCTCATAAATTGGAGGGGGGGGGGGGGGGAAGTGGGCCCCTTCACATACTCCTGTAGTAAACAAAGAAGAACTGAGGGTCAACACCAGTGCTATATTTCTTTCATGCCAATAAGCTATGACACGTAACAAAAAGACATCACTTGTATCCATGGAACTCGAGTGAGGACAGATGTATTATGGTGCGATACTTATTGGAGTGCAACCCTTATGGTGAAAATGTTAAATTTTTATGCCCAAAATTAAAGGTGTGATCCTTCTGCGGGTAAATACGGTCAATTGCAAAAGAGTCATCTTAATAAAATTGCAGGAAAATCCCTCGAATACAGTAATGACAAGAAAATTAAATAGGTAACCAACATGACATGTGAGACCAAGCCTACAGGGAAATTGGAAATGGTTGTTTCAGTTTGTAATTGTGATTGTTGCAGTGCCACCACGTCCATCAACTCGTTGACGACAGACTCCGGTCCCGTGACGGGCCACGTGACAGACTCGCTGGACGCGAAGATAGAGGTACTGCTTCGGGACTGGCACCACAACACAGATTTGCTGTTTGCTGTTCATCCTGTAGATGGCAGCTTCCTGATCTGGTGAGCTTTCCTACGAGCACAGTCCCGAAAATAAGTTTCATCAAAACGCCTAGGACATTCCGTGATCTTTTACGGTTTCTTTTTATTCAAGGCTAGCTCTGCTTATACTTATGATTAGTGACGTGTCGGTTCTACTTTTTTCCTGGTTCTCGGTTTTGGTTCCGGTTCCGGTTCTTAAAAATCGGTTCCCGGTTCTTGGTTTTAGGTTAACCACCACACAATTTCAAGTCACACCAAAGATACAGTATGCCCTAATAAATGGTGTGTTTGTTTACTTTACTCAACACCACCCCACTTAAGCATAATTAGACCACAAACAAGCCACCTAGCCCCAAGTAGCATAGTTGTTACTCATGTGATGAGATGCAATTAAATATTTTTAAAAAAATTATTTACACATAACATACTTACAACAAAGAATTTTCAGAGTAGTTAGTTTTAATACTTATTTAATAAAAGGTTAATATAATGAAAGGATGCCTTGTCTTGCAAAACCCAACCCCTCTGAGTACTGGAATTATTGTCATTGGGTCATTTGGCTTGAATATCTGTGTCTGTGAAAAATTTGATTGACTGGTGTTGAAGTGCTGAGGCTGTCAGGCATACCAGAAGGGCATATGAACAAAAAAAAAACAGCTTATTGAAGAAGGCATTGAGGAGTGATGAAAAAAATCAGCCAGTCAGCACTGAAGGAATGAGATAGACGGTGATGTTTTGTACCAGTCTTGTGGCCTTGAAGGCTTTGAAAGTGAGGGCAAGTGAACAGAACAAAGGAAGTTTTTGGTTTGAATGCTGAATCAGCACGGGGCCTCGAAGATACTTGGTTATCTTTTTTGTTCCTGCTTGGAGGCATCTTCTGCTTTTTCATACCTTTAAAAATGTCTTGTTGATAATCTAACAGGTTTAATAACAATAAAACACATTGAACAAGTAAGATATAAGCAGGGTTAATTATTTTTTACAAAAACTATAAGTTTATTAATATTCAATTTGACTTCGCCATGAAAATTGCTATTCGTTTTATATGAAGCTTTGGTTATGATGCAAAGCTTTTTGTATGATTTGAAGCTAGGCGTTTATTGCGAAGCTTTAAAACATGGAAACCTAAAATTCACTTATAAAAATATTTAGTTTTTTTTTTTGTGTTTAAGTTCTGCACAAAGTTTTTAACTAAAAAAAATTAAAAGGTGGCACTCAGGTTTGCTTTTTTATGAATGCTCAATATTATTTTTTATGCATGGTATGTTTATAACTTTTATTGAATGGTGTTATATAATGGTCCCAAATGGTTAATAAAACAGTTCAAACATTAAAATATTGTATTTTTTTTTACTAATATCGAATATTTTATTAAATAAGTGTGATACAGCTTTGCTGAGAACAATATTCACAATTTTCTTTGACTCCGTGAGTATTTTAAACATTTGATTTGATATTTGCTTTGCATTAAAAACTAGTGTTCACACAGGCCTATGCGTATTATAAATCACTCCACCATTTTAGTTGGGATGAAGTAAAAAGCAGTGAAGGAAAGGGTATAATTGATTAGTTCATTGTATTAATAATTATTTGTATTGTGTATTTAATGCTACACAAGTGCTGTTGACATTGTGAAAGCTTGGATATAAAAATTCAAGTGGATGAATAAGATTGCTATGTACTTAAAATATATAACCGTGCTACTTCAAATACTGCCGTAATTGATTGGCGTCGTAAGTTTAAAACTGCTTAACTGAAACAGCTATGTATTCGAGGGGAAAGTGCATTATTTTTTGCTTAAATTGATTTTATTATTATATGTATTTTATTATAATAGGTATTTTATTATATATATTAATGATGTATCATTGTAATAATTTTAGTATTGGTGTTGGCAGACATTCCTTACTATCTGGAGTTTTGATTTAATCATTTTCATCTGTTACTTTAAAATGGATACTCAAAAAAATTCATTCAGGTGTCACCCATACTTCCTATTTATGAGTTTATATATTTCCGTAAATGTATTTTACTAGAATTTTTCTGTAATTTGAGGTCATATTTGAACATTTGTTCATTAACTAGTCAAAGGCCTAATGCGTATTGCACTATGCATAAATTTTATAGGTAAGGTTAAAATACTTTTTTTTTGTAATCCATCAAAAATCTTTATAATAATTATTCTATTAAGAAGCTGACTTATTACTTAAAAAATATTGAGTTTCTGGACACTTGCACTGTAATTATGTACAAAAAGTATTGAGTTGGTTCTGTATCGTTATGGGACCTGTTAAAGAAATGTATTCGTAATTGGATCGGTAATGGCTTTTATCCATATTGTCCATCACTGATTATGTATATTTCTTTGTACTTTCTCGTGCAGGGTGGTGGACTGGCTGGACGAGTACCACCCGGGCTCGTTCCGCCAGGCGCAGGTGTCCTTCTCGACGCGAATCCCGAACGCCTTCCCGCTGGGGGACGCCATGACCATGTCGACCAACGTGTGCCTGTACAGCGTGGCGAGCTGCCACCTCAGCTACCGCGATGTGTTCAAGCCCCCGGCGGCCAGCAAGGGCCCCGTGAGCCAGTCGGAGCCCTCGGACGCGCCCACGCCCCTGCCCAGCGTCATCGAGGAGGAGGGGGACGCCCCGCAGGCCACCGACGATGGTGTGTAACAGCGATGAATTCCTCTGCTGCACCAGCAGAACTGACAATTTTTTCAAAGTGTAATTTATATATATATATTAGTGATGTGCGAGTCTCGGCATCATCGAGAACGAGTCGAGACAGAAATTTTCTCGATCTCGTCTCGAGATAATTTTTTTGGCTCGGAATTTTCGAGAATTTTGTAAAAAAGAAATAGGTTAGGTAATATAATATATTGAGGCAGCATTTTGCGTTGCGTGTTGAAATAATTAACATATCTTCAACGTAACGTAGATCGAATAAAATAAAATATACTTGTTACGATAGTATACACAATAAATTATTAAAAAGTTAAAAACGAACAACTTCCGTTCACAAGTCACAACATGAAACGGTAAACGTAAACAATTAATTGTGCTGTGGTTATCACATTAAATTACAGAAGAAAATGATTATTTTCCGTTAATAAAACCAACATTAAAGTGAAAAATAAATCATTTTCGGTATCAATATCAAGTATCAACGTAAAACGGTACGGTAAAAAATAAAAATATAAACATGACTGCAGAATTCTTCCGCGATCGCATTTTGTTTTATGGCCTTAGGTTATAAACACGGCCAGCAGTATATAACAAGCAACATGATGTTTAAATTGCGGTCCGTATCTATAGTGACATATCGATAGTGGTGAATGTTCAGACTTTCATGATCAAGTACCGTCCATGGCTCAAGGAAACTTTATAGACTATGGAGTCAATAACGTATGTTTACATACGACAGTAGGCAAATAAACTGTTGAGTGTAAAGGTAAAGTTGTAATTGCAATTGCAATTGTGGATACTTAATAAAATTATTGAATAATTATGTATATTTGTCAGATTATTGAGTTTTACTTTTTTGGATCATATTATCCTGTTAACTAAAGTACAGATTTCTCGATCTCGACTCGATTCTCGAGAATTTTTAAATTGCTTTCTCGATCTCGTCTCGAATTCAAAAAAGTCTTTCTCGCACATGCCTAATATATATAAGCTACTTAACGTCCCCAAAAATGACCAATATACGTATTATATTATCATTACTATACGTATATGTAAGGCCCCCTGAAAGTGGTAAATAAAATTTTCAGATTTTGTCATTAAAAATTAGCAAAAGCGGTGTTAAAATTCACTTAAAAACACAAAAGCGGTGCTAAAAACTTGGAAAAAAAAATGTGTGTGTGTTACTGTAAATATATCTGAAATTATTTAAGTTAAATAATTTTACTTGAACCTACTCATTACTGAATACCCTAAACAAATAGGTTACATATATTTATATGACAAACTTTTGATTTAGACACTGATTATTAGTTCGTTCCCATAAACTAATCTGGAAAACTATTAATCCCTTTAACAAAATCGGGGACGAACCACAACGCCGAAATGCCAAATTGATCAGAACGACGACAGCTAGAAAACTGCTGTGTACCACAATGCCGAAATACACTAATGCCGAAAAATGTCATTGCAGGGCTGTCACAAAGGTTAGGTTAGGTTAGGTTAGGTTAGGCTAGGTTAGGTAAGGTTAGGTTTGATTGTGGTATTTCGGCATTAAGGTACATTTAAGAAACACACACAAATTCATTCAGTTGTTATTTCGGCATTGTAGTCAATTTTGACATTCGGCGTTATGGTATTTCCATATGGTATTAACGACCCAACAAAATCTATAAATCACTGTTTTTCGGACTTTGTGACTTATGTCCTTGTTGTGTGAAGTGTTACTTGTGCCCCTTTTGCGTGTCATATAAACAGTTCGGCAAGATGGCGGGCCGCATGCAGTCGGGTCGTTTGTTTTGTCTTTGGCTATCGTTTCGTTGTCATATTTGTATTCACTAAATCAGACTTTTAATATATTTATGGTCCTCCGGAAGAAATTCGTTGAAATAAAGAACATTTGGTCCACACGGCCGGATATTTACCAGTAATCGTGCGTGTATGTGTGTCGTGTCTCGTGACGCTCATCTATTGTGATAGCTTTTTTTTTGATCTCATGTTGTCGCAGTGTTGGTGAATACTTTATTTGTCAAACTTTCATTCCCTTTATTTCTGTTTTGTGCATTAAACGGCAAAATGAATGACAAGACAGAAGTGTTAAAGATTCGTCTCGAGCGTGGGGAAAACAGGTTATGTCGTGCCGATGCACTTGCTGATAAAGTGATGAGTGACGATACGCAACGTGAGTTGTTTATCGCAACGTGTTGTGATCTGTCACAATTGCGTACTTGTTTTGAAGACGATCACTTGTCTTTGGAAATGTTGCTCAAAGATGACCTGGATTTCAACAAAAAACAGCACAGTGTTCGCCTAAATGCTTTCGACGACACGTATTATCGTGTTCAGGCAATATACATTGCCACATGCAACAAGAATAAATTGTATGACGGCACGAAAGTACCAACTTCGCACAACCCATCTCAAGTAACTCTTCCAGCTATAAAACTACCACATTTCTCAGGAAATCCAACAGAGTGGCTTAATTTTTCTAACCTCTTTACCACATTGGTGGTAAACAATGCTCACTTGAACGATATTGAAAGGTTATCATACCTTAAAACATCACTGTCACCAGAACCACTCTCTCTTATCCTATCCCTGCCATTGATCAATGAGAACTTCAAAGTAGCTTGGAATTTGATTGAACAGAGATACAAAAATCTCAGGCTTATTGTGTCACACCACATTGATGCAATTATGCAGGCATCTACAGTGTCTCTTGCTCATCCTGCTTCATTAAGTGTCTTGGTGTCAGTGTTAAATGAACATATGGCTGCATTGCGTACTATGAAACTAGCAGTAGATTCTTGGGACCCACTCTTGCTACATTTTTTGGAAAGGAAGCTAGATAACCATTTACGTCAACAATGGGAACTACATACATATTTCTGTGAGTGACACAGAAATGCCTACATTTTCTCAGTTTTTAGCCTTCCTTGAAAGTCATCGCTGGGCTTCGGAGGCAATGTCTGGAGCCTCCAGTAAGTCAGGGTCTCGAGTAAGGCAGGCACACTATAGCACTGTATCTCAGTCTCGCTCTCAACACACTTCACTGTTTGTTGGAAACACATTTGATTCTGCTGTAAAGTGCAGTGTATGTGACAGTGACCACCCACTTTACAAATGTCCACAGTTTGTACAATGCAAGCCAGAAGACCACTACCAGATTGTCAAGAAACTTAACCTTTGTTTAAACTGCCTGGGAGCATCTCATCAAATGAAACAGTGTTGGTCAAAAACCAGCTGTCACTCATGCAAGAGTAGACATCACTTGCTTTTGCACTTCACTGAAGCCAACACGCATACACTTTTGAAAGAAGAAGCAACTTCATTTCAGCATTCTCCACCTGAATCTGCAGCAACAAAACCTACACCAGCTGTTGCATTGGCTACAGCTCAGAGACCTGGTCAATCAGAACCCAGAAACGTGTTATTATCCACTGCCTTGGTGGATGTACAAGACAGTGTCGGTGGTTACCAGAATTTTCGAGCAGTCTTAGACTCAGCCAGTCAGTCTAGTTCATAACTGAACATTGTGCCCAGCTTTTGGGGTTGACTCGTCAGAAGGCGTTCTTACCAATTTATGGACTATCACAAGCTCCCTTACACACAGCAAAGGGACTAGTTAAATGCTGCATTAAACCAGTTGGCAAAACAAACCCACAACTGCCACTTGCTGCATATGTTGTACCGAAAATAACTGCAGATTTGCCCACATTTCCTGTACATTCTGACATGTGGGATCATGTACTTCATTTGAATTTGGCTGACCCGACATTTGCTACTTCAAGTTCTATTGATATTTTGATTGGAGCAGATTTGTTTCCATATATACTCATGGGGCACAAGCTAGTAAAAAATGTGGATTCACCGGTCGCACTGGATACAGTTTTTGGTTGGATTCTTATGGGTAAAGTGCCCAGTCCCATTGTACCAACCAACCATAGTGTCACTCTCTTCGTATCGACTATGTGCCCTCCGCCATCTCTGGAAACTGTGGTTGAAATGTTTTGGGAAATAGAGGACTTCCCCACTTGTGCACATCTATCGCCAGAAGATGAAGCCTGTGAGGCTTTCTTTAAAACCACTCACCATCGAGAACCTTCTGGACGTTACGTGGTTTTCCTTCCATTCCATTCCATTCACCTAAACCAATACTTGGAGACTCAAGAGCACACACTGTTCGCTGTCTAGAAGCCTTGGAGCGCCGTCTGGTCAAGCAACCTGGACTGCGTACCGAGTACCAGGCCTTCATGGAGGACTACTTGCAGAGTGGTCACATGGAGGTAATTGCCAACCCATTGCATGACGTTGAGTCAGCCTATTATCTTCCTCATCATGGAGTTATCAAGGCAGAAAGCACCACCACCAAGCTGCGCGTTGTCTTCAATGCTTCTGCTAAGACCCAGCGAGACGTGAGTCTAAATGACATGCTGATGAACGGACCCAAATTACAGACAGATGTTCGAGAAATTCTGCTTCGGGTTCATGTACACAAAGTTGTATTCACTGCAGACATCAAACAAATTTATCGGCAAATAATGGTGGACAAGGAGCATCAAGACTACCAGCGAATTGTGTGGCGTTGTTCTCCAACCGATCCTATAGTGGACTATCGTTTGCAGACTGTTACTTACGGAGTTTCATCTGCCCCTTATCTAGCAATTCGCACCTTGCATCAGCTGGCTCAAGATGAGCAATGTAACTTCCCTCAAGCAGCTCATTTTTGAAGTTTGATTTCTATGTGGATGATGTTGTCACAGGGGCCAATAGTGTTGAAGAAGCCATTGCTCTTCAAAAGGAACTTATTGCTTTGTTGGCAGCTGGTGGCTTCCATCTCAGGAAGTTTGCCAGCACTCATAGTGAAGTGCTTGAATGGCTGTCCCCTTACCAGCTACAATCCCCAGCATCTATGTCTTTTGACAAAGAACAGCCAGCTGTGGTGAAAGTTCTTGGTGTACAGTGGAACCCTAGCTCAGACTGTTTTTCTTATCAGATGACTCCATTAAACAGCTCAAGCACCAAGAGGGCAATTCTTTCAAATATCGCCAGGATCTTTGATCCCCTTGGATGGCTGACGCCCATCCTCTTGTATGCCAAGACTCTTGTACAGCTGTTGTGGCTCACTGGAGCAGGATGGGATGAACAGCTTCCTCCAGAGGTCTTATGCAGGTGGTGTGATTTTAAGTCTGAACTGTCTTTGTTGTCACAACTTCGACTGCCTCGGTGTGTATCAGGCTCAGTAAAAGCTGTTCATGAACTGCACGGGTTTTGCGACAGTTCAGAGGTTGGCTATGCGTGTGTTATCTATCTCAGATCAATGTTTTCAGATGGTGGAATCAAGGTCTCACTATTGATGGCAAAATCAAGAGTAGCACCGGTGAAAAGGATCTTTTTGCCTCGCCTTGAGTTGTGTGCAGCTGTGATGTTAGCCAAGCTAATCAGTTTCGTGACCAATGTATACAAGGGGGTGCTGGACATCATGCAAGTGTATGCATGGTCAGACTCAACAGTTGTTCTTCATTGGATTGCATCATCACCCCACCGATGGAAAACATTTGTGGCAAATCGTGTCAGCAT
Source organism: Bacillus rossius redtenbacheri (assembly GCF_032445375.1). Taxonomy (NCBI): domain Eukaryota; kingdom Metazoa; phylum Arthropoda; class Insecta; order Phasmatodea; family Bacillidae; genus Bacillus; species Bacillus rossius. The sequence goes on along the minus strand of NC_086339.1, from coordinate 29,544,192 downwards.
CATACAGGACTTAACTGAAAAGGAATTCTGGAGACATGTTCACACTGAAAACAACCCAGCAGATTGTGCATCCCGTGGCTTGTTGCCCTCACAACTTATTGATCATCCTCTGTGGTGGTCTGGAGCACCATGGCTTAGACAGCCTCACAGCCAGTGGCCAAACGATACCCTGGGTAGTGTGGTAATGGATGATGCCATTGCATGTGAAGAAAAACTTACAGCAATAAGTTGTGTGACAGAGGTATCCCTAGAATTTGTTGCCAGATTCTCTTCCTTCAGCAAGCTGCAGCATGTTGTTGCTTACTGCCTTTGGTTTGGAGACAACTGTCGTCAACCTAAGGAAAGGCGTTCTCTGGGACCGTTGACAACTACGGAACTGCAAAAGGGCTTGGAAGTTTGCATCAGACATGCCCAACAATGCTTTGCAGCTGATAAGGTTAACTTGGACAAGGGGCAGTGCAGTTCTCATCAAATTCGGCACTTGTGCCCCTTCGTGGATAATGTGGTTATCATCCGTGTAGGAGGGAGGTTAAGTCAGGCATCCCTTCCCTATTCTGTTCAACACCCTATATTGTTGCCCAAAGATCACCCATTCACGTTAATGGTAATCAATCATTTTCATTGTTTACATTTGCACCCTGGTCCTCGAACTTTGCAAGCCATCCTGAGCCAACGATACTGGATTCTTTGTGCACGCTCTGTCATCAAAAGGGTTTTACGTGGGTGTATTAAGTGTTTCCACACTAAACCCTCTCCGTTCACTCCAACCATGGGAGAACTTCCATTTCCTAGAGTCCAACAAGTGACTGCTTTTCACCATACTGGTGTGGACTATGGTGGGCCCTTTCAGGTTACCATGACTCGCACTCGTGGTTGCAAGTCCACAAAAGCATACTTATGCTTGTTTGTTTTTCTTGCCACCAAAGCCCTACATTTGGAATTGGTTTCTGATCTCTCAACCAGTTTGTTCTTGGCAGCATTTTCTCGCTTCATCTCTTGAAGGGGAAGGCCAGCCCACGTTTACAGTGATTGTGGAACTAATTTTGTTGGAGCTCATCGAAAACTCAAAGAACTCTACCAGTTTGTAAGACAGACAGCCCTTAACACTGAAGTGAGCAATAAGCTGAGTCAGGAAGGAATTGCATGGCATTTCAACCCCCCAGCAGCACCGCACTTTGGCGGGTTATGGGAGGCTGGCATGAAGTCTGTTAAAAGCCACTTAACTAAAGTCATTGGCTTACAGATCCTTTCTTATGAAGAGCTCTCGACCATCCTGATTCGCATCGAAGGGGTCTTAAACTCTCATCCTCTTTGTGAGATCAGCTCAGACCCGCCAGAACTTGATGTTCTAACACCTGCTTATTTTTTGATTCTACAGCCCATAACATCATTACCCGAACCTGACATCACCCACCTCAACATTAACCGATTAAATCACTGGCAGCTGGTCCAACGTATAATTCAAGATTTCTGGAAACGCTGGAGAAAGGAATATTTGTACTCACTCCAGCAGAGAAGCAAATGGACACAGCCAGGTGGTCAGCCCAAGATTGGAGATTTGGTCGTGATCAAAGATGAGCACACCCCTCCACTCAAATGGGGTCTCGCTCGAATTGAAGCTCTTCACCCAGGACCAGACCGAATTTCCCGGGTGGCTACTATCCGGACTGCTACAAGTGTCTTGCAACGTCCGCTGATTAAGCTGTGCCCTTTGCCAGTGGACAATGGTTATGATCTAGGACAGAATTCAACAAGATCATGTAATCTATAACAAATTGCTTTCTTTTCCTTGCTGTATATACTTTTGTGTTTGTTACCTGGAGCTAACAACGGGGGCGGAATGTTCGGACTTTGTGACTTATGTCCTTGTTGTGTGAAGTTGTACTTGTGTCCCTTTTGCGTGTCGTATAAACAGTTCGGCAAGATGGCGGACCGCATGCAGTCGGGTCGTTTGTTTTGTCTTTGGCTATCGTTTCGTTGTCATATTTGTATTCACTAAATCAGACTTTTAATATATTTATGGTCCTCCGGAAGAAATTCGTTGAAATAAAGAACAACTGTTGACCAACTAATCATCATCGTCACACCATTCAAAAATGAATGTTTGTTTACATTTTTCCGCTTTTTGGCGCGATTTAAAAGGCTTGTGCCTGGTTCGCCCGATAATCTTCTTGATACTACGACGCTGTTCCAACTATATGCCAGCGCCCCCGGCTGACGTGATATGGCCACTCACGCAAGGCTGTTCCAAACACCATTCGCCCAATCATTTGCTTTTTTTTTGTATTTATCCGGTGTCGCTGTTCCAAGCTGACGTCAGTGCCCCGAGCGGTGTGCGTACACTTTAAAACTTCCCTGTTTGTCTTCTATCTAAACATTATGCTGGAAGGGAAATAAACGCTGTAGTTTTGCGTATTTTTACAGTATATTTTTGGGTTTAACATTATAACGTGAGCGTGTGTAAGCTTTTGTTTGCTTTAGTGCATTTATGATTAATGTTCATTGGTGGCCATGCTGCGGTGTTTGTTTACCAGTGACGAGACAAGTCTTTTACCCAGTGTTTAAATTTTGCGTAAAAACATGGTGATTTCTCGTTTTAATACAAAATTTCGCGTAAAAACGCTGTGTTATGGCGATTTCGCATAAAAACTGTATTTAACTGTGATTTTCGCGTTTATCGTAGTTTAATCGCGATCACGAAAAGAACAGGCCCCTACGTATATGGTAAAACTCGTGGAAGATGTTTTTTTCCACACGTTAAAATTTCTCATCTAACACGGTCAAATGTGTCAGTCCTATAATTTTTTCTATAATTAATACTGTATTTTTTTCCCCAAATATGAATAAGTGGTCCAAAAATTTTGTTTTGTGTATAAAACAATTTCTTTTAATGATTTCTATTATTAGTCAGTATATTAACATTTACTTATTTAATTAACAGAAATACAAAGTTGTTGGATGTGTGGATTCTCTTTCAAACAAGTTTTCGAACTTTTTACAACTATTAACTTCTTGTAGTGCACATGGAAATCTAGCCAGCATCATGTTTGATTACATTGATGCCTGTATACAGGCATCATATTATGTTTAACAGATCTCTGTTAATTTGGGTGTTTCACCCGGAACCCATTATAATACGTATATAACTTGAAATATTTTTGGTGTATGGCTACTGGAGTAGAAGGTTTAATTTTTTATAATCTACTTAATCTCTTGTGAACAAATATTTATATTTTTTCAAGTATTTTTTATTGGTATGCCCAAATTAAATACTGACCCAGTAAAAAATATGTATTACCACATATTGCTGCACCACAGGATGTCGTTACAGTGCTGCTCTAGCATCTAGTGACACAAGAAGCAACTGGGGGCTGGGTGACTTGTTTGTGGTCTAATTATGGTAAAGTGGGTTGCTGGTGAGTCATGTTAAACAAACACACCAATTATTAGGGTATACTGTATCTTGGGTATGACTTGCAAATTGTGTGGTGATTAACCTAAAACTGAGAACTGGGAACCAGTTGTTAAGAATCAAAACCGAACAGAGAACCGGGAAAAAGTAGAAACGATACATCTCTAATACATATAAAGGAAAACAGGTAGATTTTTTTTGTAATTTGGCACTTTTGTGAGTAGTTATAATATCATTTGGCCTGTTCTTTTATTGGATTTCATTCTCTTCAGTTTACCTTAGAATAATATAATACAAAATAAACTGCTGTTTTAATTTGTGGCAGTGTACATATTGTGTTACTTCTGAAAATGAATGTAGCCTGTTGTGTTGAGAAACAAAGGAACCAGTTTTTTAAAGAGGATGTATATGATTTCACTATTGTGTTCGGACTGTTGCAGAACAAGCTAATGCTGCTAAGACATCGCACGTTCCAAATGGACCGGCATCAACTACGGGCACAGATTCTGGCACGGGTAGCAACTTGTCTGATATTGTGTCTGGAAACCCATCCCCTACCATTTCAATGGTTTCCAAACATTCGAATGGAACCTTAAACCTTTGGCAGCTGACCTTCGGTGATCAGTCCAAATTTTCTCAGGTATGATTTTTACATCATTTATGACACTGTAACCTGAATGTCTGGGATTCGTCTCATCTAGTTCTATATTCTGTACATAGCTATAAAGATTATTATTTAACTTTATCTCATTTGTTTATTTTCAGGAAATCATTTCTCCAATGCTGTGTTCTTTTATGTGAGTTACGTAGTGATTATACTGTGGTTCCTTTCAGCTCTCGCAAAATTTCTGCTACCTACCACAGTCATTTGTTAAAGCGCTAGGTTTTTTGAGCCAAAAATTAGCTTAATTCCGTTACAGCTGATTGGTCGTCGGTGTTATCATCTAACTTTGGAGGTTTTGTTTAAGGTCTGTACAAAGTTTACTTGGTTTTTTTTTTTGTAAGTGCAACGAAGCACGAGTACGCTGAAGAACTTTTCGGTCGTGGTGCGACAGGTGCTGAGTATTGGCCACTCATCGCGTGCGTCGGGCCACCGCTTCCGCGTCAACGACATCACCTGCCACCCGGTGCTGCCGCTGCTCCTCACCACGTCTCACCACAACACCACCGATGCTCCCGACACCCCGGCGGCCAGTCCGAACAGCAGAGAGAAGAAGGCCTTTTCTGCTTCCGTAATTATCTTCACGTACTACGTAGAGTAAAGTGGACATTGGCAGGGTTCATTTTGAAAACAATCCATGTCAAAAATTTGATTTTTCTGAGGAAAATTTATATTCCACTACCTCAATGCTTGCATACACTATTAAAAATGTTTTTATTGTGGAAACCATTTGGACTAGAATAGGTTTTGATATGAGCCCTTCAGTTGTAAATATTTCAGAAATTATTTAAATTTTATTTATTTTATTTATGTAAAATTTGTTACATGCCTACCTATGGCTTAAGACCTTAGACGGTAGGCACAATGCAAGTAACATAAATATATAAAAGACAAAGATAAAATAACAATACAAAGACAAAATATTACCAAAACAAAAACAAAATAATTAACAAATACATAAATAAACATGAAAATAAAAATAAATAATTTTATTTATAACAAAAAAGATATACAGCTACAGATAGTAAACAATTTAGCATGAAAACTTTGAAGTAACTTAACAACATAGTACGTATATATAACATAACATTATTATTTGATTCTTAACAAAAATTATATATTTAAATAAAAATTTTTTTACATTAAATTTGTTGTCTAGAGGAAAATAACTACAATACTTGTTGAAATTTGAAATATATCTGTATAGAATATGTTACTTAACATAATCGTCGTACCGTTATTTTAGGGTGTCGAAATTTGGAGAAATAATTTATTTCATAAATGGTGCATGATGTTTGTGATCTCGCTGTTAGATTCCGAGCACTTTGTGTAGGTAGTTTTACTGTATAAAGTTGAAATCTAATATACATTAGGATATTACCATTTATTTAATCAACAGAAATATGAAGTTTTCTAATGTGTCAATTTTCTTGTAAAGATGTTCGTCTTCATCGCCTCTGTGTACCATTTATGAAAATGTAGCCAGCGCAAGTTAGCATCAATCATGTTTGGTTATGTTGATTCCCATGTAGAGTGCGCACACGTAGTCTAATATTGATATTGATAGCTCGCCGAATACATGCAACGTGTGCGCTCTGTTTAGTGCCGAGTTAACTACATTTGATAGACTGCACTCTTTTGTGGTATGTGGGTACTACGACAATAATTACGTGTTAGTTCGGCTCACGGTTTTTGTTTTTCTATTTAAAGTTGACAAAATGTTTTTGTTGTTTGACTTATTAATTTAAATTGTTTGGTGTGCTTTTGTATATTCTAATTTTTAAATAAACATACTTTCCATGAATAGGTTTGGTTTTTATGAATAACTTCATCTAACAAAAAAATCCTTTTTTCACATAAAAGTTGTACCCCTAGTTTTTAAACTTGATTTTAGTATAAAATGTGCATCGATCATGCAATAAAACACTGTAGTATTCAGTTTTGTGAGACTTGTAAAAGCGTTGAAAGAATATTGAGTTGCCTGTTGAGTGATGTAGGTTAATTTAGGTTCCAGATTTAAAATCGGTAATCTTGGACTCTGAAAACAGTAGGTATTACTTTAGCTTGTTGGATGTTAGTTTTTAGTATGAGGATTATATGTTTTGAAATTATAGTTTTACCAACTATAGTTAACACCTTTACGAAATCATTGTTCTCTTTCTTATCATTGTTTACTGATCCTTTTAGCTTTAGAGTGTTGTGTACTGAGGATAAATGCGTCATCTGCCATATTTTTCTTTAGTTTCTATGTCATAAATTTTTTTTTGAAATTTACTAACCTTTTTTTCCCTCAGGTTATGAGATGTATGTGCAAGTGGCTTATATACGATAAACATACGTGTGCAGTATCTTTTAGTACTCTAACTGTTACAGCTGCTTTTATATGTTAGGGGTTCTGCAGCGAACTGATACTGTGGCGCGTGGATGCAGTCGGCCCGCTGTCAAAGTCCGGTGGAGTTTCGGAACTCGCAAGGATAAACTCCCCGGAAATATCTGCCTTCTCCAACGTTGCGTGGATACCGACGCTACTGCCGAGGTGAGGGTTGCTCATCTGAAGGTGTTAGATGCAAACTCTTTGTGGAAATCATCATGGTTAAACTGAAGAGTTTTTAAATATTATCACAGTGAAACTCTTAAAACTTTTTTTATACGCACTGTCTTCAAAAGATGTCTTAGGTGGGAAAGTAAAAATTTTTTTTCGTCATAGTTTGTTAAAAGTATAAATGTATAAACAATTTTTTTTGTGTGATAACAAGAGCTTAAACCTATTAAACTACAAAAAAGTTTAAATTTAAGGAAAAAATTTTCCATCGTAGTTTGTTAAAAGTATAAATGAATAAACATGTGTGCATGCGTGCATTTTTTTTTTTTTTTTTTTTTTTACAGACTTGAGCACCACCTTTCTAAAGATGAGAAAATAAAAGGTTTATCAAAAATTGTAAGAGGGTTGTATTAGACGAAGGAAAATAAATTTTTTTTATCATAAAGCTAAACTAATATAAATACTGCAATATCAATAGAGACAAAAAAGAAATCGGTTACATAAGAACATTCTTTACAAAGTCGTGGGCATGAATTTTTTAAATGTCAACAGTAATAACCCTGAGAATATATGCCACCATTATTTCTTGATCTCATTAAGTTACAATTATTTAAACTTCATCAATAAATAAAAAAAAAAAAGAGAATAATACTAATAGACAAACAAAGTCAGCACAAATATGATACAAATGCAAAAATTGTAAAGGACCTTTATTATTAGATGTTCAATAGCTAAAGCATTAACATTATACTTAAATAATTTAAAAAAAAAGTGTACCAGTGCATAAAATAATTTTGATTATTCAGATTGATTAAGTGCCCTATACCAAAGTTTTTCATCACTACATTACCGACTTACTAATGGTTTCCTCTTGTATTTAGCAACTGGAGCACACCATGTTATGTTGGGAGATGTAATTACTATAAAAGATGTAAAGTAAAATAATATTATTCAAGTTGCAAAAGTACTAGAAATAGTTTTAAGTTTATTTGTAAGTGCTCTTGCCTCAAACCAATAAAGAAGCTCTCAAAAAGCACGTAACTGTTGTAGGCGCTAAACAGCTGTTAAAAGTTCGTAATGGTGGCTTGTTCCTAATAACCTTAATAACAGCCCCAACGTTTACCAATAGTAAGGGCTTTCTCGGAGGCACTTTACAAATACATGTTGAGAGACAGTAAATTGGAAATTTCGATAAAATTCAAAGCAGAAGTGTGGAACACTTCGGAATCTATAAATGTTTTGCTATTGCATAGTTCCATGTGTAGTCATAAACATTTGAAAGACTCATTTCATTATCACAAAATAAAAAGTTCATGCCTAACAAATTTAATTGAAGCGTTAAGTAGGAATCTAGTTTTTCACATAATTTTACAGTTTCCAAGTTTAAAATACATCTCTGCAACTTAACTGCGCAAGCGATTGAATGCCCTCAGCAAATGGAACAGTTAGGTGTATTGCAAAGCTCACACTCAGCATGTTACTTTCTTTAATGAATACAAATCCTCTGTGAAAAGCACACAAATATCTATCTTTCTTTCTAAAACAACGCAAATTTGTAAGAGCTTGCTATGGTGAGTTCCAAATGCTAAATCAGTTTGCAAATTGTCATTTTGTGAAAATACTGGACATAATTCTAACAAGTCGTTCACAATGTATTTCAGCTGTGCTGCCTGGCGTAACCATTTTTCATTCTTCAATATAACCCCAACTCAGTGACACCAATACACTGTTCTGCTGGAATCGCAAGCTGCAGGCCACGATTTTCACCACAGTATCCAATTGTCTGACAGATAGTCACAATATTTCACGAGAAGCCCACACCGCCGTCGATCCACTTGGTCTTTCACACTCCTTCTGCTGTCAGTCGCTCAGTTGCATTGTCATGCTTGGGCATCTAGCCATCTCCCAAACAATATGAAAAGCAAATGGCAAGTTGCTGTAAGTGTCCGCTATAAAGGGCTCTACGCATGTTTGGCACAAAAGTGATTTCTGTTTATGAAAATTTGTTAGTGATGTTAAGAAAAATTTGAGTTGTGCAGAGCCACACAACTTGACCAGTAATTAAAAAAAAACCTAGTGGAAAGTTTGGTGGAACATTTGAAAAAAAAAATAAACGTAATTAAAATGAGGCGGTAACAGCATGTTTCAATTGACTTTTTTTATTTTTAGAGCATGTCGAATAACCTACGATCCAATGGTAGGGGTAATTCAAATGAACGTGGGTTATAGCAACATAGCCCGTCATCCAACGACAATGCAGAATTAGCAGGTCTGCATGAAGTACCTAATCCTGAGGTGTGTAGATCCTGAGTTTCGTGTCCCTTCCAGCACGACTCTGGGGAACCTGTGCAACTCGCCGAGCGCGTGCTTCGTGGCCTCGGACGGCAAGAGCCTGCGGGTGTACCAGGCGGTGATCGACGCGAGGACTCTCCTCGCAGAAGTGTCCAGCTCCGAGCGGAGGAGTCGGATGATGGTAGGTGCAGTGTTGCAAGGTCGCTGCAGTACGTTTGGGAACCGTACTGCAGGGAAACGTACTAATCGGGGAAAACTAAAGATTAAAAAAAAAAATCAGAAAAAAAAAAAGATGAAAATATTGTTTACTTGAATAATTGTTTAAAATTTAGAAAGTTAGATACTTTTTTTTATTGAATACAAGCATTAATAATGACATTAAATATCAGTTATGCACTTTTAATGGAAATGTTGGGTTAAACTTTGATAGTTCACGGAGAACAATCGAGGGAGAGAGATATGAGCCAATAGAAATGTCACCGTGGTTTCAACAGTTTTTGTGCCTCAATTTTTTTTCTATAGTTTACAAAATTCAGTGTGAAAGCTTAACCTGTAATCAAATGAAATGTTGTAGTCTTTAATGACTGGCTGCTACTAATAATTTCTTCTGTAAAATTTTTGGCATTAATATTTCACTTTTGAGAATGACTCATAACACCAATTTCCAATACTGAATTGTACAAAATAATAATGTTTAAAATACTGTTAAAACTAAGATGTCATCTTCCTGCTAATATATCTCCCCTTTACATTAGTATATTTTAATCTATAATATGGTGTTGGCCAAATAACTTATTTTAAAACCATAATGTATCTAACTGCAAGACAATACCCATAACCCGTAAGTGACAGTAAAAAAAAAAAAAGTTATGAGAGGAGTTAGCATTAAATGAATTATTACCTTATCAGACTCAAATAAAATTTAACTAAGAAGAGCAAACCAAAATTAAAACAATTTGGTCTTAAAATAGCTGAAAATGTTTTCTATATTTTGTGCAATCATGGTTGAAACATCATCTACTCACCGTATTCACCCGAAAATATGAAAATTTTCATTGAAAGATGACACAAAAAAATTGGGTATTATCTTATAACCAAAAGCAAACTATTGAAAAAAAAATAAAGATAAAATATTATTTACTTGAATAATTGTTTTAAATTTAGGAATTTTGATACTTTTGTTAATGGATACAAGCATTAATTATGACATTAAATATTATTTATGCATTTTTAATTTTTACGAAGAATTGGAAAAGAGAATAAAAAAGTTATTTCATTACATTAGAACCTCAATTATCCGTGACCCAATTAACTGGGCATTCGGTTAACCAGGTTCTCAATTAAAAATAAACTTTTTTTTGGTGGTTGAGGGGGAACCAAGCCCGCAAAATGGGAAGGGACAAGAAAGGAGTAAAACTAAAAACTATGTATTAAAAGTAGAAAAGAACGGACAAAGAAAATGGACTAAAATTGCTAGTGAGAAGAAATACTAGTCAGGGGTGCGATATATTGCTATATTGTATTACCTAAATATATTAGCATATTATCTGTGATTTTCGCTAATCCGTGCTGACCTTCCCCCATTACCCCGGATAATCAAGGTTCTACTGTATCTGTATATTTATATTCTCTTGTGATTCTGTGCAGTGACTTCCTACTAAACAAGGAAAGTTAAAGGTGAGTTAATTTTTTCTTAGAACCTTGACCTGCACAATTGGGAGTCGTCTTACATTCAGGGTCAACTTATTTTCGGGTGAATATGATGTATAGAATTTCATCAGGAATTTTTGGATAAGTAATTTGTAATTCTAAAAAGTCTTACTTGTCTGGTTATTGCTGAGAATGGAATTTAATGAGCTGGATATGTCGTTGATACCAGTGAAAGGATTGAGTGAGAATCTTACTGGCAGGTAAGATTTTTTTATGTCATGAGTAGAGGCACGATTATATGGTAATGCGCGATAAAACGAAATAACACAGAAAACCGCTTGAAAACATGAAATAAAACGAAATTGTGCGAAATCCGCGATATGTCACGAAATTTCGTCTATCCTGATTATTTACGTTTTTTTTTCCATTCTGTAAGGACAATTCACTATCTTCAGCACAATCAAATATTTCTGACAGTAACTAGCAGCCATATATATTATATGCGACGGTGATTCATTATAGATTTTAAAATAAAGTCTCGGAATTAACGTAATATTTTCTTTAAACGGTAATCTTGTGTACCATAATAATTTAAGATGTTGATAACTATGATACAATGGCCGCCGTTCACTTTCTGTAAATACAATAATAACAAACGTCCAAAATATGTTTTTCTAAGATTACGTTTTAAATCATTAAAATATTACACACTAAAGCACATTGCTTTTACTGTTTATTTAAAATAAAGTACTTAGGGTACGAAAATAAAATTAACCCTGCTTAACGTAACGATTGTAAATAATAAGTAGTACATGTTTATGTCTGTATTAATTTTCACGTGCGTATGTTGGTATTCGGTATGCGTTTGTATTCACATCTATTCTCCATTGTTTTGATCTATCCAGCACGGCAAGTTTTTGCGTATTAAGAGGTTAAATTCTTCCTATGTGATTAAAAAATTTTGATAATGCCTAAAACGAAGGTTTCTGCCAGTGACCGATCGAAAGAATTTTCCAGCGAAGGATTTTATTTCAGTGATAAAATTTTAATGTGCAAATTCTGTAACTGCAGGCTAGACTACGAGAGACGCGATACGCTTGTGAAACATGTCGCGAGTGAGAAACATAAGCGTTTGAGACAAAACTCATCTGTTAAACGACATCCTTGTCTAAGAGTCTTTAATGCCATTAATTTGCTGTTCAACCCAAGAAATGTGAGTAGGGTTAGCATAGAAGATGCAAACCTACAGAAGTCTCTGCATAACTTGCCTTCTGTTTCCCATCTTCCCATTGATACATTCATACATAGCTATGTTGCTTTCAAAAAAATAATTGAGGATGAACTTTCATTGCCAGAAACAAGCCTAATTGATGTTGCAAAGGTACTTTGCTCCCTTAAATGGGACTACAGTGAATTTGCTCAAGCCAGTTTAAGGGCAATCTGGTTCCCAACATCAAATGTTGATGCAGAACGTTCATTTTCCAGGTACTCACTGGTAGTTAGTGACAGAAGACGTCTCACTCCAGAAAATGCGGAAAATTTAACTATGATAGCATTTCAATAAAACCGTCTTAATAGTAACTTTGGAAGTGCTTAATTGTGTACCTAATTTTGTAGTGTATGTGATTGTAATTAAGTCGTGAAATTTTTAGTAGTTATTTAAAAGTTTGAATTTATGAATTTGCAAATGAACTTAACTATCTATGAATTTGCCAATGAACTTAATTGTAATTATATCATGAGGTTTTAGTGTTTATTAATATTTGGTTTAATAAATTTGCATGTCGTACAGAAAAGCAAGAAAATTTTGCCGTGGGTATTTTGAGCAAAAAAATAAAACCTGAAACGTGCCGCTGCGCTCAATATGAAAGTTCGTCTAAAGAACAAATATAGATTGGCCGTGGAAGCGCCAGGCAGAAACAGTACTAAACACATTACCCATAGGGGCACAGCGCACGCGCAACAAAATTTATGATTAACCTCCTTAAAACTTGGTAAGGTTATGTGGATCGTGACCAAGGATAAGAAAATAATAAGATCTGGTTTAGTTTACATTGGCATTTACTTAATGATTTTGTTGCTGTTATTTCTACTTTACAAACCTTATTCCACTGAAGATAACCCATGGCATTACAGCCGAAACAAAATACCAAGAAAATTGTTGACCTTATTGGCTATACTTAATACATTAAATATTGTTAAACAATAAACCAAATGGGAGGCCCCGGGGCGAGATATTATAATAAGTAACCATGGTTATATTTGACTGAATTTAAGGTCATTTGGTTTCTTAACTTTACAGGCCATTGAATATTGAGCGCGCAGGCTCTTCATAAGACAAATTATAAAAAAAATTACATTTACTCGTTAAATGAATAAAAGTGTCCTGAAACTGGTTGTTCAGAATTATAAATTATTTTATGGTTTTTTCCACTCAGGGAAAAATATGTTGAAAGCTGGCACTCTTGAGAAATTCTCCGATTGCACGAGGCAATGAATTTCGGTGAACTAACTCATGAACTGCATGGGAGTTGAATTTGGAGCGGAATCTCTCATCCTAGTTCTTGATCCCCGCCTGCAACCAGTATTCCCATCAAATTAGGTTGGTTAACAGGCGGCTGATGTTGGGCGAAGTTAAGCCCACGAGAACCGGAAAAGAAAAGGTGTGTGTGGGGCGACGAAATAACTTACCTAAGCTGCGGGGTGGAGTAGATCAGGTCGGTCCCTGGAGATGGCCAGGTGATGCGCGACGCGGAAGATTGCTGTCGCCATGAAGAATAATAAGTAAAGACAAAAAAACTATTTCAAAAAAATAAACTATTTCGGGTAGCAAAAAAAATTAAAAATTGAGTGCTAAGGCACATGGCCTTGTCGATAACCAACTACATGCTTTAGAGAAAGCCGTTCACGACTTTTCAGAAGCGCGTTGTCTCGGGCTGCGAAGAGAGATCCGCCCTTACCGCGTGCTGCCTGCCGAATCGTCAAAAATGGCGCCGGCTCGCCTAATTAAAGCTGTCTTTGGTCGCCTGTCCAGGGGAGGGGCTTCGGAAAACCCGAAGGGAACCCGAATGGTTCCGAAAGAAAAAAAAGGGCTCCGGCGACCTATCGACTGAGTGTGAGGTCGACTGTTTCTCCTGGTGGGGATAGGGTGGTCAGTAGTGCGCTCTCGCTCTCAGCTGGTTCGTCCTTTCGCCGCTAGATGGCGTGGGCATGCAGATCGGAGTCTCGCAGAGACCATCGCGGCACTTGGTGGCCGCCATTTTGCAAGTGGGGGGGATTTTGGCCTTGAGGTTGGTCATTGCCGCGGCTGGCCGATGACCGCTGTGGACCAGGACGGGGTGGGGGGTATGTCCGGTGAATGACCTGCCCTGGGAGACTTCGCCGGCCAGGCGTCGGGACGTGCGGCGGAGCTTGAAAAAAGGACACCAAAACGTGTTAGAGACCGCAAACTTCAGCACACCTCCGAGAAGGGGTGGAGGCGACCATGGGAAGCTTAGGGCGGCTACTTTAGTCACGCGTAGCGCTAAACTCGTGACGAAACGCGACGGCCAGTGGATACCGTTGCTGATGATAGCCCAGTAGTCGGCTAGACCCAGCAAATTTGGTGGGAAACGGCGGTGAGAGCAATATACTGCTCAACAAGCTAACCTGCCGGTACACTCGACCGAACAAGTTTGGATGGGGCGAAAGCAGCGGGCGAAGGAGGAAATTTGAAGTTATAAAAAAAATTTAAAATTTTGTAAAACTAAGAAAATAAAAAAAATCGTGCCTAAAGTAGCACTGATTCGGCACATACTTCCCCCCTGAAAGACGGAGTCAGGGTGGCCAACTTGAGCCACCACAAACCTAAGTGACTTACCCTGTACCAGGATCTACTGTAGTAAACTACTTACAACCTATAAGAAATCTTACACGTTTAAATAGAGCTAAAACTTACAGATAACTTATTGAATAAGTGGCGCCACTTAAAACTAGACATCTTAATATAACACTTCTTAACTTAAACATCTTATAAACTAGTACCATGGTTTTTTATATTACTTATAATTATGACCTAGGGTTTTTGATAACAACACTGTGTGTTGAGTTTGGCATGCCGAAGAATTGGCGCTGTTCCTTGCAGAAGGAAAACAGTGAAGAGTGCCCTTACTTTAGGTTCGGGTGCACTTTCTTCAGCTGAGATATGTGTGCGCACGCGCGCGATATTCGCCGGAGGTGGGGTCGGCTAAAGCGACCGTGACTGGCGTGAGGTATCGTTGTATCTGCCAGGGACCATTCCAGCGATACGAAAGCTTGGCTGATCTCTTGTCGATCGCCTTGCTGAGTGTGTGTGCTCTGCACAACACTAAATCGCCTACTCTGTAGGGATTGGGATAACGTCTTTTGTTATATTGTTGCCTGCTTGCCTCGTGGGCCAAGTTCAGGTTTTTACGAGCTCTACTCCAGACTTCCTTAATGTTCCTGGGGTCGTCTGGTAGTAACTCTTTTAACGTCCATTGATTAGAGAGTGGGGTGTTGGGCTGGTATGTAAACATGAGTTCAAACGGTGTTGTTTTGTGACTTTCATGTCTGGCGGAATTGAAAGCCATTTGCAACCACACGAGATTGGAATCCCACCTATCCTGCGAGTTCGCATGGAATGCTATTAAGGCAGACCGGAGGTTTCGGTTGAAACGCTCCGCATGTGAAGGCTGGGGGTAGTAGGGAGTCGTGGTCACATGCTGAATCCCGTGTGAAAAGCACATGTTTTTGAAAATTGTCGATTTGAAGTTTGTGGCGTTATCGGAAACAATGATGGAAGGTACCCCGGATATTTTGAAAATATTATTTTGGAGGGCTCGAATGGTGATTTCGGCCGTGGATCTTCTAACAGGGATTAGCCACACAAATTTTGAAAATGCATCTACGCATACTAGAAGCATCGAATTTCCGTCTTTTGACCTTGGGAAGGGTCCCACAAAATCAATGAAAAGTTTTTGCATGGGCCTTTCGGCCACATCGGAACTCAAAAATCCGAATTGTGTTTTCTGGGCAGGTTTGCTCAAATTGCACAACTTGCATAATTTAACCCTCTGGGTTATGTCTTTATGCATTCCGTCCCAGATGAAATGCTTGCGGATGTTTTCAATAGTTTTGAAAATGCCTAAATGTGCGCCTAAAGGTGATGAGTGATAATATTGAAAAATCATGTCCCTGAGATTTTGAGGTAAGGCTATTTTAAAATTCTTACATTGCTGAGTTTTTCGATAAAGAATTCCCTTAGATAGTTTGTGGTATTTTGGGGGTGAACCTGAGTTTATTTGCGCAATTATGTCAGACAGTTGCGGGTCCGAATTTTGGTGGGATCGTAAATCCGAAAAGGCTAGCGGAAAATCTGTGAGCAATGCTTGGCAGGCAATGGGAATTTCTTCCTGAATATAGGAATTGGAAGGTGACTCGAACATTCGAGAAAGGGTGTCTGCCACAATGTTTTGTGAACCTTTAATATGTTGAATTTTAAATTTCAGAGAAGCAATCTTGACAATCCAGCGTCCTAATTTACCTAATTGCTTGGGGTGAGCCAAAAGCCAAGCAAGGGCCTGATTATCGGTTTCCAGTAGAAATTCTTTATGTTCCAAATAGGGCCGGAACTTGTCTATGCCGAAAACTACAGCAAGGCACTCGAGTTCATACACCGAAGAGGCTTTTCTCTCTTGGTGCGTTAAGGTGCGGGAGGCGAAAGCTATAGGCTGCCTACAACCATCAAACTCTTGTGAGAGAACTGCGCCTATGGCTACGCTGGAGGCGTCAGTCTGAAGAATGAACGGCTTACTGAAATCTGCCATTCGGAGCACTGGAGGGCTAATTATGGCTTGTTTGAGGAAAGAAAATGCTTTGTCTTGTTCTGGACCCCAATTGAAGACTGAATTTTTTTTACGTAGAGCATTCAATGGTGCTGCATGCTCAGCAAAATTAGGTATGAATTTAGAATAAAAATTTGTCATGCCGATAAATCTGGCGATGCCTTTAGCATCTTTAGGGGGCTGAAAATCCTTGATCGCCTGTGTTCGGCTTGGGTCTATGGTTACTCTCCTATTAGATATTAGATGTCCTAAGAAAGAAATTTCTTGTACCGCAAATTTTACCTTTTTGGTATTGACCGTTAGGCCGGCATGGCGTAGTCGTTTAATTAAGGACTTCATGCAAATGAGCGAGGTGCTCTTCAAAATTTTCTGAATAAACGACAACGTCGTCCAAATAATTGAAAACGGACTTGAATTTTAGATCGCCGAAAATTTGATCTAGAAGCCGTGTTAACACTTGTGCGCCAGTGGCTAGACCAAAGGGTACTACTTTGTATTGGTAGAGATTCCACGGCACGCAGAATCCGGTGACGTGTTTTGACTCTGGGGTTAGTGGTATTTGGTGGTAAGCCGAATTAAGGTCAAACACACTGAAAAATTTGGCTTTACTAAACCAGTGACATGCTGAATTTAGATCTGGTAATGGCATCATTTCTACTTCAATTTGTTGGTTCACCTTACGAAAGTCAACAACGACGCGGTGACCTTGACCTTGATCCTTAGGTACCAAGAAGGCTGGGGAAGCGAAATTTGAGGCTGAAGGCTCAATGACGTCTTTTTCTAAGAGTTTTTGTATGTGTTCACGCATTACCTGCATTTTTGGTCCTAACAGAGGGTACGGATGACACCGAACTGGGGTTTTGTCCAAAAGTTTTATTTCATATTGAGTTAAGTGTGTGCGTCCTAATTTCTCACTTAAAAATCTGGAAAACTGTGACACAAATTTTCTATTTCTTTTCTTTGTCCGTCACTGAGATGGGCAAGTGAAACGTTGTTTTCGCCGTTCGAAACTGACTGGATGGTGTTGACATGAGTCTGACTCTGCGTGTCGGGGGATACAAAGGAAATTAAAATTTGCTTATTAAATTTGAAATGAAATTTACGTGCTTGTAAATAAATTATCATGCCCGTTTTTGCAATAAAATCAGAACCAAATATTAAATCAGGGGGGAAGTATGTGCCCAAAATAATGAAAAATATATTAGTTTAGTCAACATTAATTTGGTACTTCTGCTGCTCGAGAAAAGAAAAGAACAAGGCCACGGCGGGCGGACAGTGGTCTGCGAAGGTCGTGCAGGACGCACAGGGCGGTGAACTGAAGCCTGGGCAGACATACTGAAGGGACTAAATTTTTAAAAAGGTCTGATTTCAAACATATTTCTCATTAAATTTTGTAAAAATTGTATTACGTCCAACGGTATCACATAAAATAGGCTGGACTTTGCTCTTTAAGGTGTGTAATTTTATATCTCTATAACTTAAATCATTTTCGCTCAAATTTTGATAACCAAACACACTGATTTGCAAAAACTGGGAACCATGGCCTTGAAAGTAAGCAAGGTGAATGGCCAGAGTTGACAATAAGCAAAAAATATCTGAGATAGCTTGAGTAGAACAGCTTGAAATTCCTGAGTAATGGAGTGAAAAATTTTTGTTTTCAAACTGGAAATTTTTTTTGCTTCTGTGATGTTAAAATGTAATTTTAAAATAGGATTTTCAAAATCATATCTATCATTGCTACCAGTTCAATTTCGCATCACAATACATTTAGTTTAGTTAAACACATGTTCTTGTTTATTTTTCTCGCAGGACTCTATGGTGAGCTTGTCGACAGACGCTTCCTCCGACGATGGGATCAGGCATCCATCCCTACATGACAAGATAAAAATAGTTTCGCTGCAGTCAACTGCCCGGCCGGGCTGTGTCATCCAGTTGGATGCCATTGCTGATGCAACTCATGTAAGTTTTTGGTACAACTTCCTTCTGTTGAGTAGGTAATTGATTGAAAATCAAGGGACAACTTAATGATTTTGTTGGTGATTGATATTTATCTGTCGGTTCTTGTAGGCCATAATTATTTTGCCAATTTCACTATTGATTTGAGTTTCGAATAAAATATTATTGTTTAAATATTTAATAGTACATTGAATTTCAATAATATTATGCCTATAACCAATAAGTAAATAGTGTAACATATTATTGGACCTAGAAAGGTTTAAATTGACCCAGATCTTAAATAATTTAATGTTATTTAAAACTTAAAAGTTTTTTAACCTTTATAAAAACTAAAATTAATAAGATTAACAAGCAATAAACTTTTTTTTTTGAAGTGATTAATGATTAGCAACATGGGTGCCAGACTGGTGTGCAGAAATGAGCTCTGTGCAACTATCAGTTTCTTAGTTCGAATCAAATACGAATATTGAATTATTCGTGAAAACGAATATCGAACTTGAATAGTAAGTATGAGAAATAAAATCCCACTAAAACATTTTTTTCATGCCATGTAACAACTTCTGGAAAATTAGACAAATAATACTAAAGTGAAAAGGTTGGTTAAGTCAGCTACAATGGAAAATGTTTGTTAAACTATTTAAATTATGAAATAAAAAATTTTCAACGAACTAACCAACCTTTCTATTCAGTTCCTTTTTGCCTTATTTTATACACCCTGCTACTGTACATATTAATCCAGAAAATTTTTGCAACTGCAAATTACCGAGAAATCCATTGCAATCAATTTTATGGAAAATATGAATATTTTGTTAAAATGTTGTAATCCCAAATTAGTGATTGAATGAGCTCAGATTTACATATTTAAACCCTTGTTATTTGTGAGTTTTCGTCATTAACGGCAGCCAGTTAAATTGTATTTTAGTTCAGTAATATTATAAACACAATTTTTGCTAATTTCATCTGAAATCTTTAACCAATAGTTACGTTGTTTTTAATCTATTTTTGAGTTTAGTCTATTTTGTCATAGATACATACAGCAAGTAAGCTGCTACTGTATCACATGGTGTTAGTTCGATTGTGACTGCCGTTGAAACTATGACAATCACTTCTTTTAATGCCCATCTCAATTGAGTGTCCATGTTTAGTGGTGTTATAGTCCATGGTTGTTGCCATTTGTTTATTTGTTCTCCCACTTCTGGTGTGTGTGACGAAAAGATTACAAATAATACTTAGTTTTAAAGTTTGAAATAAAAACTATAACATGGTTAGAATTGTTTACGTTGTTTTTTCTGTTAATGTTAAGTGAGACAGACAGTAACGGAAAAAAAAATTTGAATACTTGTTGCACGTTTAAAACGTCTCTTATTGTTGGTTTTGGTTATGAAGTCTCATTAAACATCATAAAAGGGTATTTATATCACACAAATTACTTAATCTCAGCAGTGAATGTTGGTATATGACAAACTCACGAGGTATGCTATATCAAGTATTCATAAGCAAATGAATATTCATTATTGTTAGTATTCGAGATCGAATTGAATATGAACAGTTTATTATTATTATTCGAAAATTCGAGTTTCGCACAGGCCTAGTAAAAATCAACAACATTTGTGCTAAGAATGCAAGATGTTCATCTGTTATTATGTCTTGTCCATCTTAAAATTTTCTTGAATTACCACTGTTACTAGAGTTAACTTAACATGTGTATCTGTAATGAAGTGGGTATAGATTTTTTTTTCTAGTAATAAATAACTTTTAACTCATGCCAGAAGTAAAAAAAAATTTGATGGGAAGAGAGATGGCAAAAATGTTTGTGACATTTGTATTGTCATAATACAGGAAAGATTGACAGTGTTATCTATTGCTAAGAAATCACATTCATGTAACTAGGAGACTGGGTGGTTTTATTTCAATCCCAGGCATAGCTTATAATTGATCATCTAATGTTTGTATGAAGTTTTTATTTGGGGCAAACTGTAAAATTTTTCAAAGTTTCCATCTTACAGCCTTTTTGCATGTGATTGTGCCACATTAAATGTGAATTTTGCAGCTGCTCTTTTCAACCTATTCTTAAGCATTCAAAAAAATAATATCCGTTGCCGCTACAAAGGAATTCACATGTCATCGTGACTTGTGTTGGCAGGATTGGCAGAACACACAGTTCCTGCACGTATTCCAAGAGCAGCTGATAACGGGAGAGCGGGTGTCCGAAGACAAAAGTGGTAGTCCTGACCTGGCGTTCATGGAGACGCAGTTGGCAGCCATGGTGGACCTGCAGCAGTCTGCAGTGTTTGAGGAGCCGTTTTACATAGTCGTGCTGGAGCGCACCAACAAGGGCACTGTGGTGCACATGTGGCGTCTCGTCATCGCTTCCCAGCCGGATGAAGCAGGTATGTCGCAGGCTCTCGCGCCTTTTAATAAACAGACTACTTCAGAACCTTTAGAGAGTCTGGAGCTGCCTCGAATGTTAGGCAATTACGTCTTTGTGTTTACAGTACACATTTCTCTTTCAAATATTTGTAGACACTAAGTTTTTTTACTAAGGAAGCACAAATGATTTTCTATAGAAACAGTGGTTGCTGCATGCCCTTTTCAGTTTTCATGCATTTTAGTTTTATTTTTCAATATGCTTTTCTAACATATTACGGTATAAATTTCTTCAAGGGTTTACTCCATTGTCCTACTTATTCACTGCTTGCAGCTTGCATTAAAAGGCATCTTTCTCTTTTGTCTACTCATTGTCTTAATACCTCGATGTCATTGAGAATTTGTTTCGGCACATTTTATAATCTGGTACCAATCAAGCCATTTGTGTTCAATGATTTTTTTTTTTTTGTGAATCCTGGCTGTTGACCTTGGTTGCATTACTGTGTCAGGTTTGCTTGAAGTTGATCGTTACTGTCAGTTTTTATTAAGTATAGTGTTTCCTGTTTTCTGGCAGGTTACATTTCACATTTCACAAGTACATTTCTGTCATGATTTTTTGTAGAAGACCAATGTTCGTAATATTTTTTTTTTCTTTTTCTAAATAACAGCTAATTATCACAACTTGTTTCAGATATTGTATACTATTTTTTCTGTGGTATTTCCATTAAAACTTCTTATATGTTCGAAAATTCGGGAAAATTTCTAATCTGGTTTGGCCGTGGTTCCGGACGTGCCAAATTAAAGACTTTTTTTAAAATTGTTTCATCATACTGGTCATGTGTGGGTAGATGTGTGTGTGTGTATTAGTAAATGTATTAGACATATGTAATTGTTTCGCTGCTTGAAGAGACTATGTGTTGCTCCCCCCGCACAGTGCTGACGGGCAGCATGATGTACGTGCCGGACAGCCAGCTATGTGTGTGTGTATTAGTAAATATACTAGACATATGTAATTGTTTCGCTGCTTGAAGAGACTGTGTGTTGCTCCCCCGCACAGTGCTGACGGGCAGCATGATGTACGTGCCGGACAGCCAGCTATGTGTGTGTGTATTAGTAAATATACTAGACATATGTAATTGTTTCGCTGCTTGAAGAGACTGTGTTGCTTCCCCGCACAGTGCTGACGGGCAGCATGATGTACGTGCCGGACAGCCAGCTATGTGTGTGTGTATTAGTAAATATACTAGACATATGTAATTGTTTCGCTGCTTGAAGAGACTGTGTTGCTTCCCCGCACAGTGCTGACGGGCAGCATGATGTACGTGCCGGACAGCCAGCTGGTGCAGGACGAGGACGACGAAGACAGGCCCGGCCGCTCCGTCAGCATCTCCGTGGGCGACCAGCTGGAGGCGGGCGTCCCCGTGCAGACCTCCCACGTCGTCATAACCACCACCAAGGTTCGGCACGCACCGCCGAGCGAGATCGTGGTCCCCCAGCGGCAGGGAGCGTGGCCGGGGTGTTGTTTCGAGCGGGGACATTCCTCTGCGTTGTCTGACAAAATTCGGCAGCTTAAGGGGCCTGCCTACCTGGTCACACACACGGTGCGCAGAGCTTCAGGAAAAACAACGCAATTTCAAAACTACTCAACATATCCGAGTGGGGCGTGTTTACGAAAAGCATTTTAAGAGTTCGCTGAGGCCCGAAAGGTACTTTTAATTTTGGATCATGTTTCTAAACTGTATTTCTAGAAGAGTTAAAATGGCTGAAACACATGTTTTCAGAGTAATTTTTAGGTGTAAAACAAGTGGTACAGATTCTTGAAAGCACTTAAGGGACTTGCATTACACCTTTATCTTCATTTCCCCGTAATATAAAAATACGGTCGCCGCACAAATTTCACAGTTATCAATTGACGACGAGAAGATTGCGCGCCAGTTCAGAGCCTTGAGCTTAGAGGCTATACCGCGCTAGAAATACCATCGAGCGTCGTGCTTATCATTCCACCTCACTAACGCACATACACCCCTGACGAGGCGGGCCCCTTAAAAAGGTGTTATCAACGCTAGACATGTGCAAATGGTTAATTTTCATTGGGAACCGAAGTTGCAAAGGGAATAATAATTATTTGTGCGAGGTTGAATAAAATGTGAATAGTTGCTTTTCATAAGCAAGAAAATTTCACTCTCTGAGCTCCCGCCACATTGCGTAACGTGGTAAGGCCTTGAGGTGCCTTACAGACTCTACATCGTAGTTGCTTAACAATTTCTCTTACGATTTTGCGCTGGACAGACATCAGCTCTATCTAACATACTGCCTGACCTTCCTCGAACCCTGTGACACCACGGATCAATGTCTCAGCTGGAGAACAATACCCGAAAAGAACAAACAAATTGCAACAGCGGCGATGCTTGGGCAACGAATTGAGACTGCTGACATGACAACTGTGCAATGTTTTTACTTCTATAAAGTTTAAACTAAACAATTCATCTCAAATTATATTCCTCTAAACTACAGAATCTTTGAGAACCCGCTTAGTTGAACAAAATTTAATATTTATGATAAACCATGAATTTTGTAAATGTAAAAAAAAAAATTATCTATTTTTTTGTCAAACGCATACCTTACTTTACACTTGAATTGAGAATATTGATTTGACTGGTGTTAGTTGATTGATAGTAATATGTGGATATATTTTGAAGACTATCTTTTAAAAATAATGAATTGTGTTTTTTTATTTAAAATTATAGATTAGGTTTTTTGAAATAAAACTTTATTGCAGCCGTTAGAATGATATCTGAATCACATGTTAACGCCTAACGGAAGTGAATAGGTAACAGTTAACAGAGTTAATGTGTTTAATGTATGTAATGAATATTATTAGGTGGTGAGGGTTTTAAAAAAGTTTTGAAGTGAAACATCTTTACAGCTGGTTACAGATGGCTGGAGCAGCAACAGTGCATGATTTCCTATGTTACCCAATACTGTTGCACACTTTTGCATACTTTCACAACTTGTAATTCGCAACTCTGAACTTTCAGCTCTGAGGTTGGATCTGGTGTTAGCAATAAAATTGTGACAATTTTTATAGACATTGCTAGTAGTTTATGTATCAATTTTGCTATCATAAACCAATTAATATATTCTTAGAGACATGAACAGACACTACTAAATAAAGGTATATTTTAGCGCATGATTAGTATACATTTTTCAAATATTCACCCCTAAAAATTTCCTTTCTTTATTTTCTGTGAAGTTTCGCATTACGCGTGTGGCGGCCACACACCCATGTTTTTTTTTTATTAGAATGTGTATTTACTGTGAAAATGGAATTTAATTAATTTTTTCCAGAAAAATAATGAAAAGACTACAATGTTTTATTCAATAGTCATAAATTAGATTACACCGTGCTTCATACAGTTATCTCCGCAATTAAAATATCCGGGTAAAAGAAGCTCCAGCAAACTTAGATCCACCATTTGAAAAGTTTTGTAGTATTTGATTAAATTTTCTGTGTTGGGGGGAAAAGCAGGAACGCATATTAATTTGATTAATTTTACGAAGTGGTCCTTACAAAAAAGGAGCTTAACTTGTTCTTCTGTGTATTTCAATGTTTATTGTTTGTTAAATGAATGAATGAATGATGTAGTTTTTAATATCTCTTTAATGTCGAGTTGTTTTTTTTTTATTTTTAATGACTATAGGGGCAAAGTAGTGATGCATGGATTGGGAGTTCCTGGAGAAAACTTAACCCACTCACGTTCTTGTGTATATCCTTAAAAACTGTGCCGGATCACCCGACAAAATTACCAAGCAGCTTACCGCGGCGCCATCTTGATGACCACACTGCTCTACCAACGGACAGTGTTGCCAGATGACCACTTGCAGGAGTAGTATCCATCCGCCGAATCCCACGATAAGCACAACACGTGCATTATTTTACCGAACACACGTTTGATTGCCGGGACCGGGGCCCGGGATCGCCTCGACCACCCTGCGGCTTGTACCCGAGTTGTTTTTATCGTGCGTGGTGAATGCTGTGGCAGGTGTGCACCCAGGATCTCCCCCTGCCCGACGGGGTGGAGGTGATCCACGCTGCCCCGGCCGCTGGCCACCTCAGCTCAGCGTCCATCTACCCCGCCTGCTTCGCCCCTTACATTGTGGTCACCGCGTGCTCGGACAGCACCATCAGGTAGCATCTTCAGCTTGTGCTTGTGCCGTTGTTTTAAATTTAAAAAAATATATATATATATATATATGGTAGGCTTAAGAAAATCATTAATAAGGATCGCAGGATCAGCGACTGCAAGAGCGACTAAAACGTTGGGTGAAATCATCGCCTTTGATGCGGCTGGAACCTAGAAAGCCAAGCTACTTTGTGAATATTTTTTTTTTTAAAATATGAATACCTTTTATTTTACAATTCACGCCTCTGGAAGATTCTTTACACACACTGCATTTGTCTTACATATTGCCTTTCCACTGTTTATTAAAAATTTGTTTTTCAGATTCCTTTTATGATTACCATGAAAATTAATTTTTTATGTTTTCCTTCCAAAATTTGATTATTTCAACAAAATTTTACTTATAGTAATTGTAGCTAATTTAACTTAACCAACCATTCTCTTAAGTATTATTTATCTAATTTCCCAGAAGCCACTACACTACACATTTACTTTTTCTTTCAATATGTATTTATTGAGATTATAATTTTTTACTATTTGCATTCAATATTCATATTCAAGAATAATATGGTATTCGTATTCGATTCGAACTAAAAGAGTTTATATTCACAGAGGCCTACAGAAAATCTACCATAGTACTTACTGAACATTATGAGACTCCATACTGATCATATACATAAAAATGTGTATTATAAGAAATTTAAAATCTTAATCACAGATTTTTTTGTTAAATGTAAAATCATTTATCTATAATGTTGCAGAAAACAAATATCATTTTCTCAATAAATCATCTTATCTTCATGTGTGTTACATTTTTTCAATTAAATTACTTGTGAATGATCCTACTTGGTGTATCAATTGGCAATGATAACTAAAAAACTATTCAATTTGAGAATTCTGAAATGAATATCAAATATTCACGAAAATTTTACGAATATTAAATATTTTTTGAATACTCCCAGACTCCTTGGACACATATATTACTGATACACCATATAAATAATATTTAACTGTTTTTAATTTCATAATCTTTAAAAATATCTTCAGTATTTGGTTCCTTCTCACACAGTTACATTTGCCTTTTTCTGTAGCAAAATGTGCAGTTTTATTTATATAGTATTACAGTAAATGTAGATATAATTTAACTCAGCTTTTTATTACTTTGTACTGCTGTTATTAGCAAAACTTGTAGTGCTCTATGAATTGCATAGTTCTAATGGTATTTTGAAAATAAAGATGTAAATATTTAGGTAAAAATTCACTTTCATCTGAAAAATAACCTCACTATCATCTAAAAAAAAAAAAAATAACACTTTGTGCCATAAAATAAAAACACAAATGTATCTCTGGATATGAATAATTAAAAGAAATTATTCAGTTCAAAATTTGAGTTGAATTTCAGATTATTCATTTCAAATATAAAATTTTCTGAATACCTGCAAACCTCTATTAGCATACCAATGTGTTTCCTGTGTTATCTTTAAAGCATCGACAACATTCCTCTTCTCTCTAATTTTACACCATTTTGGTTTGTGATTAGTTGTAAGGAAATGTTTATAATGCAGCTGCCAAGTTTTTTTTTTTTTTTTTCAATAGTGAATTGCTTATGGTGACTGCTTCATGAACAGTGAGTGAGTTCAACCGTGTAGAATGAGTTGTCACACCTTTGCGCTTGCTCTTTTATATAGTATATTGTGTGTAATTTTTTCAGTGGAAATCTTGTTGCGATATTGGGTTGTCTTGTATGATTTCAATTTATATACCTTTAACATAATAGGACTTCCAGTGGCTCAGGTCGGCTTGTGCTGTCTGAAAAATCTAAGCAAAAACTGATCAGGTTTGTAGAGTGGAGTAATTTTGTCTTTTGCATTGAGTCACAACTGTAAGAGCTGGCCTTAGAAAATTGCCTGTTTTTTTTAAAAAGAGGGTAATTTGAGGGGAAAATTTGTTTGCAATGTTGGTAGGTTCTGGAAATGTAAAGTCAACAAGTCTGAAGAAAGCAGCGATGGGCGTAGCTACGATTGGTGTGAGTGGGAAATGTTACGGCAAGAGTCTACAATTGACATTACCGGTGAGTGTTTGAGGGTAGCATATTGTAGAGTATTAAATTGATAGAACAGGTTGCTGTAAAAAAAACTGCATAGCGTAATTGTGGGGCTTAACAATTGAATATCTCTGGTACTTGGGTCACCAATTACACTATGATTTAGTGTTATGAATCTTCAAGAACTAGTAGTTTTTTGTGTCCATTTGTTTATTAAGTGTTTTCATTTTGTATTTTAACTCTGATACAATATTTTTTTTTCCTTTTCTTAGGTCAGCCATTGAACATTAGTGCTGCGTATAGCGGTCGTATTGCCTGTGCATATAAATATGGAAAATCTTTCACAAGGCCGTCAAAGAATGACCCGGATTCTCGATATGTGAACTTGTGTGTTGCAATCTACGAATGTGAAAGCACAGGAGGTAAGTTAACTCTGTTTTAGTCATAAGCTTGTGCTGGTTATTTTCTGGGTCTTTTTTTCCAGCTTTAAGTCAACACCAAAAACTTCTCGCTTAGTGGTGGTGAGCAATTTGAAACAGTTTATTTCAATAGTCTCCTTTTTCACTGCGTCGCTGTTTCTAGAGGAAAATTATTTTTATTATTTTCATAGTGATGAGTTTTGTGCTTAGTGCCTGTTATAGTTTTGCACATAAGCTGTATATTTGCATACAAATGGACCTTTTCAATAAGTGTTAGTAGTAAATGAGCATAGTTCTTTCAATCATTTTTAAATTTCCTTTTAAGGATTACATGTAAGCATAAAAAAATATCAAATATAAAAACAAATAATATATTATTATTGATATTTTATTCAGTTTTAAATACTTTTACTTCAAAGTAATGAATATTTATTTATATTCCAGGTGTATTAAAGCTGTTGCACTTCATGTAACGATAATAAAAAGTTATTGCTGTACAATATAAATGAGTATGTACATAATTAAAGTATATTAATGGGCTTGATGCAACTATGTAGAGTTTAATTTAACATACCTGCACAGTACACAGCAGAATGGCTAACGTTCAGGCTGTAGGATAGTTTGTAATTTGGAAATTTTTCTAAGTTGAATGTGGACTATTTGCGAATAATGAACAGTTTGCAACCATTCATGTCAAACATTAATTGGAATTACACAAACCCGTGTAAAAGTATTTTTCTTTAAATATGTCATAAAAAATTTTGAAAAAACTAGGTCACTATGACCTTGCAGCATATCATCAGCTGATATACTGCAATATTGAAAAATCTCAATTTTTATTCTTTTAATAAATTCTTGTAAAAGCTTGGGAGGGCAGGGTCTTGCAACGTTACAAACTACGTCTGTTATTCGTTTTTCAGAAATGTGTTCATATTATTTTTTCTGTTTCATTTTTCCACTTCAGAAAATAAAGGGGTGGAGGGTGGGAGAGTCCCTAGATATGTCCTTAATTCATGCCACTGCATGTTGGTGACAGGTTCAGAGTGGGTCTTGGAGGACACAATCCACCTCAAGAACATTCATTTGCCGCGAATTAAAGTGGATCCTCATTTGGATTTGAGCTATCTCTATGACAGCAAGTTTCTTCAGAAGAAACAGCGTCTCAACCAGATAATTCAGACTTTCTCAGCTGAGGACGTGCGATCGACAAAAAATGGGGACAACTCCGGCAGTCATGAACATCACAACAGTTTGTCAAAACCAGCAAGTGGTAAGCATTTAAAAAGACTATTTTGGTTTTTGAAACTGTATTGGTAACAATTTTTTCTTTAATTTTTTTATGAATAATTTTATACCTAATAGCATTGTTTGTTTTAGTACTTAAAATTTGCTTTTTAGTTGAGTTCACAATTTTGGTAAAAATGATTTTTTTTATGATTTACATTATTAAAATATACAATGTGAATAATATCATTAATTAAATAAGTTACAAATTGAGAAATACAGTACACTCCCTATTTAACGCGGTTGTCGGGGGACATAACTTTTACCCGCGTTGTTGCATAACCGCGATGTTTCGATGTGATTAAGGTCAAAAGGCATAAAACACCGCCTGTGTTCTAATAGGTCGGCAAGCACGCACAGTATAGACGGCCCGCCGTTGTGCGGACTTTGCATCCGCAGTTTTCACTAAACGCGGGCGAAAAAATAAAAATAATAAATTTTAAAGATAAATGTTAAATGTTGAATTGTTTTTATTTTTCCGCGTGCCGCGCACAGTTTGTCGCACGGCCTACGAGCGCGCCACACGCCGCCATACACACGTGCGGCACACAAGCTGCTGCCAGTCTCGTGGTGTCAGCCACAGTATCTGCTTCGTCAGTGTCCGTAACAAAGTAAGTGCAGTGTGTGCGGTTACACACGATTCTGTGGTCGAAGTCTTCTAAAAAGAAAGGCCGTAGTGATAATTCAAACCGAATATGAATCGCAAAGTACCGAGTTTGATTGACAAAATAAAAATTCTATATTTACTTACAGATAGCTTGTCTTTTGCAGAAGTAGGCCGCAGATACAGGAAAAAACTATTCTAGCATTCGTACAATAAAAAATAAAGAATCGTCTATCGTGTCAAGTGGTTAAACTTTATTATCCATGCTTACAGTAAATTATAAATGGTCACGTGTGGGAAACAAAAATTGCGCCAATTTAATTTTAGCGCAATCAGTGACGCCGTATTAAAAACCGTGTTAAACTTTGTCTATACTTATTTCACCAAACGCTGTGTCGAGTTGCTGAGTGTGTGTGGCTCGGATCGGCAAGTGTTATATTCCCCAGCCTCTGGTTAAAGGTCGGGAGACCGCTACATATAAACATTTCCGGGGCTTGTTTACTACCTCACGGCAAAAGTGGTACAGTATGGTTCACGTAAGTATTGGACCACTGGGAATTCCTGGGCAAAGATTAAAAATACGCTAGCTGATTTACTTTACCATTTAATGTTAAAACATTATACCAAAGTAAAAAGATGAACGTGTAAATACAATGAATTACCCAATAATATTACGTCTGTAGGTTTAAGTTGTAACAAAACATTTATATACAGATGTCCAGTAAAGTACCAATTAAGATTCTGGAGTGGAATTTTAAACACCGGACTACCTGATTTTGCCTTGTACGCAGGGACGCTGCTCAGTCAAGTGACTCATGCTCTGCCTGTGTGCTGCGTGAACACATTCCCTCCCCCACGCCCCCTCGGCCTGTTTCTGCCCGCTCTAATCTCTACCTCTCTCCATATTCTCGGCTTGCCTCTCCCTATCCAGCGCTTGCCGACAACCAAGCCTATCCAACATCAATCCCCAGCCGAGTCACGCTGGATAATGTCGCTGGACGGTGGGCTTTATCAGGTCCCCTGCTTCATTTGTGAGATAAAGCGACGTTAAGAACTAGTCTTTCAGAAAATATCACTGGGCTGGATTGGACCATAATTTGAAAACCCTACAAGATAGAGGAATAATGTACGGAGATATCTTGTTTAGAATTTCACTGCGGACATTTTCTACGCCTAGGCTTTTTTCTGCCCGATGCTTAGTTTGTTAGTTACAACGCAAAATTATCCTAATCGGCTATCAACCATTTATTCCATTATTATTCATTTCTGACTGGGGGACATGGTTTGACCCGCGATATACCCGATTCCGTGATCAATCGGGGCGCGATATACCGGGAGTTTACTGTACATAGTTTAATGCTGTGTGCACAATTATGTTTTTTTTTTTTTATCTCATCAATTGGCGTTTTGTAATTGTCTCCCCAGCTGAATGCCTGGTCTGATTCATGTTTATAACTATTTGTTGCCATGGTGGAAGAAGCATATTTGGCCTGGTGAGAGGGGCTGTGTAAGGATAATAAGCATAAATGAGTCACTTTGAAACTCCTTGATCCTCTGTTTCTGGTGCACGAAGAGGTCTGATGTGGCCTCCAGAGTACAGTTTTTCACTTGTGAATAATTTCGCTTGAGTTGGTTGTGGACTGCTTGTTTTAAAACTAGCTGAGTGGCACGTTGGCCCCTGATATGGCTCCCGTTAGTTGGTCGTGTAAGGTTTGTTACATAGTGAGTCCAATGGCTTCGTACCTTAAAGAATCTTGTAAAGAAACAGAACTGAACAATATTCACGCTCATATTAATTTACGAGTTCTGTGATACACCTGGAAACTGTTTGGAGTATTAGCAAGCAGCAATCTGGTATAGATGTACAGGCTTACCACCGATAGTTAATTTAAATGTGGTCAACTTTAAGGTTTACCAACTAAGGTGGGATTTGTTTTTAAACATGGGATTGTCATTTGGTTGAATTTCTGCTTGAATCCTGGGTCCCGCTATCCTGATTTTGGTTTTCCATAGTTCACCAAAATTACTCTAGGCATTGGCTGATATAATTTTTTTTATTTTTAGCTCCCTTGAATTTGGTTTAAAACATAATTTTGGACGTATGCCATTGCAGGTTAATTTATGACCATAAAAATGTTCTAATAAATTGTTCCCATTGCAAGATTCATCCAAAGAATGTGTTAAATTAGGATGTTCTGTGTCACCTTCTCTGATGAGCTTAGTTCCTGTGACATGTACGTAATGTAGTATAAACAAAAAAAATAAAATATTTAGGTTTGCTGGCCGTGCCGAGCTTCAGCACTCTGCAGTCTTTGCGTAAATCTATCATTGAGTGTGGGAACACTTGCCCGCTGACTCAGAAACACCTGGTCCAACTAGACTGGGTGTCCAAGGAAGATGGCTCTCACATCCTCACAGTCGCAGTGGGTAGCAAGGTATGAGCCAGTTTGTGTTGTGATAATGTAATCTACCAATGAATAGATTACTAGAATTTTTTTTACTCACACATAAATAAATATATGAATAAATTTATATATTTGATACGTAAACATCTTAGTTGTTAATATACTGCAATTGGTAGGAGTAATTTCGTGAAAACGGAACAGAAGTCGAAGAAAGTAAATGGGACACAAGATGGCATACCCACATGTCACTCACGCCGGTCGCGTTTAAAATTTGCATCTAAAATCTAGGCAACCATGGATTGGATCAACTTTTTAATAAGGCAACCTAACACAGATTCAGAATAAAATAAGCTTTCATTTCATATAATATACGATTAAATAACTGATGAGAGTACCCTCTTTTATCGCATAATCGTTGCACGCGTGTACTCGTCGCACCTATATTTTTGGCATTCAAAATTGGGATAAAAAAAAACTTCTTGCTTAAATGTGGAATGATGTTTTTGGTCCCGCTATTAGATGCCGAGCGCTTTGTGTAGGTATCTTTTCCGTATAAAACAATGTATTTTAAAGTAGAAATCTAATATTTATTAGGAAATTACTACTTAATTAATGGAAATACGAAGTTGTCTGACGTGTAAATTTTCTTTTAAAGATGTTTTTAAACGTTATTATCTTTATCTGATCGCAGCGGTGTACCGGTGTAGATATATTTTCCGTATAAAACGATGTATTTTAAAATATAAATCTAATATTTATTCGGACATTACCACTTATTATTTAATTAACGGAAATACAAATTTGTCTGGCGTATAAATATTCTTTTAAAGACGTTTTTAAACGTTATTTCCTTTATCTGATCGTCTGCATTGCCACGGCGTACCCATAGAGTAAATAAAGTACTAGTACAGAGTGGTGGACACTCAATGCTATTGCAGTTCTACGTTTTTTTTTATTCAGAAATGCCCTAGTTGCTATACCAAAATGCAAACTTGACAAACATTAAAACGAAGTTGCAATGGCTTAAAACCGAGATAAAGTACCTTCTGGAGTAAGACTTACATTTCAAATTATAAGTAAATTTTAATTTGAATACAACATTGATCCTAGAAATTACAATTTGCAGTTAATATGCTTAAAACACTAATTTGAATAGTAGGGAAATTTGCAGCTTCAACTGAATGTTGGCGAGCTTGTGACTTGTTTCGTGCATGCATTAATATTTATAAAAATATTGATTTTTTTTTCTTCTCCTTTATAAGCAAATCATTTAACTAAATATCGGTAAACGTAACATATAATGATTTAGGAGAGCAATATTTTTAAAACAATAAGTAAATTTCTTACCTTCGGGACAGTGTTTGCCTTAACCTCATTTCGGTTAAAAATGTTTTCTTTACGTAGCATAACATTTGTTAAAATGCATAACATGTAACATATTTTCGGATTATAATAAATTGCTGCCTTTTTTTATGTCCAAGAAATAATTTCTGTTCTAGTAGAATCACGTTGATTGAAGTTAAGGTTAGGATTTTCGTAGGTACCTACCGAATTACATTACAAATCGCAAACAAAATGCATAAAAAAACGTGCAGAAGTATATAATCATTAACACATGCAATGTGTATTTCTGGCAAATTTAACTGCCTATGATGTACAATTTTTCCACAAAAACTGAAATGAAGCTGTTACCAATGGCATCTAATTCTTTATGGATTAGGTGAAAGTACAAATCTTTATCGTATCTTCACTTCTTGAAGACACGTGTGTAGCAATAAATTGTTAAGAAAAAAAGAACCTTAATTTCAACATAAAAATTTAAAAGACACTTCATTTCTTCGCAACCCTCACCTCGGTAATTGTTCCGTATCACGTATCCAAGTTTATCCCTTGATCCTGTTGGCATGATCA